>NC_092872.1:645259496-645859496 GCF_028372415.1 Notamacropus eugenii | reverse complement strand
ACTCACTAACAGCAAAAATCAAAATGGATTGTTTTGGTTTCCTCCTTTGTCATAAATCTGAGATTTCACGGTCACTTGTTGCATTTGTAGTAGATTGGATGATTTTTCAGTTATGGGTTAGACTAAATCACCAATGAAGAGATTTCCAACTCTAAATCCTGTGATTTTCTTTTCTTTTTGAAGTGTTTAGACAAGTAGGGCTTGGAAAATAATTAGCAGAAGAATGAGACAGAGGAAGACATTGCTGGCCTTTCCCTGGTATATCCATCCCTCCTCCTTTGCTCCCAAAGTAAGAATGAAGTGCTTGAGTATTGGATTCCTCTGTAAGTCCCTCAGGAAGAGAAGCTTCTCATCTACCTGTGAGAATGTAACTGAAAATCTGTAGATTCACCAAACTGGAGAACTTTGAACCTTGAATCTGTATACAAAGGCCATTAGTGGTCTGCTTCTTGGTACCATTCATCCAGGGGGAAATAATGGTATGAGTACTTCTCTTTGATAAGCAGGTCCCGGTCCTACATATACTTATTTATACCTCAGCCTGATTGAGGATGGAATGATGATAGATAGCCTTTCAAAGTCCCTTTGATATTCACCATTGAACACTTATCTCTTTATAAGAAAACCAACCATATCAAAGTTACCAGTTTCCCTAATATGAAGGATTAAATTTGTGACTAATTGAAAAGGTGCTGTAGAGTCACCAGATAGGTGTAAATAGTCATGTGTATTACAGAGTTCCATAGGAAAAGCCTAGTAGAAGATGTTTTCAGATACATGTGTGACCAGAAGAAAATATGGATAAAGTAGAACCTATGTTAAACACATACTATTTATTTGCAGGTGCTGTGCCAAGCATGTACTTGGGATACAAATACGTGAAAGCACAACAGTCACTGCTCTAAGATTTACATTCTAATGGGAAGGAAAATACCTAAAGGTGAGCTGAAAGTCTAGGTTTGGAGCGAGAGAGGAGAGAGCATTGCCTCAGGGGTAAGGTTGTTGGTGCCAAGGTAGAGAAGTAGACAGAATGAGATGATCCAGGAGTATGGTAGCATGGCTACTGTCCTTCAGAAAATTGACAAATAAGAATGGACAGCTTCCACGTCTGGATGAGGGAACATCCCTTTCGTGTGTGGAGATCCTGAGGAGGACTGGTGGGAGATGGCAGATAAGTATCACCAATAATGGACAGATATTGACAAATTGTACTCTTTTATCATTGGAAACAATACACACAATGATGAGATCACAATCAAAGAATCAGAGTAAGTACTTACAGAAGACCTACTATGTGCTTAGTATCATGCCAGGTACAGGGAAATGAAACATATAGGACCTGACCTCCCAGAGCTTACAGTCTAATGAGAAGGCTAGTGGGGAATATTTTTTAGTTAAAAATTATTAGAATAAAATTTCAAAATCACAAACGATCTCAACCTGTCGACCTGTACTATCTTTGGATCCTTCTAATATAACACACATCTGCTGTCTTCTGTATCATTACCGTCCACATCTGAAGTTTTTGTGGTAAAGTAGTTCAAAGTTGGAGAGTTTCATTTATCCCCAGCTGTTTCTATGGTTCACAACACACAACACATACACACATGCACACACACACACACACACACACACATGCACACCCTCCGCCCCATACAGTTGTCTGAGATTCTTGGCTGAGATAGCTATTTGTTTCTTTATTTAGAAAAAAATATAGAAGAAAAACAACTCTAGCATGGCTCAGCTTAACTGAGGGACAAGCTGGAATTTACAAGTTTCCAAGTTATCGCCCAGGAAACTGCCAACATGTCACAGGTGTACACCATAAGAGTGGTGAGAAGAGAGGAAGTATGGATGCTGGTGATGACCAGGATCCAAAATGCCCCACGGTGAGTTCCTGCATCTGCCAGTACAGAAAAAAACACAACTTGTTTCCCAAAAAGGTGCAGGGGACAAGAGACCAGAGAGGCAGCAACTACCTGTAGCACAGTATAGTATATACTATAAACACTACATACATAGTATAATAGGCAGAGGTGTTAACAAAAGACTGAAAGAATATAAAACAGCATGGAGGAGAATAATAAGAGTAACATGGAAAAAAATCAAATGATGAGTATTCTGAGATAGAGCTAGACTGATTTTTTTTTCTTAAACAACCAAGTTTCTCTCACTTAGCTGCTAAATCACTAGGTCTCTCTTTTTCTTTTCCTATTTTCCCCCCTCGGGTCATGTATACCTGTTCCTGACTGTGGAGGTTAGAAGCTCAGCTTACCTGCAGGTTAATGGACAGGTAGGGGCAACTCTCTCTTAGGTCATCTATCTATGGGGCTTAATTGAATAATATTCCCTCTTTTTCTCCTCCCCCCCCCCCACCTTCTCATTGATCAAGCTGCTTTTGAGAAAAGTGATACTTTGCATATCTGGCTAAGTGCTGTTAACAGCCTCTGCCTGCGGTTTGTTAAAATTAAAAAAAAAAAAGTGTGATCTTGTCGGAGAAGTAATTTGCTTCTCTCCAACCAATGATGGCTTGTACTTTATGCAAATTGGTATCTAGGGACAACAAATCCCATTTAATACATATGCATAGTTCATAAAAAAAACGACGTGAGAGAAAGAGGAAAAAAGATAAAGCAACGAGTCAGCAAAAGAACAGGTTCCGAGAAATTTATTGTCCCAAATTGGACATTTGTAACAGATGATGTGAACAAGTGTTAACTTTGTTTTCAGCAGCTCTTCACGTACATTCACTAGACATCACACAGATTATGTTTTAAGGATCTGAACTGTAATAAAAAAAAGTGTCTATGGGCTTTAGAGTGTTGTGTTCCATATGGTTAGGGAAGTACAGAGTTATTGCGACAAGCATCTTGTGAAGCTCATTACGCACGGCGGTGTTAGATGCGAATTGCTGCGCATAGCTATAGGGTACGTACATGACATCCCACAGTCAGCAGATAGCAACTGGAAATGAAAGATATGAAGGCAGAGAGTACAGCTTCAGGGAACATGTTAGACAAAACATCTGCTGGTATCAGAACACTGCATTATCAGATCATTGTGGCCATGAATTTTTTATAAAGACACTTTAGGAAAAAAAAAGCTTCAACTTTGAAAGTGACATTTTACAAAAAAAAAAAAAAAAGTTTTTTTTTTTTTTTGATTGAAGTGTGATGTCAGGAGAAAAGTCCATTGGAGTTTATTATCTCAGGAGAAAGTTAGTGTTGGCAACTTGAGATAGAGTGGTTCTTTCAAGGAAGGTACTGGCCGTTGGCATACTCTGTGCCCCATGGAGTATGGGCCTGCAGGAAAAGAAGTGGGTTTGCAGATTGTGCCTGGGAGCTGCAACATGAATGTAGAGATCTGACCTTGCTCAAGACCTCAAAGTGCTTTGGGCCTACACTGGTGCCATATACTAGAGATGTCATCCTTAGCAGTCCCTTCCCTCATTTCAAGATGTCTAGAAGGTCCATGAACTGTGTAGGTGGAGTAGGTCAGTGGCTTTCATTAAGTCACATTTTCTCTACTCACCTCTTGGGCTCTGTCTGCTAATGATTGGTTTCTAACATGCTATTTTCCACCAGAGAGTGTTCTCATAAGATATTCCTTCTTCATGGGAAACCTGTACAGGTGAAAGACTAGTCTGTTTCTGATCCCTGGGAATGAAGTATGTTCATTAGCTCCCCATCCTACATGGCTGAGGGAGGGTGCTCACCTTGAGGAAAGTCAAGGGTTCTGATATTTAGGACCCATTACAGGATGTCATATATTTCATCCTAGGAAATCATAAAGAGCTCCTAAAAGCATCATGACTTATGGAAGAATCAGGCTATCAGCAGACACCTTTCAGTTAATGTGACTCAGACAAACACTACCACTGCAGTGATTCAGACTGACGAGCTGTGGGGGTGGAAAGGGGAAGAGCACTCTCCTGAAAAGTAGAATAGGGAGAAGTTGTGGGGAAAGGGGGCGTCATGAGGGACAATAACCAGGTTTCTAAAAGGTTCTCCTGAGGCCTTGATGTTAGTGTGTTCTACCTCAATTTTGATCTCCTGTTTATCTTGTTCTAAAGGGGGTCCTGAGTTTCTATTTATCCTTCTCCATGGCAACAATAGTACTTTGGGTGATGACCAATCCAACATGAGGACAGGAACTTCTGTCTCCTAAGTTCCTGAATGCATCTGTTTTGTGCTATCCAGGTGCTCAGTAAAGATGGATCGATAGACACATTCAGGGATTAAAGCAGAAGTAGAAAGACAAAAGAAGTCCTTGTTTCATTCCATTTCTGATCTAAAAAAAAGCAATCACAGGGAAAAACTCTACTCTGTCTACTTTTCAGCCTTCTTCTCTGTCTTCTTCTTCTTCATCTCTTTACCCCTCCCTCTTTTCCTCTCTCTTTCAGATTTTCTCTTCTTCTCAATAATGGTGATAATATACTCCTTTTAACAAATAAAAACAGAAATAGAAACAACTAGCTTTGCTTGCTATGAAAGTGCTGTTTTAAAGGGAACCTCTTCATAGATAACCCTTTTGTATGTGAAAAAGACACAATGATAGGGGTATGGAGAGGGAATGCCAGGTATATAGGCACATGCTGAAGTCACATATTTACCATTGATCCTCTCCATGGAAATAAGCAGTTCCATAACCAAACATAATTTCCAATCTTACCCAACACAATTTCCATTTTTGGATAACTGATTTCAAGTTTGAATCATGGAGGAGCCTTGAGAACTTTACAAAGGAGCCCTAAAGAACTCCTAATTGCATTGTCATGGACAACAGCATCTATTCTTATAGGGCAAATGTCCTTAACCTGAGATCTGTGAGTTTATATGTTTATTTTTTTTAAAAATGATACATATATTTCAATATAATTGGTCTTCTTTGTAACCTGGGTATTTTATTTTGTATATTGAAAAAATAATTCTAAAAAGGGTTTGCAAGGCTTCACCAGTCTGCCAGACTGATATACAACACACCAAAAAGTTTAAGAAGTGTGGCCATAGAGGGCTTGTTCAAATGAGTTGCCTGTTCAGCTTAAAGAGGTACCAGAAAGGTAAGCTTTTGTTTAGGACTTTAATTGTCTCTCCTTTGGAAGGGAAGGGAAGGGACCAGTGAAAACCTTGCTAATGGAAAGAATTAAACATATCTCCTGGGTGTTGGGAATTATTTGGTTGGCTCTGGATCTTATGAATCAGAACTATTTCTCTTGTGTTCAGTCTATAAATGGGAGTTAGTTAGCTGTTCTTCATGCTAATGATGACCAAAATGATATCATAGGTGACGTCTTTGACTTGTGCATAAATTGAATTTAAGCGAGAGTGAGATAGAGCTGCATTAAGTTATCAGTCTCACTCTTTTTCCAGAGTTAATTGAAGTCCAACAGCAAGACAAAAGTCAAGACAACTAGCAGTGGTTCAGGATCCAGTAGCTTCTTTGATGTCTAACCAACCAATAAGTACTCCACAGCATTTACTTCTTCCATCTTCATGGGTCATTTGAACAAATTGTTCACATCCACCCATTCTTCCAGAGGAAATCTTTACTTCTTAGGGTAGACACCACCCTCCCAAATCATTGATGGATTTGAGGCCTATTGGTTACCCTTAGTCTGCCTTAGCCCATCTGCTGAAATGGTTTACCCGTGGTCTTGCACATGTTCCTTGGAGCCAAAGGTGAGTATTGGGTGGCAGGTGGATACCAAAGGTGAAACCTCTGAAAAGAACTTAACAGGTCTCAAAAAAGATCCTAATCTTCCCTGAACACCTGTCAATCCCCCCCCCCCATGGGCATTAGTTGCACAGTCATTATCTTTTCTTCTTTTTTTTGGAGAGAACTTAAAACCTCGGAATAGCACAGTCATGCATGAACTCAGCACCTTGGGGGCACAGCTTACTTATCATGGGCAAGGGTACACTGCAGCTATAGTTACATCCAAAATTGGTCAAGAAAAAAAAAAGGGGGGGAAGCTCTTAGCTTGATTTCTTCAGTTTAATTCTACAAACAATTATCGAGCACCTGTCAATTAAGAGATCATTTGATGAGCTTGGAGAGAACAGAGTCAGGACCGTAATGAAAGACCAGACTGCCAAAGTGATATATTGCCTTTCTGTTACATACATACACACACACACACACACACATATATACACACATACATGTACATATATACATATATTATATGCGCATACATATATACATGCATGCATATATGCACACACATATACATATATACATACACACGTGCACATACATGTGTGTGCATATATATGTGTGTATATGTATATATCTGTATATATACATTTACACAAGTGAATGTATGCATGTGTGTGTATGTGTACACACACACACATAAAGATGATCTAGTGAATGAAGAAGGAGATGACAAGCTACTCCAGTAGCTTTGCCAAGAAAATCCCAAGGACAGTACTAAGAGGATAAAGCAGATGACATCAGAAGATGAGCCCCTCAGGTTGGAAGGTGTCAGTAATGCTACTGGAAAAGAGCAGCAGACAACCATAACTATAGGTAGCTCCAGTTCTAATGAAGTAGCTAGGCCAAAGCTGAAAGGAAGATCAGCTATAGATGCATTTGGTGATGAAAAGAAAGTCTCAGATCAATGTTGCATAGGAACCTGGAATATAAGATCTATGAACCAAAGTAAGCTGGATGTAGTCAAGCAAGAGATGGAAAAATCAAAGAGAAATATTTTGGATGTCAGTAAACTTAAATGATGAAAATAAGTGAATTTAATTCAGGTGATCGCTACATATACTACTGTGGGCAAGAATTCTTTTGAAGAAACTGAATACTCCTCATTGTCAATAAAAGAGTGAGAAAATTAATACAAGGGTAAAATCTAAAAAAAAATTACTAAATGATATTTGTTCAAATCCAAGACAAACCATTCAACATCATAGTAATACAAGTGTATGTTCCAACCACTGGTGCAAAGAGGTCAAAGTTGATCTCTTCTGTAAAGTCCTACATCTTCTAGAAATAACACCAAAAATGATGTCACATTCATCATAGAGGATTGGATTGTTAAAGCAGGAAGTCAAAAGATAGTCAGAATAACAGGTAAGTTTGATTTTGAAGTACAGAATGAAACAGGGAAGACTACTAGTTTTGTCAAGATAATCTACTGGTCATAGCTAACACTTTTTTAAGAACCCAAAAGATGACTCTACACATGAACATCACCAGATGGTCAATATAGAAATCAGATTGATTATATACTTTGCACACAAAGTGTATGCAGTCAATTAAATCAAGACCTGGAGCTGACTCTGGCTTATATAATGAGCATCTAATTGCAAATTTCATACTTAAATTGAAGAAAGTAGGGAAAAACTGTCAAACCATTTAGGAATGACTTAAATAATATCCTTAGTGGATATGAAAGTAGAAGAGACAAATAGATTTAAGGGATTAGATCTAATGGATAATGTGGCTGAAGAACCATGGGCAGAGGTTCACATTATTGTACAGAAAGCAGCAGCAGCAACGGAAACACCAAAAATCCCCAGAAACAACATTCCAAAGAAAAAAGAAAAGCAAGAAAGCAAAATGGCCATCTGATGAGATTTTTCAAATAGCTGTGGAAAACGGGAAAGAGAAAGGTAAACTCAACTGAATGCAGAATTCCAGAAAATAACCAAGAGAGATACAAAGGTTTCCTTAAATGAACAATGCAAAGAAATAGAAGAAAATGATAGAATGGGAAAAAAACCAAAAGATCTCCAAGAAAATTAGAGATATCAAGGAAATATTTGATGTAAAAAATGGGCATGATAAAAGAGGAAAATAGTAGGAACTTAACAGAAGCAGAAGAGATTAAGGAAAGGTGGCAAGAATACATAAAATAACAGTACAAGAAAGCTTTAATATCACAGATAACCAAGATGAGGTGGCTACTGATCTAGAGCCAGAAATAATGGGGAATGAAGTCAAGTGGGCCCTAGGAAGCATTGCTAACAGTAAGGCTAGTGGAGGTGATGGAATTCTAGCTGAACTATTTAAAATCCTAAAGATGATGCTATTAAAGTGCTGCACAGCATGCTAACAGATTTGGAAAATTTAGCACCCTAGTGCTGGACAAGACTTTTGGGAGTCTCTTGGACAGACAGAAAGGAGATCACATCAATCAATCCTTAAAGAAATCAGTTTAGATTATTCACTGGAAGACCATGTACTGAAGTTGAAAGTTAAATTCTTTGGCTATAGAATGAGAAGATGGGACCGTTGGAAAATAACCTCATATTGGGAAAGATTAAAGACAAAAGGAAGAGGGGATGGTAGATGATGAAATGGCTAGATAGTGAATTGAAATCAATGCACATGAAGACTTGGCTTGCTGCAGTCGATGGGGTCATGAAGAGTTGGAAATGACTGGACAACTAAAGAGTAACAATACACACATAGAGTTAAGAAAGGTAGGGGTGGACAACAGAGGTATGGAAGAAGGCATTTTGACATGTATATATGACACAATGAATGTTCTTCAGTGATGCACTGGAGCCTCATTGCCAAATATTAGGTTTCTCCCATAAGCTCCTTCAAGCATAAATCAACATTCAGTCTCTGAAGTAGGATCAAAGATAGATCTGGGGTGTCCCAAAGTGGTCAGAAAGTTATGTTATAGAGGACTCCCACTGTTTTAAGCTAATCAACTCACATTTATTGTGTCTACTAAGAGGCAACTCTGTGGCTTAAGTGGTTAGAGCATCAGTCCTGGAATTACGAAGACCCAAGTTCAAATTTGGTTTCAGATGTGTCCTAGATGCATGACCCTGAGTAAGTCACTTAACCTCAGTTTCCTCAACTATAAAATGGGGATAATAATAGCACCTACCTCATAGAATTTTTTCAGAATGAAATGAGGTAGTAGTAATCCAACAAAGTGCCTGGAACATACTTGGCACTTATTGATGTCTCCTTCCTTCATAGATTCCCTAGCATTTTGCCAAGCTCTCAAGTCATCCTTTAGAAGTAAGGTCATTTGAAGTATAATAAATAGTTTATCTTATTGACCAGATTAAATTTTTCAATAGAGCCTCATACTCAAATCTTGAGTTGTTTTATTCTGCTTCATTACAAAAATCTGTTAAATGTTTTAACTAAAGAAGAATGGGTATAGGAGGGTTGCCGTTGTTTGTTCTCGGAAAAGGTGTTGCTGTGCCCCCAAAAGCCAACAGAGAGTTGCGAATTATGGGAAGATGGAGAGAGGAAGTTGGGGGAGAGGAAGAGAATGACCAAAGAGAAAATAATACCTTGAGAATAGCATTCATATTTTGGAGAAAACTAAAGGGCATTTGAACCTTGTGTCAAGTTTTATTCCAATTCAAGATGTAATGGAGAAAGTCCAGAGATGGAACTAAAATGACAAGATAGCAGTAATAATAACTTAGTAAAAGCTGTAGCTAACTATTTAAAAAAAACTAATACATTGAAATCAAATGAAATGGGAAGACCATGTTTAAACCAATACACCTGCATGATTCCAGGCTTAATGTAGATTTTAAGAACTGTAAAATGGACCATAAATTTGAAAAGTATCTTTACAAAAATTCATACAATAGACACACATAATTGAATTCCTTAAAGATAACTAAAAGTGGTTTGTCTTGGGATAGAGCCCATGAAGCAGTTATAACATCTAAGAGTGAAATCAAAAGACCCTCCCTAGGCAAGATTCACATGGAATTTGTCAATAATATATTGACAAAAAGCAGGGGACAACTGTGTGAGTTATTTAGGTTTGTTTTTTTTTTCATTGAATGCCTCATTATGGAAATTAAAGCAGGTCACCACCAAGAAAAATTATAAAGAGGTTATCTTTAAAAATCCTAGACTTAGTGAGGGCTTTATGGTAGCAGTTTAGAACCAGGTGATCATTAAGGGAATTATGAAAGAATAGTCTTTAAAGATTCTAGACTTAGTGATGGATGTAGATTATGCAAGTATATAGCAGCAGCCGCACAAGACATCCCTGCTCACTGCAACAATTTAGCGCCAACTGAGTTCTTAGCAAGCTATCACCTGCTGGCCAGAATTATACATCAGAACCTCTCTTTTTTGTGAAGTGACAAATGATAAATCCTTATACCACACGTTCAGAACCCAAAATATCCTTTATGTTTCAACCGCGCTGCTAGGATCTGAGTATTATCATAAAGTGAACCATCACCCACAGTCACCCAGATAGAACATTCCAAAAACAAAGAAAGAAATAAACAAAACCTATAACAGCATGAATGGAGACTGTCTCCCATGTCTGGAATATTATCCTCTTTCACAACTCAACTCAAATTCTACCTATTGGAGGAGACCTTCCCCAACTTCATCCCAAAACTCTGTTTAGTTTAGCAGTCCCTTCCCTCTAAGATTTCTCTCTGTTTATATCTTGTATGTATTTAGTTATGTGCATGTTGTCACTCATACACACACACACATGCACAAGAATATGAGCACCTTGAAAACAGGGAGTGTGTCTATATGTCTCCAGAACTTAGCACTATGCCTGACACATAGTAAGCACTTAATAATGCTTTGTGATTGACTGACTAGCATCTCAGGATACTCAAACTAAGGTAAATTTAGGTCAAATAAAAAGAAATACTACTTCATTCAATGAACACTAAAAATTAGAGAACTCGTTATCTCCCAAGAGATGGTACAGATTCAAAAGCATTAAGTTCAAGAAGGTTATCAATAAATTCCTGGATGACATATTCATAATGGATTTTTATAGGGATCTAGGGATTTGAGGAGGCTATTCTTACCCTTTTCAGGTTGATATTAGAGTTGATCACTACATCACCTCAAAAATGTCCTTGGCGCTTCAGTTAAAGACAAAATCCTTGCTTGGTTAGACCACGATGTCGAATCAAGATGTCGTTCCTGAAGTTCTTGTAAGGAACGCCATCAAATATATTATGTAAATGTCCAGGGCATTATAACTAACTTACATTGTATAAGATCCCTTTCTTGAAAATCATAAATACATGGGATTCAAACAAAACAAAACATAAAACCCCTCTGTTTCTGATTGCCCTAGGGGTTTTTAACCTGTCTGGCTTATAGTACAATGAGAATCACTGTTTGTTGGTCTGGAATTTATTTCAAAGTCAAACAAAATTAAGAATAGGGACTTGATTTGAATGAATCATGTCTGACTGCATAAGGTCAGGTCTTGCTCTTTTCGAAATTCTCCAGCTTTGTTAACAAGTTGGGTGGTTGTCCAGAAACAGTTCAAATCACACAGGGATGCTTAACAACCAGTCTCTAATTCCTCTCAAGTGGAGTACAAAGTCCCTGACCTGCAGAATGTGAAAATTGAAGTGTTCCTGGCTTTTAAGAAGAAAAAAATAAATTCACAAATGGAGTCACCTGGTGGTAGATTTCATAATGAGAAACAAAGAGAGGGCTTTTTTTTTTTTTTTAAATTTTACTCATCCCACTGCTGGGTCTATCCACCTACTAGCTTGATTGATGATGTCACCAAAACAAAGGAGTGCATTTAGCCTAATAAGCCAACTTGAAGAGACATTGAAAGGTTGGAATTATGTATGGCAGAAGACAATTATGCAAGCTAAATGATTCTTTAATTAATAATGAGATCCATCACGGGCAAAAAAGAAAGGATCATGAAATAGAAAGCTTTATGATTTACTCTGCGTGTGTCCATATGGACCTGCAGTGTATATATTTTGGGATACAAATGATATATGCACATTTGTGCATACTGTGGCATCTGAATCTATGTGTTTTTGTTGTTGGAGCTCATGACTCATTCATACCCTGTGTAACTGCATGGCTAGAGTACATAGAATGTCTTTGAATAGATGCAATACACAGTCTTGTCCCTGAAGCCATATGGTTTTATAATTAGAAAGAATTTTAAATTTCATTGATTTGCAGTTTATTTTCTCTTATTTGCAAAATGTAAGCAGTTGGGGAGTACTGGCCATGTTTAAATTGACATTTTTTTACATTAAAGCAAAAACTGTATATTCATAAATCCCTCCATGTATGCGTGAATGTATACATACACATCTACAGATAAAAACTAGCATAAAACTAGCAATATTCTATTTGGGCAATACACTACCGAATGAAATAGCCTACCATAATAGATAAGCTATATTTGCAAAGTTTCACCATTTAACCCCTCTATGGACTTTCCTATGAAAAACTTCCTTCTTCTAATAAAATAAATTTGTTTAGCCCTCAAATGCAGGCCACTTGGGTGAGAATAGAACATATTGGAGAGGAGTAGGAGGGAAGAAGAGGGAGAGAGAGAGGGATAGAGAGAGAAAGAGAGAGAGAGAGAGAGAGAGAGAGAGAGAGAGAGAGAGAGAGAGAGAATTAGCATTTAAAAAATATTCCTACTGAATTTTCACCATGGATTATAGGTTCATAAATTTAAAGCTGGAAGGGACCTCATAATCCCTTTAATTTGCAGAAGAGATAACTGTGGGTCATAGAGATAAATGTTAGCTCACAGCCTTTCCCCCATGTATTTTTTCTGCCTCTTTGAATTCTTACCTTCGTTCAAAACCCTTTTCTTTCCTACCCTACAGTTGCCAATGCACTCTACTTCTTAAAATAATATTGCATTCCCAAAGAAATCAAAGAAAGAGAGAAAAGACTTCCATGTAGAAATGATTTATATTAATTCATCTTGTGGTTACCAAGAATTAGAAGCTAAGAGAACACCAATCAAATATAGAATAGCTGAAGAAGTTATGGTATATTAATGTGATTGAATATTATTGTGCTGCAAGAAATAACAAAGGAGATAGTTTCAGAGAAACCTGGGAAGATTTATATAAACTGACACAAAGAGAAGTGAGCAGAACTGAGAATATATAAAGTAACAATATGATAAAAGCAAACAATGTTGAAAATTAAAGAACCCCAATCAACACAATGACCAACCATAATTCCAGTAGACTTATGATGAAATGATTATACCTATCTCCTGAAAAAATATGAGTGGGCTCAAAGTACACACACACACACACACACACACACACACACACACAATGTATGTGTATATACATATATACGTATATATGTGTATTGGGGTCCTAGACTATGACATAAAGTCCATGAACAGTGATTGTTTTCATTTTTATCTTTATAATTTTGCAGCTTAGCATAGAGTATGGTCCGTGGTAGCATTTAATAATTGTTTATTTTTGGTGAGTAAATATTGAATTGTCTAGTAGAATATAAGCTCTTTGGGGGATGAGATTGTCTCACTTTTATTTTTGTAGTTGGGTCAACTTGATGGCACAAAAGATAAAGCATTGGTCCTGACATCAGGAATCAGGACAATTCATCTTTGTGAGTTCAAATCTTGCCTTAGACACTTACTAGCTAAGTGACCCTGTACAAGTTTACTCTGTTTGCTTCAGTTTCCTGTTCTATATAATGGCAAACCACTCCACTTTGCCAAGAGAACTCTAAATGGGGTCATAAAAAATTGGACATGACTGAAATAACTGAACAAGAACAACTCCACATATAGTAGATACTTGATAAATATTCAAGGAACTGTCTATAACTGGCCACTAAGAGACTGGTTGCTGCAGGTTGAAAATGCATAGATTTCTCCTTTATATTTATTTCTGCTTTATATTTAAATGTTTAAATGTTTAACCAATGAGATCAACCACAAACAGCCAAGGACACAAGTTTGATTCTCTTATAAAGGTTAGTTAGTTTCACTTTTTTTTCCTGTGGCCACTGAGAATATTTATAATAGCAGTCATTATGTAAATGGCTCAGTGGATCTTAAGAAGGAACTTGAAGAGAACATGGATTAGTCAATATAAATACATCTCTACTTCTAGAAAGACAATCAAAAGCAAAAAGCAGATGGTTAGTGGGTCAATAATGACATCTTAATATACAAAGCACATTAGATAATAAGAAGATGAAATGGATGTGCAACCATGAGCCCTATTGATTAAGTCTAATGCTTTTACCCAACTATGTTACATGTAATATGCTGAAGATTTAAGGAAAAAAAAAGCATGGACCATCCCAAGTTTCAAGGGTCAAGATGGAGTAGATAATTGAGTTTGGATAAAAAGAAAAATAATTGATTAGCTAGTAGCAAATATTAGGTAAGGTTATAGCCAAACATATTTTAACCAGCAAGATTTCACTGAAGTATGTATACCACTTAATGTGAAATCATTTGGATCACTAAAAAAATACTATAGATGAAAATTCAAGTAATTGAGATCACAAATATTACTTTATAAAAGATCGGTGGAGTCATTTTTTTTTTTATGAAAATCTTATCCATTCATTTGAAAGGATTCTTATAAGGGGTTCCAAAAAAATTCTTTAATTCCAGTTTATAGATTTTCCTTATTTTAATGTTCTCTTCTCCAGTGTGGGCATATTATAAATGGAATTAACTACATTACTAATGCTTTTAATCTGATTTTACTGGTGCCTAGGGCTGATGGCCAGGAATCAGCATGTGTGCCGTTAAAAGAAAAATACAGTTATATAGAAACTAAATAACATGTCCAAATAAACACATTCATCTACGTGTTTTATTTATTAGTCTAACTAGCCAATATGCAGAACAATGTCTGCATGCCCTCAGACAGAAATGAAGTAGTTACAAAACAGTTATTGGGGCTGTTGGCATCCAGAACTCACACTTGATGAAAGAGCTGGCAAGAAAAGCCCATCATGCACTGACACATTCCCCTTGTTTCTCGTTCTCAGAGTTTTAGGAATGCAACTAGACATATGTTAGGCAATGACTGTGTTCTTATAAGTCTCTCTATATGTATAATTGAAGTGATGGTTTTCCAGTTGATTTGAGCCAATCAATGTAATGCATTTCAAGAACATTTATATGTCCATGTGCAAAGCACCCATGCTTAGTGGTACTAAGCAGGGACAAGCAAACTTAAATACTGTACTCAAGGAGCTTACTGGTTTGGTTGTTGTCCTTCATTCTCAAAGAAAACCAAAATGACACCACTATGCTAGAGTCAAGTTTCAATGTGTCTGACTGTGGCTAATCAGACTGAAATGAGTTCAAAATCCTCTATCAGAAGTCAGGCACAAAATGTCTCTGTGAACATTAGGGGTGGATACTCCAAATTTGTGTATCCTGAGTTTCCTTGGAGCTGTTTCAATTCTGCTTTGCTCATAGAGCACAGCACTTTCTCTGATGTGGGCATGCCATTTTGAGTGGTCCTGTGCCAGCATCTACCATGTTTCACAATCAATTCCAAAGTTCTTAAGTGAGACCTTGAGAGTGTCCTTGTGTCACTTCTGATCACCATATGAATGTTTGCCTTGTATGAGTTCTCCATAAACAATCTATGTACAAATGTGTTTTACATTCCAATAACATGGCTAGCCCATTGGAGTTGTGCTCTCTGAAGCAGAGTGTGAATGCTTGGCAGTTTAATTTGAAGTGTCTGGTACCTTATTCTGCCAGGTGATCTTTAGAATCTTCCTAAGACAAGTCAAATAGAAGTGATTGAGTTTCCTGGCATGGCACTGGTAGACTGTACAGATTCAAGGAGCTTGTATTGTTCTTGCAGTCCACCAATTAAATTAGTTGTTGCATTGTTGATCTGAATTGGTTATTAAGACCACTGAATATCATTCATCCACCAGTCATTCATTAAAAGCCTGCCAAATGCAAAATACTTTCTTCATTCCACAGATCTCACTTCATTGATTTCTATTAAGTGTAATCTGTGCTTTGGAGACCATAGGAGGTTAAGGGAAGACACCAAAAAATGAGTATGCTATGGTTAAAGCACTAAGGATTGGAGGATGGGTGGCAGGGAGATAATTAATTGGCTTTTCTGATGATCATGGATCAAGTGGTAGCAGATATACAGTTTAACCATACCACTTTACTCTCTGTCTCATGAACATGCCAGTATTCCTATAATGCAGTCTCAATCTCAAAAGCTTTAATAGCTTCGATGACATACTGTCCTTTTTTGTATACTTTCCATACATCTTACACTTAAACACCTGATATTTTGAAGCTAAATGTAGAACTCCACATTGATTCCTATTAAATATCATTAAATTTGACCCATTGGAGGACTTATTTTAGGTTTCTTGTTCTATTATTCAAACTGTTACCTGTCCCTCCCATTTGGATACAAACACCATCAATGGCTTTATCCATGTCATTGATAAAAATGTTGAAGAGAATAAGCCCCTGGATAGATTCCCCAGAGTACTACAGACCACTTTCCAGTATAACATTAATCATCATTCTTTCAGCTTATTCAACCATCTCTGAATCTACCTAATTTTATTATTATACAGTCCATGCCTCTGTCTTGTCCACAAGGCTATTATGGGAGACTTTGTTAAATGCCTTGATAAAAATCTAACAATTTTTTTATCTGAGGCATTATTATTTATTTAATGAATACATAAGAAAGATTTGTAATTAACATATCAATTGTTTTTAGTTTGCTCCATGCTTCTGAATGAAAACACTTGACAGCTAGTATGAGGCGTTAACAATGTAATGTGATAGGACCAGTTAATACTGTGGTCTAGTGTCACTACCATTAACTCGCTTTGTGGTCCTGAGATAGTGACTTTATGTCTTTGGGTCTCAGTTTCCTTCTCTGTAAAATAAGGGGTTTGGACTACAAGAACTCTGACATTCAATCTAGCCCTGGCATTCAATGATTCAGTGTAGAAAGTGCTAAACTAATATAAGGCTATCTTATTGATTTAAAATGCCAGAAGGTATTTGAAAACAGTCTTTTCTGATAAGTACATTATGCATTCCTTCTGCAATCTTGTTTACATTATTAATTTGTAGTTTCCAAGAAGAAAATGTTTGCTGAACAAGTCTCTGTCCAAATAATCACAAATTCTGAATTAGTGGAGTCCAAATGAATGGGGTTTGATTGGATCTATTCATTCAGAACAACTTTCAAAGATAAAGAATAAGTAGAGAAGGCACAAGGAATGAATTAAGTAATAAGGAAGAAAAAAAAGCATATGTGCTATTTCAGCTTTGGGGTTCTCCAGTATTTTCTGTGTAGCCAAATAGAAATATAGGTATGTAATGGGGGGAGGGAGGGCGGGAACATAAATTACTAGGTGTCAGGTTTCTGATTTGATAACACCCTGTATAAAAATAACTTATTATTACTCTTCATTTATCTAGTTCTATGAATGTATGTAGCACTGTATAATAAGTAGAATGGATCAAAGGAGGGACAAGATTAGTGCCCCAGAGGTCTGACCAAATAGAATCTCAAGTGGGAACTCTGCAACTCCAGAGAATCAGGGTAGCTGCAATCATGACTGACTTTGAGTGGCATTCATCATGTGTTGCAGCTTAAGCCAGTTGGCCCTATGGAAGGTATGGTGTTAGGGACGTAGGGTTTTCCTTTTGATGGGAGATATGAAAATGGCTTTACATTTTGCTTTTCTTGAGAAAGGATTTCTTTAGAATTGCTTCTTGAGTTTTTCTACTTTGAGTTCCATCTGTAAAGTGATTGGGAACTGCTCAGCAACTGCCCGTACCTGGTATAGAGTAACTGGTGTAGCAAAGTGCTGTTTTAATGGAATACAACCCAAACTCAGCAAAGCATAGGCCATGGTACTTCAGCCCTCAGTATGAACTCTAATGGAATGGAAAGATTTCTAGGGCACCTGTGACAGATGACACTGGAATGCTTGGTGTTGAGAGAAAGTAGGAGAGAGAAAGTAACCTTGAGGTCACTAAGTGTTACCCACTCATTTACCTTTGGGTAGATAGTAATGACTTATACCTAAGAGGCACAGAACTGTTGGGTGGAACTTCATTCCCATTCACTGAGAGCGAGATGTATATACACCCTTCATACTGCTTATAACTGCCCAAGTTATTGCCACTTGAGGCAAGAACCCAGGGTTTTCCCTACCTCCTTCCATTCAACAAGTATATATTAAGGAGCTATCATGTGCAAGCACAGTGGAAGATCCTAGGGATATGAAGATAAAATGAAACAGTTCCTACCCTCAAGAAGTGTATATTTAATTAAAGGAAAATATCTTGACACTTGGGAAAAATACAAATAAATGTAAGATAAATAAAATTTAAGTCAATGGATGTGGCAGGGCATACTTGAGTGGTTTTGAGAAAAAGTAGGATAAGCTTATGGGAGGAAGGAAAATTTGAGCTGAAGTTTGAAAGAAGGTAGGTGTTCTACAGGGCAGAGGTCAGGAAGGTGTACTTGCCATCCCCCTGGGCAAAGATATGGAGGTGAAAGCTGATGTGGCATACATGGAGAATGGCAGGTAGATTACACTGGTTAAAACAGAGAATACTGTATAGTATGCCTGGGAACGTAGATAGGAACTAAATTTTAAAAGCCTTAAATGCCAAATTATGAGTCTGTATTTTATCTTATTTATGCAAAAGAGAGCCATGGAAACATCTTAACGAAGGAAGTGACATGATCTAAATTGTCTGTAAGTATATCAATTTGGCAACTGTGTGGATGAAGGATTGAGGAAGGCAAAAACTGAAGAAAGGAAGACCAATTAGGGAGCCACTGTAAAAGTCAAATTGAGAGTTGACTTGGCTTTGAACTAGGGTGTTGGCTGTAGAAGGGAAGACAAAGCCAAAAATTCTAACTGCTAGTAACGATGTAAGAATGTTTTAAGGTTTACAAAGTGCTTTATTTATACCTCATGTGATGATCAAAACAGTTCTAAGATGTACATATTTTATGATCCCCATTTTACAGATAAAGAACTTGAGACACAAAAAGTTTTAAGTGGTTTGCCCAGGGTCATGAAGCTAGTAAGTATATGAGGTAGGATTTGTACTCAGGTCTTCTTGTTTCCAAGTCTGGCACTCTAATCATTCCACCAGATATGTGAGATGTTTTGAAAATAGAATCAACAAGACTTGAAAGCTGATTGGATATGAGGGATAAGGTAGAGGGAAAAAGTCTATGATGACTCAGGACTCAAACCTTGGTAACTGAAAGAGCAGTGACAACATCAACACAAACAAAAAAGTTATGGACAGGAAGGATTTGAGGGAAGATATCAATTTTGTTTTAGTCATGTTGAGGTTTAATGATGTGCCAGATATTCATATGGAGACTTCCAATAGGCAGTTTGGTGATGTGGAACTTTTGTTTAGGATGGGCTGTAGGGTTCTGTGTGAACACACACAGATACACAGACATACGTATGTTTATTGGTATTGTTCCATTTTTCAGTCATGTCCAACTCTTCATGACCCTATGGATCATATTGTCTATACGGCTTTCTTGGCAAAAATTCTGGATGGGTTTGCCATTTCCTTTTCCACGTAAATGCACAACATGCATAAAGGCATATATTTGTGTCTCTCTCTCTATATATATACACATATACATATATATGTAGGCATGTGCATACACATATGTGTTCATATGTATATGTGTGCATTATGAATTATAGAGTTCATGTACATGTATGTATTGGGGTGAGGCAAGAATAATTATCTAGGAAAGTAGGCTCAGAAGGAAAAGCCAGAGAAGCAGGAAAAGAATCAGGACTAAGACTAGTATCAAGAATATCCAAGGAAGAAACAGAATCTAAGCATGACAGAACAGGAAGAAGATAAATTTTGGAGAGGATGTGGGAGAGTTGGAACACTAATTCATTATTGGTGGACCTGTGAGCTGATCCAACCATTCTGGAGAGCAATTTGGAACTCTGCCCAAAGGGCTACAAAAATATGCATACCCTTTGACCCAGCAATAGTGCTTTTATGACTGTATCCTCAAGAGATCATAAAAATAGGAAAGGGTCCCATATGTACAAAAATATTTGTAGCAGTTCTCTTTGTAGTGGCCAAAAACTGGAAATCAAGGGGTTCATCAATTAGGGAATGGCTGAATAAATTGCGGTATATGAATGTAATGCAATACTATTGTGCTATAAGAAATGATGAACAGGAAGACTTCATAGAGTCCTGGAAAGACTTTTATAATCTGATGCTGAGCAAAAGAAGCAGAACCAGGAGAACTTTGTGCACAGCAATGACCACAGTGCGCGAGAGTTTTTTTCTGGTAGATTTGGGGCTTCATTGCAATGCAAGGACTTAAAACAATTCCCAATGGTCTTTTAAGGCAAAATGTCTTCCACATTCAGAGAAGTATGGAATTCAATCGCAGAATGTAGCAGATCATTTTCTTTTGTATGACATTTTGGTTTATTATATGATTTCTCCCATTCATTTTAATTCTTCTACACAGCATGACTATAGTGAAAATGTATTTAATAGAAATGTATGTATAGGACCTATATAAAATTGTATGCCATCTCAGGGAAGAAAGGGGAAAGTTAGGGGGAGGGAGGGAAAAAAAGCTAAGTTATATAGTAGTGATTGTAGAACACTGAAAATAAAAAAAAAGAAACACAAACTAGAAGGAAGGAGGTCAACAAAGATAAAAACTGAGAAAAAGTCAAGTGGGTTTGTTTGGTCCTTAGGAATACATTGGTAACCTTGGAGAGAGCAGTTTCATTTTGGGGATGACATTAGCAGCCAAATTACAAGAACTTGAGAAGTGAGAGGGACATGAGAAAATGAAGGGATGTAATGAGTATAGGCAGCTTTTAAAATAGTTTAGTTGTGGACTGGAGAAAAAAATAGATAGAGTAACAACTTCAGGGAATTGTAGGATCAAGTGAAGAGTCTTTAAGAATTGGAGAGTCTGGGCAAATTTGTAAGGAGTAGAGGAAGAGGAGTAACAGAGTTCCTACATCAAGAAACCAATGCGTCTCAGTCCTGAAGACTCACTGTTCCTGTCTGTGGTGGTGGAAACACTGTTCCCACATTTCTAATTTATTGAGATTGGCCAGACTTCCAGAGGTGGGACAGTCTGTACTATATTAAGTGCTGGGAATACAATTAGCTCTACTCTCAGGAAACACATTCTAAATGAGGGACAAAAAACCCCCAAAAAACAGGTTCTTAAGGAGTCTCTGTGGAATTGGAAGACTTCCTTGGGACAATGATTGTCTTTGAGAATGCTGCTTGCTACTACTCTATTTTCTTGTTCTAAAACACTTGCTATTTTGCACTGATTACCTATGTTGTTGTTTGTTTCATTTTGTTTTTCTTTTTTACTGATGATATGAAGTCCAACTGATTTGTGAAAATGATTGGATGTGAAGGAAATGAATAAATGAAAAAGAAACATTAAGCACTCACTATGTGCCAAGTACTATATTAAGTGCTGGGGATACAGTTAGAAAAACAAGACAGCTCTACTCTCAGGAAACTCACATTCTAAATGAGGGACCAAAACATGCTGTAAAGGAGGCTCTAATTTCAGTGCAGGTGAAAAAGTCATGCTACCCTGAAAGGACAGTGGAGGGGGTCAAACAACAAGGCCCATAGGAAGCAGGGAATTTCAGGTGGGATGGAAGCAAATGAGTCAATGAAATTATCTAAGAACTTGGGAGTAATTGGAGATGCAATTTCTTCTATTAGAAACTATATTCCACCCTCATCTTGGACCAGATTAATGATTTTGTTTTGTGTAATGAACTTGTAGTGAAGAAACTCCGTTTTCCAAAGAAGATCACCACCTGTTCTGGAACAGAATTGGCCAAATGGAAAAAAAATGGTACAAAAGCTCAAAAAAGAAAATAATAACTAAAAATAGACTTGAGCAAGTAAAAACTGACTCCATGAGACATCAAGAAACACGAAAAAAATCAAAAGAATGAAAAATAGAAGAAAATGTGAAATATCTCATCAGAAAAATAACTGACCTGGAAAATAGATTAAGGAGAGATAATTTAAGAATTGTTGGACTACTTGAAAAAAAATCAAAGAAAGAGCCTAGACATCTTATTTCAAGAAATTGCCAAAAGTAATTACCTTGATATCCTAGAATTAGAGGATAAAATAGAAATTGAAGGAATGCACCCATCACCACCAGAAAGAGAGATCAAAATGAAAACTCCCATGAATATTATAGTCAAATTCCAGAGATCCCAGGTCAAAAATGAAATACATCAACCAGCTAGAAAGAAACCATTCAAGTACCATAGAACCACCACTAACAAGCTTTAGCAGCTATGATTGTTAAAGGAGTGGATGGCATGGAAAATGATATTTTGGAAAGCAAAAGAGGTGGGATTATAACTAAGAATAACCTACTCAGTAAAACTGTGTATATACCTTCAAGGGGAAAAAAAATGGATATTTAACAAAATAGAGGACTTTCAAGTATTCCTAATGAAAAGAACAGAACTGAATAGAAAATTTGACTTTCAAATGCACTACTCAAGAGAAGCATAAAATGGTAAATATGAAAGAGAAATCATAATGAACTCAATAAGGTTAAACTGTTTACTTTCTATATAGGAAGATGATGCATGTAATTTCTCAGAACTATAATTATTAGGGCATTTAGAAGGATTCAACATAGAAAGAGGGTGCAGGAGTGAGTCAATTATATTGGGATGATATTAAAAAAAGAATAACTGAGAAAGAAGAATTCCCTGAGAGAAGGGGGATAGGAGAAGAAGAATGGGGGGAAATTACATAAAAGTGGTGCACAGAGAAGAGTTATTATAAAGAAGGCAAAAAATTGAGGTGGGACAGGCAATGCTTGAACCTCACTCACACCTAAATTTGTTCAAAAAGAGCACATGTATCTATATATCTATGTATTACATATACATACACATACATACATACATATGTACATATATCTCTCTATATATTTATATAAAATACATATGTGTTTGTGTATACATACTCAGTTGGTAATACATACCTATCTTCCCCAACAGGGAAGTAAGAGGGAAAGGAGAGAAGGAAAAGCAAGAGATGATAAAAGGGAGGGCAGATAAAAGAAGTCAGTGGTCAGAAGCAATATAGACTTTAGAAGAGGAATAGGATTATTTTTTGAAAAGAGAGAGAAAATTAATCAAAGACACTAGGATGAAAGGAAATGCACAAGTAGTATGATAACTGTGAATGAATGGGATAAATTCACCACAAAATGAAAATAACAGAATGGATTAGAAACCACAATCCAATAATAAGTTTGTTTGTTTTTACAAGAAACACACATGAAACAGAGAAACACACAGAAAGTTAAAGTAAGGGTCCGGAGCAGAATATTATGCTTCAGCTGAAGTTAAAAAAAAAATAACAGGGGTAACAATCATGATGTCCAACAAAGCAGAAATAAAAATGAACCTAATTTAAAGGGAAATGATATCTTCCTAAAAGGGAACCATAGGCAGCAAAGTAATTATCAGTACTAAACCTATATGTATCAATTGGCATAGCATCCAAATTCTTAAAGGAAAAATTAAACAAATTGCAGAAGGAAATAAGAAAATTATACTATGAGCAGAGCTCAACTTTCCCCTCTCAAAGCAAGACAAATCTAACCACAAGACAAATTAGAAAGAATTTGAGGAAATGAAAAGAATGTTAGAAAAGTTCAATATGACAGACCTCTTGAGAAAATTTAATGGGAATAGAAAAGAGTATATTTTGTTCTTAGTTGTACGGGGTACCTTCACAAAAACTGACCATGTATTAGGTCATAAAAACCTCACAATCAAATGCAGAAAAGTAAAAAAATTAAGTGTTCTTTTCTAGACTATAGTGCAATAAAAAGTCATAGAAGCAAAGATTAAAAATCAATTAAAATTAAATAATCCAATATTAAAACATTAGTGAGTCAAAAAACAAATCATGGAAACAAACAAAAATTTCATTAAAAAGAATCACATCAATGCTACAACATTCTGAAATTTGTGAGATACAGACAAAGTTGTGCTTAGAGGAGAAATTATAATTCTAATTTTGTATATCAACAAAAGAGAAAAAGAATAGATCGCTAAATTGAGCACGCAGGTAAAAAAAAAAAACTAGACAAAGGACAAACTAAAAATCTCCAATTACAAAACAAAATGGAAATCCTGGAAATCAAGGGAGGGTTGGATAGAAGTGAAAAATTGTGCTAGGTAAAATGTTGAGCCTAGAGTCAGGAAGACTCATTTTCCTGAGCTCACATCTGGTCTCAGACTAGCTACGTGACCCTGGATAAATCACTTAATCCTCTTTGTCTCAGTTCCTCATCTGTAAAATGAGCTAGAGAAGGAAATGGCAAACCGCTCCAGTATCACTGCCAAGAAAACCCCAAATAGACCCATAAAGAGTAAGACATGACTAAAATGACTGAACAACAACCACCACAACAAAATTGAATAAACAAAGAAAATTAAGAGATGGATTTATGATAAAAAAATAGATAAACCATTGGTTAATTTGATTAAAAAAAACAAATTACTCATATCAAAAATTAAAAAAGTGTAAATGTACCACCAGATAAAACTGAAGGAATTATTGAAAGGAAAATTGAAGGAATTATTACCAGATTTTTTGTCCAATTATATGCAGGGATAACTAACAATCTAAATTAAGCGGATGAACATTTACAAAATTAAAAAAAAAATCCAGATTAAGAGAAGAGGAAATAAAAGACTTATGTAACCCTATCTTAGATAAAGAATAATTAGAAAATTAATCTGGCAGAATAAACGACCGTGAATATCAAGGGAATTGTGAAAGAAAATAAAAAGATTAGCCTCCTTACAGTTCAGATTTCAAACTATATCCTGAAGTGGTAATTATCAAAAAATCTAATTTTGGCTAAGAAATAAAATGGTGGATTAATGGAATAGATTATGAACACAATACACAGTAGTAAATGACCATTACTCTAGTGTTTGAGAAACCTGAAGAGCCAAGCTTTTCAGGATAGGACTTAATATTTGACAAAAATTACCCTGAAAACTGAAAAGCGATTTCTTGGAAATGAGACATAGACCAGATCTGACACTGTATACCAAGATAAAGTCAAAATGGATAAATGTTTTCAACATAAAAGGTGATATCATAATTAGGGGAGCACGGCAAATGTGTCTGTCAGATGTATGAATAAGGGAAGAGTTTATGACCAAACAAAAGATAAAGAGGATCACAGGAAGTAAAATAGATTATTTTGATGACATGAAATGAAAAAAGTTATGTATGAACAAAGTAATGTAACCAAAATTAGAAGGAAAACAGGAAACTCTGTGTGTGTGTGTGTGTGTGTGTGTGTGTGTGTGTGTGTGTGTGTGTGGTGGGGGGGGGGGAGATTATGGCACATTTCTATGATAAAAGCCTCATTTCTCAAATAAATAGGGAAATGAGTCAAATTTATAAAAAGAGCTATTTCCCAGTAGATAAATGGTGAAAGGATCTGAACAGATAGGTTTTAGGAAAAGAAATCAAGATATCAATAGTCACAAAAATAGTCAAAACCTCTAAATCACTACTGATGAGAGAAATGCAAATTAAAACAACTTTGATGTACCACCACCTCACATTCATCAGATTTATTAATGTGATAGAAATTGACAAATTGTGGAAGGGATACGGAGAAATTCAGACACTAATGAACTGTTGCTGGAGTTATGAACTCGTTCAACCATTCTAGAGAACTATACCCAAAGAGCTATAAAGCGTTGTATACCCTTTGACCTAGCAATAACAGTACTAGTCTGTATCCCAAAGTGATCAGAGAAATGGAGGAAGAACCTATTTATACAAAAATATAGCAGTTCTTTTTCTGGTGGCGAAGAATTGGAATTTGAGGAGATGCCCATCAATTGGACAATGACTGAACAAGTTGTGATTTATGATTGTGAGATAAGACTATCATGTTATAAGAAACGATGAGGAGAATGGTTTCAGAAAAACCCAGAAAGACTTACATGAAATCATACAAAGTGAAGTCAGAAGACTTTTGTACAAAATAGCAACAATATCATAAAACTGATAAACTGCGAAAGACTTAGCTACTCTGATCAAGACAACGTTCTAAGTCAATTCCAATAGACCCATGATGAAAATTACTCTCTACCTTCAGAAAGAAAACTGACCAACTCTAAATGAAGATTGATGCATACATTTTTACACTAATTTTATTGTTTTATTTTTTGTATTTTCTTTTGCAACATGGTTAATATGAAAATATATTTTGCATGACTTCACATGTATAATCAATGTCAAATTGCTTGCTTTTTCAAAGAGGGAGGAAAGGTCATAGAAAGGAACAAAATTTGAAACGATTATATGTTAAAAATAATTGTTAATTTTTTACTTGTAATTGGGAGATATTTAATGAAATGAAAATATGTTAAAATGCAATAAAATCTCAGTATACTCCGTGGAAGACAATTGAAGTATATATATTATATACATGCATAATTATATATATAAAACCATATATATTAGATATTATATATGCATCTATAATGCACATAATCTCATATATAAGTAGATCATATGTACATATCTAATTTAGAAAGATTTATAAAAACAAAAGTTTTAAAATTTTTGATTCTTAAATAGATAAGTTGAGGGTATTTAGAAATAAATGTATATGAAGTTTCTAATTTCTCATTGCTGTCAAATAATTCAAATATAATTCCATTCATTTTTTTTGCAAATCTTTATGTTTATTTACATTAAATGACAAATCTGCTGACTATTATAAAGCACTGACATAAATTAGTTCAAAATTTTAACACAATTATGAAATCTGTCAATGGTCCTCATTCCTTCTGAATCTCTCTGTAATTTCCAGGACTTAATTTTTACTGACCACAGTTACTTGAAGGTAGAAGATTCTATATCTCTAGGGTCCATTCACAGTAAGTTCAAAGTCAATTTACTCCAGAACAACAGAAATGGACTATTCATTAAGAAACATTAGACGCAGGAAGTGAGGTCTTAATTTGGGACAGTAAAACTACTCAGTAATATCCAGAGGAGAACCCCATTCATCCAAGAGAATAGTTACACAAGAAATCCCTAAAGAGTGGTTGGGGTCTCCTGAGAAAAGGGCTTTCTGCTGGAAAGTAAATAAATAAAAATTCAAAGAGGTTAAAGGCATAGAGAGAATGGGTAACACTAAATAAATTTTTATTTTAATTGTGCAAGATTCTACTGTGGAGACGCACTGTGATAAAGTGGAAAGGAAATTGGATTTGGATCCAGATACACTCTTCTATTTATTATCAAGTGCCTTCATATTTCTGGGTCTCAGTTTTCCCATATGCAAAATGAATAAAGTTTCCTTTCAATTCAGGAGATATGCCTTTTGTTACCCCAGTCTTGAGAAAATGAGAAAAGACCATGGTATTTATCAAAAGTGGAGGAAGATCACAGTACTATGCTGAAAAAGGCAAGTCAGCAAGGGACAGTTGACTGACTACTTGATGTGAATTAGGAATATCTCAGTGGGAATCCTGTCAGGTCATATAATTTACTTTTACTTCAGTGTATCATCTATATACAATGAGGATGATAATACCTGTAGCACCAACCTTACCTAGGATCAAGGAAGATAGAGGGAATGAACCATTTTCCCAGTTAAACTTCCCAACCCCTTACACTGATGACATATTAATTAAGGTCAGTATACAGAACACTCCACCCCTTCCACATTTAGAAAGGAGTCATATGTCATGGGTGCACTATGCTTCAGTCCACATGTCCAATACCCCTTCTCTTCTCCCTTTCAGTTATGGGTTGGAGTCTATGTATGTTCTGAATGGTATTTTACTGATATTTTTTTCTGAGCACACCAAAAATGAGGGGAGGAGATGCAGCTCTCTTGTGACAATACAAGAGCCAAGATTTCAGGGTTTATGCTGGACTTACAATTGAAATGCAAATAGATTCTCCCAAACAGCTTCCCGCTGAGGCCCACATTTCTGTAGATCAGGTCCTGCCGTCCTGATGAGGAATCACTGAACTGCTTTTCCCGGGATTCACAAATTAGTTGCAGTCTAAGGTATCATTTTCTACGTTATAATTGTAACTTACCAGAGGAAACTTTGTCACAAAAGACAGTACCCTGAGCTTCCATTATTTTTCCAGCTGCATCGCCACTAAGGATTCTTTCACACACAATAAAAATACACACATCACGACCTCCCTCTCTGAAACACACACTCCTTGAATATAAACATTTTGAGGATATTGGTGTGCTTTTTTTTCCCCTCCCTTTTTTAGATGTGCAGGTGGTAAAATACTGGCTGCCATGAACTGTAGACAAGAAATAAAAATTACCCACTTCTTATGGCTGCCTGATAGAAAGGTGCCAGCTCTAGTAATTCTGCTGCTCTAACCATGTCTCCTGGGACACACAGACTTTTGGTGCCTATGCTCACGAGGTTCCCTGGACAGTCCAGGTGAGGTACATCCACTGTAGTGAACTTTACTTCAGCTTTATTCGAGACTCCCAGTGATGGTGGTGGTAGGAGAGGGTTGATGGAATTTGTGTGTGTGTGTGTGTGTGTGTGTGTGTGTGTGTGTGTGTGTGTGTGTGTGTGTAGGGGAGTATGGTGTTAGGCTCTCATCATGAGATGAAGAGTACCCTTCACAGAAGAGAGGTCCCTCTTCCCTATATTATGTTCTTATAGAATAAGCAAGATTACGGCAATGGGAAGTTTGTTGGCCCATCAATTCTGAAAGGGTCTGACCCCGAGAATTAAATGGAGGGAAAGTGCTACTATGAAAGGATAGTTTGACACTACTGAAAGAGTTAGAGTAGTAGAAACAGAATCATAGATTTGGAGTTGGAAGAAAACTTGAAAGCCACTTAGTCTAACTCCTTTGTCTTACAAATTAGGAAATAGTCTCCAGAGAGCTAAAGAGACTTTCCCTAAGATCATATGTAATTGACAGAGGCAGGATCTGCTTCCAGGCCCCCAATTCCATTATCCCATATTCTCCCTCAAAGTACTGAGCTGAATGAGAGTCAAGACACCTGGATTCTAGTCCAGGTGACTCAATAAATCACTGTTCTCCAAGCTTCAGATGTCAATGGGCTAAGAGGTCTCTGAAGTCCCTTCCTGATCTAACAATCTAAGACTCCGCAGGCAATGAGTCATGTTGAATACTAGGTCTCTTATGCAATCCACACCGTTTTAGGAAATCTTTCCATTGTCTTCAATTGCTTCAAGAAAATAAAAGCAATTAAAGAAATTGTTCCTGAACCTAACCTAGGAATCAGTAGGTTGGCTTCTGAAATAGGGATCCATCCACATAAGGTGAACAATAAATCTAATGCAAGGGCATAAATACATTGCACAGACAATAAATGTCTGGTCAAAACTGGATAGATTGCGTTTGATAGTCTCATTTCTTTTTTGTTTACTTTGCTTATCTAATATTTATTGAGAAAAAAGGGACTTATAGGCTTCATCAGACTGCCAGAATGTGTGTGTGTATATACATATATATACATATTATGTATGTATATTGATAGAGAGACAGAGACAGAGAGAGACAGAGAGACTGAGAGACAAACACACACACAGAGGTTATAAGAAGGTCTAAGAAAGTTGAATGGCTCTCCCTTGAATAATTCCCTGCTTCAGTTTTGTTCTCCAATCTAAATACATATACTGTTTTATTATTAATCCAGTAGACTGGTGACCCAACAGCATGCCATAACGTGGACTATGGGCACTTTTCATCCACTTAGTTTTTCCTGTGTTCATTTTTAGATTGATTTATTCTGAATAATCCTGTATCTCCTTGAAGAAGCTATACAATATTTAAAAAATCATCCCTCTCTTCAAGGAGCTTAGATTCTACTTCTGGGATACAACATGTATACAAATAGGTAAATATGAAGTTTATACAAAATACCATTCAAAGTAGTTTCAAGAGAGCAAAAACTCTAATATTTAGTAGCATTTGAAAGGGCCTAATGAAGGAGATGGGACTTGAGCTTTTCTTTGAAGAGAATTAGAGTTTCTGTAAGACAGGATGAGTATGTTCCCGGTATGGGAGATCATGTGTAAAGTTACAGAGTCACGAGAGGGGATTCTGTGTTTGAGAAACACCTAACAAGCTAATTTTGCTAGAACAGAGAGTGAAGGAAATGAAATGATTAAAAATGAGATTAGAAATATAGATGGGAACCATATGATGGAAGACTTTAAACAACTAAGCAAGAGGTTTAGAATTTCATCCTAGAGGAAGCCATTGGAGATCTCTTAATAGTGTGGTGATATTCTCAGCTTTGTGTTTTAGGGGCATGAAGTTAACAGCTTTGTGGAGGATGGATTAGAGAGGAAACAATAATAGTAATAGCAGTGCTTTAAGATTTGCGTATGATCTCATTTAAGCTACAAAACAACCCAGTGAGGTAGATGTTACATATTATGCATGAAGAACCCAAGGCTTCATAATAATTAGCAGAAAAATAAGAGTTATTATAATTGTAATTTATTTTAATTATTATGTGGCTTACCTGGGTCAGTAAGTGGTGAGGTAGAATTTAAAATCATATTTTCTTACCTCGAAGTCCAGCACTATATTAACTCCTTTTTAAGATACTGGAGGCAGAAGAATCAATTAGGAAGGTTTAGAAATAATCCAGGTGAGAGGTACTGATGGTCTGATAGAAACTGTAGAATTAGAGAGAAGGGGAACATAGAGAAGAGATGCTATGGAGTATGTATCAGCAAGATAAAGAAAAATATCAGTGGAGGCTGAAGGAGATGTTACATATTACTGTCAGATTGTACTCACAGGTTATTAGAAGGAAAATGATCTCATTAACTGAAATGTGCAAGTTTTTTGAGTGAGGGGGATCATTTTATTTCCTCCCATCCCAGGTGATAAAATCAGAGAATGTAGAGAATAGGAAAAAGAGATAAATAGGAATTAAGGTCTTAAAGTGCAAAAATTCGAGGACACTTTAATATCCTCGGGTCATATAGCTAGTAAGTATCTGAGGCTGGATTTGAACTCAAGGGTCCAGAACTCTACCCACTGAGCCATCTAGCTAGCTGCCTTATATGCTTATGGATCATCATTGTAAATACTACAAATAAACTCAAACTATTAGAAGATAGTTATTGATATTTTATTAATGGTCCCTTGGGAATATCAACTAAATGTGTGGGGTTTTCCCCATTTGGGGATACTTTCCACCACCCCAGAAAATACCTTGTAAAACTAGGCTTTCGATGATCTGTCACTGCCAGCATCAGTTTCCTCCATGGGTTTGTGATTTGATCCCACTTCTCCTGACTTCATCTTTTTTTTTTGAAGGGTCAACAATCACTTTAATGAAGCACATACATCATTCACTTAGTTCAGGGGAAAGTCAGCACCTTGAACTTCAGAGAAAATACAGAGAAATCAAAATCAACAGACATGTTTCCAAATGTCTGACATAAGCAATACATAACTCATTGATCAACAGACTGATCCAACCATCTGACCATGGTTACCAGAGAGGAAAGCACAAATATCTGGGTTTTCAAAGCCAGGGGCTCCTTAGCGGCTTCCCAGACTCTCATCTGGCCAAACAAACACTTCCAGTCAATAAGCCCCCTCGACTTCGTCTTTCAAAGTGCCATTTGTATTTCTGCATATAACACTTCAGAGACTGTAGTTAGAATACAAGATGTAGCACTTCCTCTGTCACTAATAGAGAAAACAGATTAGTAGAGAAACACTGGCAAATTTGTTCCATTTTATATCTATCTGTTGTCCTCTGACCACTTTCATTTATAGAGTCTCTTGGAATGATGGAGTTTATGTGGGTCTCATGTTGCATTCATTTAACTATTGTTTTCCTTTCTAATACTTTTCATTACTTTTCCATTGAACTACAGCTCCCTTAGTCATTAGAGGACCATCAATACTGAGATAGTTTAGTTCCTCAAATAATATCTCAATTTTTTGGTTATTTGACAAAGACCTCCTATTCAAAGTATCTAGAGCTAAATTAATATTTTGGGTTGTCTATAATGACTTTTTAAAATACCTATTGCTTTTTTACTACCACTATTCCACTAGGAACACAAAGGGGGTCACCTACAATTAAAGGTCATTTAACATTTTTCTTTGATTCAGTAGCTGTCATTATCAAATAACTCATCAACTAGTGGTCCACCTGCTAACAATACAAAGTTTTGCTAGATTAACCCTTGAACAGCAGACATAGTCTGTCCCAGGACCATCTTTGAGCCCTTTCATCATGGTAAAACCAGCAAAAGCAGACAATGCCCTAGTATGCTTTTCAAAGACCAAGGGTTACCTAAGCACCATGAGACAGAATAGGAATGGGACTTTGGGAGAAGTTATTATGGTTATAATTTTTAAAGAAACTACCTTAAAAATCTCTTTAGCCTTACGGGCATGGAGAAGTCAGGATTCTCTTGCCCCTTGGATATTTATTGTTCCTTTAGTTAGAAATTATCCCCATTGAACAGAAAAATTTAGGAGATGGTAAGGGGTCAACTGAGATATCAGAAGAGGATAAAGTGCTTCCTTTTTTACAATGGCTGGTCCAGTACTGTCTCTACTTTCTGCACTCAGCTGAATTTCAAGTAATCAGAAATCTTTCGAGTTATTTTCTTTCTTCTAATGAAACTTACACATAGAACATTACATGGGCTTTTCTGAAATGCTCTCATATGCAGATATTTGTTTATTTGTTTTCTTTATCCCTTTAAACTAAGTTTTGAACTGACAAAAGCTGTGGGATTGCTTCTCTATACTTAGAGCAGTAGTGTAGAGATAGAGAGGTAAATGACTTTCATACCATCTGAAATGTTCTGTGAAGGCAACATATTTCCTAGGGTGAGTTTGTGTGCGTGTGTGTCTGTGTGTGTGTGTGTGTGTGTGGTGTAGGCAATGTCCCCTTGCATCTAGAGCTCATGAAATAGCGTCCAAGGAAAATTCTCAATTCTCCTCAGTTCCATGTTGATCTTTTATATTCTAGATTCCCTTTACTATTCTCTCCTCCTTCAACCTAGTTTCTAAGTCCACGCAAGCTTTCCATTTTTGCCTTTCCATACAGAAACACATCTTTTCCATAACTAATTAAATATGTGATTATCCAAGTTTATCTCCAAGAGTGTTCCATATTCATTTCAATGTCAAAACTAGATTTCTGAATCTAGAACTTAAAAGGACCTGGCTAGAAATTGAACCTCAGACAAGTCTACCCAAACCCCACTCCCCATGCCATAGGACCTAGGGTGGGGGTAGAGGAGAAGAAAAAATAACTCTTTTAGTTCTTATCCTATGGAACTATTGGAGATACCAGACTATCTTGATCTGTCATTCTCCATCTGGAATTCAGTTTAGATCTCTGCTCTAAAAGTTTAATTCAAACTAGGACCTATAGGTCAAATCCATCCTGCACATTTTTTTAAATGTTAAAAAAAACCATCTTTAGCTTACAAGCATTACATAAACAGGCAGAAGGCAAATCTGACCTTAGAGCAGTAGTATACTCACCCGTTCTAAACTATAAATGCCCTTTGGCTACTACTAGTCTTGAAGCCCAGAGAGATCAAAGGAAAAGGACTCACATGTACCAAAATATTTTTAGAAGATTTTTTTGCAGTGGCAAAGAACTAGAAACTGAGAGAACTGACTTTCAATTGTGAGATAGTGGAGCAAATTATGGTATATAAATGTAATGGGATGTTATTATGCTGTAAGAAATGACAAAAGGGACAGCATCAAGGAAACCTTGGAAGACTTACATGGACTGATGCAGTTACATGAGCAAAAGAAACTTAAGAGAAAAATGTATAGAATACCAACATTATAGAGAAAAACACCTTTAATAAATCTGAACAATAAAATGAGAAATCATGAGTCTAGAATATTGAAGATAAAGCATACTACTCACATCTTGACAGAGAGGTGATGAATGCCAGATGAATTTGGACATATACAGTGTGAGAATTCATCTTTATCTGCATATTTATATGCATATTTGCTAAAAGTATTCGAATTTTTTGCAATTTGAGGCAGTGAGGTAGGTGGAAAAGGGAAGAGTTGTAGAGACAAAATTCCTCCTAAAAAGAGAAGAGGAGGGAGGAGAACAGAGCAGAGGGGAATCTCAGAAATAACCACAGAGAAAGACTTTCAAAAAATACATGTTTAACTTTTTATATGCTTAAAAAAGCAAGCTCTATATAATATTCACAGTTTCATGTAAAAAAAACAAAATAAAGCATAGTGAAAAAATCAAAATCTTTTTATTCAGCATAGCACTAAAAGAGAGAATCATGATCATATTATAATTATAATTATAATAATTATAATTATATATTTTTCAGAGTTTAAGGCCTTGTCCTTCAGGAAAGCAATGTAACCTCATCGATGGGAAAACTTATCATCCTACAAGATCCTGTCAGTCTTGGTATTCAAACCTCGTAAGTACCCACATTCCACTTTAGGAGGAGGCCCATCATCATGCCCTCTGTGCCAGCAGCCTCCTCCTCAATCCCCACTTTTTCAGCTTCAAGTTCTCTTCTCCCATTGAATTCTAAACTCCATGAGGGCAGCGATTATCTTTCGTTTTTGTATTTATATCCCCAGTATTTCGCACAACCCTGACACATAGCAAGCATTTAATAAATGTTTAATGATTGACGGTCTAGAAACAAACCAAAAAAATTCAATTTGTAGCTTAAAAAGGATGTTCTTTTAGTCTCATCAATTTAACATCAAAGTGGTCAGTTCCTCAAATGTTAGTGTTTGGCATATGAACATGATATTTCTTTGATAACCCCTGGCATGTTCATCTCTAAGCCCTCTGTATTTGCCTGTCAAGCATTTGGTTAAATTCACACACTAATGGCTAGGCTAGTGATGATTAAGTGCCTTTTTGGTGGCTTATAATTAAAAGAGATGTGACAGTCATCATCATTACCATTGCTACTACTAACATCACCACTACCACTTCTCTCAAAATACTTTCCTATCTGAAAACTCTTTAACATCAAAACAATTGCATCTCTGTTTGTAGATGAGACAGTTGTGGATCAGAAGTTACTTTTTTTCCCCCTTTTTTCCTTTCTACCACCAAGAGTTGGTGATTGAGCTAGCATTAAAACATACTTTCCCTGACTCCAAAAACATTGCTCTTTCCATTAAATCCATAGATAACCCTTATATTTTACCAATTTGAGTTTTATTTTTTTACCTTTATCTTTCTTTACAATACCTTTCACTAAAAATTTCAAAGAATTCAGAATCCCGGGGTTAGAAAAAAATTCAGAGGCCATCAACTCCAACTGGTATCTAAACAAAAAATCCTCTCACCAACCTCCTTAAAAAGTGACCATCAAACTTTTATTTGGTCATCTGCAGTAAATGGAAGCCCACTACTCCTAAAGCAGCCCCTTCTACGCTTGAGAAAGTCTAATGCATAGAAGTTTTTCCTTTGCTTCAAACCTAAATTTGATGCTTGGCAAACATTACCCTAACTAACACCATGGCATTTCAATTATTCTGCAGTGTTTGGGTATCTAACTGAAGAATACTGTAGCAAACGTCATATTCTTTTATTGAATTAGCCATTTTCATAAATCTTCTAATATGTATTATGTATTTTCCAGTATATTTCATTTTTTGAGATGAGGTCTCTCTACCTCACCCAGACTAGAAATGTAGTGTCTACTCATAATCTTAACTTCATTCCACCACAGATCAGCACTGAAGATTTGACCTGGTCTATTTCCAACATGTACTGGTTTGTCCCTTTAGGCAGGTTTGTCCTAAGAAGAGGGTAGGGAAGTAGAGCAGCACTATGTTGGTTCCATACAATACGGAATCCTGATCATCTTTAGCCCTTCTGTACCTCAGAACTCCAGAGCTCAAACAATCCACCAATCTCATAAGTGACTCCTCTTTTCTTAAAAAGAATACCAAACATAATTTAACCTGTTTTTAATGACTCAAAGTTCTTGAGTTTTTTCATTTATAAAACTGAAGGTTTGGATTAGATGACCACCAGAATCCCTTCTAGCACTAAATCCTTTGATCCTCTGACCTTTATAGTAAGATGAAGGGGCAGGTCAACATGAGCTCTGAGGTCCATTCTATCTAGTATTCTCTGATTCTAAAAGAGCATTATGGAATCCATTATTGTAGAGTGCACATTTAATACAGGTTGCTGTTTTCCTTTGCCTGTCTTCTCCCTCAATAACAGCTGTCACTTCTTAGTTCTCATACTGTCACTGTTCCTGCATCTAAAAGCATCCCTTCCCTCTTTCTCTTTTTCTCCTTCTAATCTGTTTTGGGCTGGGAAATGGGATAATCAAATTTGTTAAGAAATCTATGTTAAATAAGAGGAAATAAGGAATAGGATTATTAAAGTGCATAGCTTGGGTGCTGTGATTTGGGATAATTATTTGGACAGCTGATAGAAATTCACATTTAAGCAAACCTTTTAAAACTGGGTATTTAAAGGAAAAATAAGGTGTCATGCTGAAAAGATAACACTCAAAATAAATAAAAATGAATGGGAAGTAACAAGAATTATTTTGTAGCTTCATGTGATGAGGAGAATACGAAACAAAACTGAAAAAGTTATTCAAATTTTATATACTTTCTTCTAAAAGTGGAAAACAATTGACTTTCTTGAGTTGCTCAGACCTTGCTCCTTAGAATTCTATGGAAGCTACTTGTTTCAGAAAAATACAAGATTATCTAGGAGAGGAAGACAGGCACAAAACCTTACGTCCATAACTGGATTTATATCTTATATTTTCAGAAAGAGTCTATGCGATATCTATTCTCTCTATTTTTTTTAATTCCATGGACATTTGGATGGTAACTGGGATATAAATCTATATCTATATCTAAAGAGAAAATCTTTTCTCTAGTCAGAGAAAAAAAATCAAATACTACCTAATCCAATAACTATACAATCCATCTTTGGGGGGTAAAGACCAAATCACAGAGGCATAGATATAAGAGTTGGAAGGGACCTTGGAAATCAATGGAGGCCATAGAATGTTAAAGATGAAAGGGATATAAGATGGAGAGAGAAAGAGACAGAGACAAGAAAGACAGACAGACAGAGAGGAGAGAGAGAGAAAAAAACAGAAAGAGAGAGAGAGAAAGACAGAGACAGAGAGATCACATAGCTTAACTTAATCATTTTACAGAAAAGCAAATGGCTACTTGCCCAAGGTCACAACTGAGTTAGTTGCACAAGTGGACACACTTTGCTACTAGACCAGTTCTGTCTATACCATCTCCACTCGAACCTTAAATTTAATTTAGGAATCAGTTTTGGATAATATCGGATACACAGACATCCAGTGACTCCTCACATATGACCTTTGGTAGGTAGCTCTAATTGTTAATGAGGAGGAGGTGGAAGATATCATCTTTCTATTGAAGTAAAATCTGGCTCTCTTGCTCTCTGGAGCCACATGGAATAAGTTTTGTGCCTCTTCTATGTGACAACCCTTCAAATGAACAACATGCCTCTGAAAACATGACTTCTCTTCTCTATATCTGTCATTGATTCCATCTATCTCACAGTGCTTTCAAATTGGCTTAAAAGACTGTCTACATACTCAAAAGTGGATTGGTGAATTGAGGCAATTATCTGGATAATTTGAGGAAAAATGAAAGCAACATTTTTATCTCAATTATCTGATGGTTCGGGTTAAAGTGGTTTTTGTGGAGGCCTTCATTTTCTACCTCACTTTGGCTGTCTGCCTGACCCCAAAACAAGTGGTTGAAAAGTGAAAAATTCAGATAAACTGATAAGTATCATGTCTGTGCAAGATCATAAACACAGACATACAGACACAGACACATACACATAGACATATACACACATTCACATTGGGTCCAATTCTATCTTTACTTTTGGACAAAAGATTCTCAAGGTAGTCCAAGGTGTGTGTGTGTGTGTGTGTGTGTGTGTGTGTGTGTGTGTGTGTGTGTGTGTGTGTGTGTGTGTATTTGGGCTGCTTTTAAGATGACCTTCTACATCTGGGATCCCTATATTAAAAACATGATTCCATCCTCAAAGAGAGTCTGTATCTTCATTCATTTGGAAGAGGAAGAATGGTAAAATATCACATTATAAGTGTAAAGAAGGTGCAGAAAGTACAGATTGGTTAGAACTACAGAACTACAAGTATGACTGAGGTGGACACCTCACTCCAGAGCGGGATATAACTTAATTTTTTTAATGTGCAAATAAACCAGGAAATGAAGCTTTGGCTGTCCTGGAAGCCTGGATCCTTGTTTTGTTTGTTTGTTTTTTTTTTTTTTTAATCATGAGTCTACTTTGGGTGAATGCAGTTGGGTTTGGTTATATAAGTGTGTCTGATTTTCTTTTGTTAAAACTTCTCTTCTGAGGATTTGGAGACAAGGAATTGTGGATCTGGATGTTTCCCTTAAAATTGGTTTGTTTTCTCCTGGGAGAAGGAAGAAGGAGTGAGTTTAGTAGTCACTTTGTCTACTCCTAAACAAATAATCTTTTATCTTGTGGGGGAAAAATATCTGAGACTCTGCAATATGTAACTACCAGTTCATGTTATTAATTCAGAATTCTTACTACTTCCTGCATGGTTTATAGCCCAGCATAGTTATATGAAAGGAATTTTATATATTTTGGTGCTGTCCCTCTACTGGCAGTGGAAGTAAATTCCCAAAGTATTTCAGCAGGTGCTATTAATATGCAAATAACAGAGAATAGATGGTTTCTAATAGACCTCCCAACTGCATGGGAGGTGTCGCTGTTGGAGCAAATTAGCTTGTGTAATTTGCATGCTTTGCACAACCTCCTGGGATTATATTTTAGATCAGAGACAATAAAAGCATATGCAGTTAGCTTAAAACGTAACTAATTTTAGACTTTGAAACAATTTTAACCTAACTTCTTTGTGGTGTTAAACAGCTATTTGCAAAGAAACTTTTACACAGTCTATAATTTTCATGGCATCTATTTGCCATTAATGGCTCCATCTCTTTTTAATGTGAAAACAAATAGGGGGACAGGCCAAGTGGATGTGCTGTCTAGATGATAAATTTTGGACTTGACCACATGGAATAACTTGAACAGCTCCAGGAGAATACAGAAAATAAAGAAACTCTTTGGACTGTCTGTAGTAACATGGTGACCCTCCCTATGGCTGGCGGTGTCTACATATCACCACAGTAAGTTGTCAAGTAGGGGAAAAATCCAAAAAGCTGGCCACTTGATCTGCACAATATCCCAAAAGCTAGAATTGAATGTTTCTTGTTTTGAAAAAAGGCTACTTTGATGAGTGACCAGTTATTTTGCTGATTATAGATTTACCAAATATCCTGAAATTGTACATTTTTCCAGTACTTACATCACAATGTTATAAACCAGAACCAGCCATATACCCTGAAAGAAGCACAACCAACTCAAAAAAAGAAGTAAATCGATGGGGAGCTGAAAATTTTAGTATATGCTATAGGTATAATGCTTCACAATGGCTTTGCTATTAAGAAGGTGTAAATTCTACCAGCTGATAACAATTTTTATGGGGAATTAGACTTTCTTGACCTCATTCTAAACTATAAAGATCAAATGAACATTTTGATCAAAGCTTTCAGATAATTACTCAACTTTTCACGTTTGGTAGGAGAAATGAGATGGTTATCCAAATAAATGTGATTGGTCTGAGATAATTCAAATATGCCAGATAATCATAGGATAATAGATTTAAATCTAGAAGGAACTTAAGAGGTGATCTAGTCTAACCCCTTCCTTTCACAGAAGAGGAAACTGAGACCAAGAGAAGGAAAGAGTTTTGTCTGATAACATGGATAGTAAGAAACAGAGCAACCTTTGAATACAGGGCCTCTTACTTCAAATACAGTACTTTCCCCCCTGTATCTCAATTCCTCTCCAAAATCCTACGTTGTGATTTTCATTGAACAAAATCCAAAAAATTTTCACATCTGGTAAGCTGATACAGCTGACCTCAGGACTAAGGAAATGACAGTGAAAGGTCTTTCTGAGCACTCTTTATAGACTGTGCTGCATCTGGGGTTGGAAAAATCATCAATGACAGTGGACAGAGAAGGTTGGGCTTGGGATCAGGAAGACCTGATGTGACTCTAGCTGTATGACTATAACCAAGTCATGTATCACTAAGTCTCTCAATTTTCTCATCTATAAAATGAATGGTTAGACTCAATGGTATCTAAGATAATCCTTTTAAAGATCTACAGAGAACCACAAAGCTATAAAAGTTAAACAAAAAATAAATGTTTAGAAAAAGATTGGTGGCTGATGGTCTTAATTTTTCATTGATTGGCAAAGAGGTGATACTTGTAGATAAGGAAGCTTGGTGCAATGGAAATAGCACACAGATTCAGAGGTCCCAGATTCAAATCCTGGTCCTCTGCATATGTGACCTCAGGAAAGTCATTTCTTCCTCTATGGGCCTAAGTCATCTCATTTGTGAGCAACCATTGCACAGTGGATAGAGAACTGGCCTCAGAATCAGAAGATCAGAGTGCAAGTCCTACCTTCCAATCTTTCAAGCAGTGTGACCCTAAGGAACGTCTGAGTGGTCCCCAGCAAATTTCTAAGACTACAAATTGCAGAAGATCTGCCCCACTACATTAATTGAGGAAATTTCTTCACCAAGAATTCCCTATTAGGATGAAAACACAGGTCTAGTACAAAGAGTTTTCAGGAAAAAGGTAAAAAAATAAAATCAAGAGGTAGGACTAGATAGCTTCTCTTCTGGTTCTGTTTGAGAGTGACTAACGGTTCCAGTCTAAGAAAAGAAGTGCCTTTCTTTGGAGAGAAATGGGAAAATTGGTCTTTTAACAGGTGGGTTTTTTAAATAAGTAATACATAAATCCTAGTTACCTCATACACAGAAAAATATAATCTATTTGCAGGCCTCCTCCAACCTCAACCACTCCAGATCTCTACCCATTTCTGCTAATATTGTATTCTATGCCCACAGTTGTGATATCACATTATTACTTACCTGTTACCTTGAATGTTTCGCAAGTCTCAGTTCAGTACTCTAGCTATGGGTGAAATTTTATTTTCCTTTCTTGGCAAAATCTCTATTTTGCATAATGATTTGATATTTTTCCTCTCTAAGTCATGAACCTGATTTTGCAGCATCTCAGTGTCTCTAATTAGCTGAAGGAAGGTCAAAAAGCTTTCTTAAAATCCTTAAAAATAAGAGGAATTTTAATTTGAATACGTATGTTGTCACGCTTTTCTGTACATGTATACGTATATGTGTGCCTCTGTGTATGTGCCTTAGAGATTTGAGATGGAATAAACCTACTACTTTGTTCATTATGCATATCTGTATTTATCAGTTATGTTCACCTGTGCCTTTTATCAGTCATCTTTCAAATCATCTTTCAAAAGGATTATTTTCAGTAAATGTCAATGATTATATTGACTTTAAATTATAAACATTAACAAAGTCTCTATCCTTGGATCTTTTCTCAAGGATCTAATTTACTCTCAAAAATTTAGCCTTTTCGGTAAGCTTCCAACTCTCCTATTTCCTGAGCTCCACGTCTAGCCTACATTTCCAAGTGCTTAAGTGATCATTTCTACTTAGGTGTTTTATGGACATGTCACATTCAGCCTGTCCAGAGCCACATTCATTGCCCCACCCCCAACCAAAGATGATTCTTCATTCTTTTTACTCCCTATTTCTGTGAATAGCACTGCTATTTTCTTAGTCATCTAGTCTCTGATTGTGGAAGTCATCTTGAATCTTTTCATCTTTCTTGAATCCCACATCAAATCTACTATTAAGCCCTGTAGACAAGCCATCAGCAATGTCTCTAACATCCATCATTCCCTTTGTAGGTACATAGTATTCCTGTACAGAAAACTAGAGCACAAAGTTTTCAAGTTGGCTACTTGTCATACTGATTGTACAAACTTGGCTTTATCATTTGTTTTAACTCAGTTTTCCTCTCTGGAAAATGGTGAAAACTCAATTTATTAATAATTAATAAAATTAACATCACACTTTGTCTTGTAAAGCACTTTGCACATGGCATCTCATTTGAAACTTACACCCTCTGAGCTTGGTAAAAAATAAATATGATCCCCATTTTACAATTAATAAAAATAATGGTGAATGGTTGGCCCACATGGACTCAGATAGTACATGTTGCAGGTGGGAGTATGGACCCAGGCTCAAACTCTTTGACACCCAGTTCTGCTTGCTGTCTTCTGCCCTATTCTGCCTCTCACTTCCACTGAGTTCCTAGGAATATTAATTGAAGTGTTTTGCAATGCCAAGTTTAAAAAAGCTTCTTGAATTTAAAGAAAAGCAAGAGCTCTAGTTAATAATTTTAATATAGTTTAGGGTGAAGCACTGGGGTCTGTCTACCTTTTACTGTGCTCAAGTAACAAAAAGCTTTGACTGCTTTTCTCTTCAGTTGTCTTAATGTTCTTCCATTTAATAATCTGACTGGAAATTTCCCATTAAAATATGAAAATATTTGTAAAACACATAGCGCAATGCCTGGCACATAGTAGGTGCTTAACAAATGGTTATTCCCTTCCCTGTTCTCATGGAGGAGTTTAGACACCCTTTCCTTACCAGTCTAGTCCAAATCAAGATTTTTACCTTTTTTTGGCAGCTGATAGGAAACCAATTCTGGCTTGACATCTTCAGGGTCTCAAGTCACAAAGCTGGGTTTATTTTTATTGAAAAAGAGTGGAGCAGGGAGACTTGGCCCCTTGGCCTTTCATTGAGTAGCATAAGAAAGCAAAGCTTTGAATTTAGCTGTCCTGAGAAAGAGTTGGTGAAGCCAGTTAATCCAAAAAAACATAAGAAAATGAATCTTTTTTTATTTAGGACAACAGCACAGTTGCTTATCTAGTTAAATCAAACTATAGGAAGACACAGGAGATTGTTTTCTTTTCCAAGAAGACATAATCGGGTTTTACTCATGAAAAACACCCTGAAAATTGCATGGGCCATGATTCAGAGTTGTTTTTCCTTTGCCTAGAAAACGTTGACTATTTTTCCTACTAGTACTAAAATTTGACTTCTCTGATTACTGTCTCTCTTTTCCTGATTGCTTGGGAGACAATAATGCAGGCTTTATAAGCCCACAGTCTTTTTCATCCAAGTCTTTTCACAAGCTGAGTTTTCTTCCTCTAGTTACTGGAAAAAAAAGGTCTGTCTCCTTTAGTAACTATAGAAAAACCCCAATCCAATACACAGCCCATGAGAACAAAGACTACTTCTTAGCTAAAATTTTATATGTCCCTTATCACCTAGCACAAGAGTGCTTGATAGCTAATCATTCAAATGAATCAAATTGAAATTACCAAAAAAAAAAATGCTTCCCTAAACTTAGTACCTGACAATGATTTCCATAGCTATAGGTTTGTGATCTTACAGGACTTCCTTAGTTGAATGAATGAATGAAAAGCATTTGCTGTTACAAGGAGTTTTGCTAAATTTTTCAAAACAAAATGAATTTTAATGTGTTCCTATTTTTAAAAAAGATAAACATGCATGAACTCATAACACTTTTAAAACTGGAGGGCTGGGAAGGCGATCTGGAATCACGAAATCAAACAAACAAGAAATCTTCACTCTGGAAGTGCTGAATCTCTTCAAACACAAATTAATTAATTATGTGGTTTTTTTAAGTAACCGATTCAGTGAAAAGTGACAAGCCAGTAGCATGACAATGTCGAGGTAAAACTATTGTTGTTAGGTTTTTTTCTCCCCAATTGTCCGGGGATCAATGTGTGATTTGATAAGCAGAGCTATTTTCTTAAAAATAACTCCTAAATTATGCTTTCCCATCAGACAGAATGACCTTGTGAATGTGTGCCCACTTCTCTCCCCAACCAACTGCTTTGATTTGTTCTTTCCCTTTGGATATCTGTGTATATTAACCATTGTTATCAGTTATTGTGTCATGATGATTCTTGAGGAGAACAGAGCAATATGTTCTTCAGGAAAAAATGAAATTAAGCCCATGTTTCAGGAATTCTTACATAAATGAATCTGAACCAGCCCTTACCAATCCAAAGTATTTCCCATTTAACTGAAGTCCCTTTGCAATTAGTTAAATGTGTAAATGGACTCATTCTTTATATGTTCATTTGCAGTCCATTGAAGTAAGAAAGCGAGTTTACTTGGTTTTACTTTGGTCATTAAACAGCACACTTGAACAGCTTATTGAACCTCCACAATTTTAATAATTCTTAATAAATATGCTTATAATTTACATTGGTATCCTTCATTTAAAAAATGTTACTAATAATTATATTACTAGTCTTTGTCTAACTGTGACTAGGAAGTTTAATGCTTGACCCTAGTGGGCTCAAACCAGATTAAGACATGATATAAATAAAATACAATAGTACAATATAGATAATATGTGATTTTCTAAGTCAAAATGCAACTCACAAGTATCCTTCTGTATGATTTAGTGGTGTCATTTCTATTTGAATGTAATATCACTAAGTTATATTCTTCATTTAGAATATGATCTAGAAGCAGAGATTCTTAGAGTGATTTCAAAATGAGGACCTACTGTATTCTTTCCATATTATTCATAAGGTTTAAATTTCTGCTAAAATTTTATCTATATTACATATTTTTATACTATATATCTATCTACATCTATATCTATACCTATATCTGTCTGTCTGTCTATCTATCTATCTATAATAGGCTTAAAGACAATAATTGTTTCAATAAGACAGTCATCCTTCATTTTTGAAAAGGATCAATGACATCATGATGTGTTGACTGGATTTAAATGAGGCAGAGTTGCACAAAGTCATCAACCTTGCTCTTCCAGAGTCAACAAAGTCCAGAGACAGAACAAAAGTCAATATGACTGGCAATGTCCCAGAATGCAGTGCTTGATCAAGCTCTAAGCATTCCACAGAGCGTGCTTCAACTGCCTTCATGATAATTGGAACAAATAGTTTTCATCAGCCCACTCCACTGGGGTAAGTCCTTACATGCTTGGGGTAGACATTCCCCCAAAACACTGACAGGTTTGAAGCCCATTGGTTTAACCTGTCCATGGAGGCAATTTTATCAGGGTGTGGCTGCTGCACATGCTATAGCTTCTGGGAGCCACAGGTAAGAGTCAGGTGACAGGGGAACACCGAAGGTGGAAAGCAGCCTGAAAAGGGCTCTTCATGTCCTCACACAGAAAGAAGCTTGTCCTCTGAGCACCCCATACACAGTCATAGAAACTTTGCTTTACATTCATTATTTCATTCTAAAATAAAGGAAGTACAGATATAATTATCAAGATGTTATATATCAGTTTCGATAGATAGGTGAAGGTTACTATCACCCACTAGAGTCTGAGTTTACTCAGCTTTAAGGATTAACCTGACATTCTACCCCATCAGTTATGTGTCCCACCCAACACAAGAGGACACTCTGGAGTAGTTGTCACATTCCCTATTCCTCTGACTTTCAGAGAGCTAAATGTTATTCACCCCTTGGTTGTACTCTTTTGTGGTTGGGTTTTTTTAATCTATCTAGAATGTGAATTGTTGTTTCAAACAGATCACAGCTCAGAGCCCCCCCTACCCTTCTTTTTCCTTTATTCCCTCCCCACTGAATATCTGTTAAGTTCCCATACAGAAACATTAATATATTAACCTACATTCCTGAAATGTACTCCCTATTTAACTCCACCCCATAAAAAATTAAGATAACTCAGCTACCATCTTCAGCCTAAATCTTTACTGATCCCCTCATCCCCCACCCTAAGCCCCTGATTGCTAGTGTCCTCACTCCCAAACTAGATAGATAGATAATAGATAGATAGATGATAGATATTTCTTATATATGTACTTCCTGTCTCCCCATCAGAACGTGAGTTCCTTGTGAGTAGTGACAGTTCATTATATACCCAACACCTAGCATAGGGCCTCTAACAGAGTAGTTTTTAATAAATTTTTGATGATTGATTGATTTGATCAGAGTATTAGAAATGAATCAAGACAAGTGAGCATCACTACATGTTGGGTGTACATAATCCCCCGTTCACGAAATATGCCTTGGTTCAAATTCCATTTCTTCGAATTGCCTTTCTTGGTGTCCTTTAAGTTCCAGTTAAAATTTTAGCTTCTACCAGAAGACTTTTACAGACCCTCTTAATTCTAGAGTTTTCTTTTTGTTGATTATTTCCTATTTGTCATATAGATCTAGATCTGGATATCTTACTTGTCTTCCCCATTAGATTGTGAACTCCTTGAAGGCAGTGATTATCTTTTGTTTTTCTTTGTATCCACAGCATTTAAAACAGTACTTGGCACATAGTAGGCATTGAATAAGTGCTTATTTACTGACTGTGTGACCCTGAGCAGGTTGCTTCTGTGGGCCTCACCAAAATTAAAGGTTTTGACTAGATAATCACAAAGGTCCCATCCATCTCTACATTGATGAGGTTGTGAACCTATGATGCTTTAGTCAGCATATTAACCTTGGTGTGGCAGGGAGACCAGGAGCCAAGAAGTTCAGTTAAGCCTATTTGCTCGCAGGTTAAAGTCAACAGAAAGATTTTCCCAGGAATTTTCATTCATGATAAAATATTTACAGAAAACAGAGAGAGAAAGACTCTGAACTAACAGATTTGTAGAAAGAAAAGACTCAGAATAAAATAGATTTATAGATAAATTCAATTGTTTAAAAAGCAATTAATACCTATGTCACACTAACTACTCTCAAAACTGAAAAAAGAAAACATTATTCCCGGCATCTTTTATTATCTATATAGCTGAGGTGTTTTTTTTTTTTTTAAAAGCAGGATTGTATCAAAAATATTCATATAGAGTGAAATTCACATTCAAATTCATTGCAAAATAAGTAAGCTATCTGAAAGTCAATCTACTAAGACATACCCTAGGATTGCAAAATTACAATTTAAAATATATTTTAAAGAAAGAAAGAGTGAAAAATGGTGAATGGATAAATATTGCCCTGATTGGGTTCCACCTATATAATATAAATGACTATATTACTGAATTACATAAATTAATTTATAGACATTTCTATACAAATCAAAATAAGAGGATACTTAATAGGTTTAGACAAAATAATAACACAGTTCATTTAGAAGAACAAAAAGATGTAGAGTTCCAAAGAAAATAATGAAAAAATATGGGTGAAGAGAATAACAGTGCTAAACATTAAATTATAATACAAATCAGTAATCATTAAAATTATCTATTACTTAAAGAGTTCTAAAATAGTATAGAAAAGTATGTCAGTAGGTATGACTAGATCAGGAAGAACCAGAAATTATTGAACTTAGTGATCTATTAAGAATCAGTATTTCTTGAGAACATGAATTACTTGGAGAAAAAAAATTAACAAGAACTGCTGGGAAAACTGTAAAGCAATTTGGCAGAAATTAGGTTTAGAGCAACACTATACCATTTGCCAAAAAAAGACCTTAAATTTTACTACCTAGTTTGAATGTTAAATATTATACTATTAAAACAATTGGAAAATGACCAGACCTTTCACAGCTCTAGGCAGGGGAAGAATTATTAGTCAAATAAATGTCAGAAGATATATAAATTGGAGCATTTTGGCTGTATGGAATTAACTGCTTTTGCAAAAAACAAAATCAGAGGAAAATTGTTGCATCAAACGTCTCTGCTAAGGGTATGATACTGATGTCATATAAGGAGCAAACACAAAAATGTAAGAACAAGAATCAGTCCTAAATGTAAAACTCATCCAAGAGTATGAACAAATATATTGCAAAAGAAGGATTGAATTCTATTGATCACATGAAAAGATTGTTCTAAATAACTAATAAAACAATTGAAAATAATTCTACCCCAATTGATAAATGGTCAAAGAATATGAACAGGCAGTTTTCAGAGGAAGAAATTAAAGATATCTATAATCATATGAAAAAATACTCTAAATCGCTATTGATTAGAGAGATGCAAATCATAACAACTCTGAGGTACCACATCACACCTATCAGGTTGGCTGCAATGACAAAACAGGAAGATGATAAACGTTGGAGAGGATATGGGAGAGTTGGAACACTAATTCAGTGTTGATGGAGCTGTGAACTGATCCAACAATTCTGGAGAGCAGTTTGGAACTATGCTCAAAGGGTTACAAAAATGCGCATACCCTTTGACTCAACAATAGTGCTTCTAGGACTGTATCCCCAAGAGATCATAAAAATGGGAAAAGGTCCCACATGTACAAAAATATTTATAGCAGCACTCTTTGTGGTGATCAAAAACTGGAAATGAAGGGGATGACCACCAACTGGGGAATGGCTGAACAAATTATGGTATATGAATGTAATGGAATACTATTGCACTATAAGAAATGATGAACAGGAAGACTTCAGAGAGACCTGGAAAGACTTATATGATCTAATGCTGAGTGAAAGAAGCAGAACCAGGAGAACTTTGTGCACAGCAATGACCATAGTGTGAGAGAATTCTTTCTGGTAGAGTTGGAACTTCATTGCAATGCAAGGACTTAAAAAATTTCCCAATAGTCTTTTAGGGAAAAATGTCTTCCACATTCAGAGAAAGAAGTATGGAATTCAGTCACAGAATATAGCGGATCATTTTCTTTTATATTATGTTTTGGTTTGTTATATGATTTCTCCCATTCATTTTAATTCTACACAGCATGACTACAGTGAAAATGTATTTAATAGGAATGTATGTATAGAACCTATATAAAACTGTATGCCATCTTGGGGAGGGAAGGGGAAGGTAGGGGAGAGAAAGAGGAAAAAAATCTAAGTTATATGGTAGTGATTGTAGAACACTGAAAATAAATGAAATTAATAAAAAAAAATAATTCTAGGGTTTCAGCTCACAGCCAGAAGACTGGCAAAGATGAAAAAAAAAGGAAACAGTTAACATTTGAGGGACTAGGGAAAAACAGACCCACCATTACACCATTTTAGATTTGGTAACTGTCCCAGCTACTCTAGAAATTATTTGGAATTATGCTACAAGAATAACTAAAATGTCCATACCTTTGGATCCAGAAATTACATTGTTAGATATATATTTAAAGGAGTCCACAGGCAGAAATAAAGCTGTACATATGTCACAATATTTAAAGCAGCACACTTAATGATAAATTAGATGTCTATTTATTGGGTGAGTATAAAATAAACACAATAGTACACTCAGAGAAATATGGAAAATGTATGTGAACTAATGAATAATGAAATAAAGGTACTATGAAAATATTCTACATGGTGTTTGAAATGGAAAAATAATAACTTACATTTATGAAACTATAAATATCACAAAAATCTTTATGAGGTAAATGTTATTTCACTTCCCATTTTATAGATTCAGCTGAGTGTGAGATATTGTGAGTTGCTCAGTGCCACGCAACCAGTTAAATAAAATCTGAGGAAGAATTTGAACTCATGTCTTATTACTGTAAGTACAATGTTGTATATGCTACTCCAGCTAGAAGCTGAACACTGTAACTCTAATGACTAAGTTTTCCCTCAGACAAGACATAAGAAAATGCAGCAGATTGAACAAGAGAAAATCTCAAATAATGGAATTTATTATCCCAGGGGTTGATAAATCAGAATGCATAAATTTCTCAGGAAGGAATTCCCTATTTGATATGAACTTCTGGGAGAACTAGAAGGCATTCTGGAAGAAATTAGGTTTAGATAAACATCTTATAACACAAGAAAATCAAAGATGGATGTGCCTCTGGGATATTAAAGACCATACAATAAAAAAATTTCCAAGAGAAGTAGTAGTAACTCTATGAGTTAGAGATGAATTCTTAACAAAACAAGGAATTGAAACAATTACAGAATTTAAAATAGATGATTTTGATTATATAAAACAGAAAACTTTCTCCATAAATAAGATTAATGCACTTGAGTAAGAAGGAAAAAGTTGAACCCGTTCTCACTCCACTATGTTGGGATAATGGAAAATATATGTGTGTGTATATACATATACATATACATATACATATACATGTATACATACACCAACATACATACACACACATATATATGTGTATGTATGTATAGGCATGAAAGAGGAATGCCTTAGGCAAAGGGAGAGTAAGAATGGGGGAAATAATCTCACATAAAAGAGGTTCACGATGAAGAATTTTCATAGTGGAGCTGTGGGGTGGGCAACATATGAAACTCATTAAATTGGCTCAAAGAGGGAAAAGTATACACACAGAGAGACATACATACTTAATTGATAATAGAAATCTATCTTACCAAACAGTGAAGTAGAAGGGAAGTGAAGAAGGAAAAAGGGGAGGGAGAGAAAGAGAGTGGGAATAAAAGAAGACCATATTGAGAAGCAAGATAAACTTTACAGGAAGAACAGGATAGAAGGAGAGAAAGAAGATCAAAAGAAAATAGGATGGAAGGAAATGTACAGTTAGAAATGATAACTGTGAATGTGAATGGGATGAATTCACCCATAAAACAGAAATGAATAGCAGAACAGATCAAAAACCAGATTCCAAGTGTGTTTACAAAAAACACACTTGAAAAACACAGACACAGTGTTAAAATAAGGGGGGGGGGGAGGTGGAGGATATTCTATTATGTTTCAACTGAAGTATAAAAAGGTAGGGGTAGCAACATGATCTCAGACAAAGCAAAAGCAAAAATAGACCTAATTAAAAGGGATAAGGAAGGAGACTATATCTTCCTAAAAGAAACCACAGAAAATGAAGTAATATCAATGTTAACCATATAAGAACCAAATGGGACAGCATCAAATTCTTAAATGAAAATTTAAATAAATTTTAGGAGAAGTAGACAGTTAAACTATACTAGTGGGAAAACCTCAATTTTTTCTTCTTAGAGCTAGATTAATATAACCATAAAATAAGTAAGAAAGAAGTTAAAGAGATGACTAGAATCTTAGAAAAGTTAGACATGATAGACCTTTGGAGAAAACTGAATGGGAGTAAAAAGAAGTATACCTTTTTCTCAACTGTACAGGTTTTCTCAACCTTCACAAAAATGATCGTGTATTAGGTCAGATAAACCTCAAAATCAAATGCAGAAAAGGAGAAACAATAAATTCATCCTTCTGAGACCATAATGAAGTAAAAATTATATTAAAGTGCCATATAAGCATACATTAGAAATTAATTGGAAACTAAATGATTTAATCCTAAGGAATGACTGGGCCAAAGAACAAATCATAGAAACACAAATTTCATTAAAGAGAATAAGACAGTGAGACAACATGCCAAAATTTATGGGATCCAGGCAAGAAGTACTCAGTGAAAAATGTTATCTTTAATCACATACATTAATAAAAGTGAAATGAAGCAAATCAAGAGAGAAAGAGCAAATAAAGTAATTTCCATGCAAATGAAAAGAAAAAAAGAAACTAGAAAAAGAACAAATCCTCAATAGATACCAGAATGGAAATCCTGAAAATCAAAGGAGAAATAAATAAACTGGAAGTAATAAAGAACAATTGAACTAATAAATAAAAGTAGAAGGTGGCTTTATAAAATAGATAATAAAATAGATAAATCATTGGTTAAGATGAATTAAAAATAAAGAAGAAAATCAAATTACCCGTATCAAAAATGAAAAGGGTGACTGTACCACCAAGGAAGATAAAATTAGAGCAATTAATAGAGGTCATTTTCCTCACCAAATTCCAGTAAAACTGATCATCTAAGTGAAATGGATGAATACTTTCAAATGTATAAACTGTTGAGATGAACAAAAGAGAAAGTAGAATGCTTAAATAAATATATCCAAGAAAAAATTAACAAGCAATCATTGGGGTAACTAATAAAAAATCCTCAGCATCAGATAGATTTGCAAGTGAATTGTACCAAACATTTAAAGAATAATTACTCTCAACACTATAGAAACCATTTGGAAAAATAAGTAAAGAAGGAGTCCTACCAAATTATTTTTATTTCACAAATATGGTTTTGCTACCTAATTCAGGGAAAGCAAAAACAAAGAAAAAGAGCTGTACAACAATTTCCTTAAGGAATATTGATGTAAAAATAAAATTAAATATAATAAGAAGAATACAGCAATACATCACAAACATTACACACTATGACCAGGTGGGATTATGCAAGGAGTGCAGTTGAGTATTAAGGTAAGTACCAGCATAATTGACCATATCAATAACAAATCAATAAAATCATATGATTATATCAATAAATACAGGAAAAACTTTGACAAAATGTAAAACCTATTATCATTTTAAAAAATACTAGAAAGCATGAGTAGAGTTATTCTTAAAATAATAATAAGTATCATGTAAAATCAAGAGTAAGCATAATCTTAATTATCTTAAGTGACAGGTATAAACTTGAAGCCTTTCCAATAAGAACTGGGTGGAGAAGGGATGTCTATTATCCTGACTATTATTCAGTATTGTACTAGAAATGCCAGCTATAGCAGTAAGAAAGAAAATGAAACTGAAGGGACAAAAATAGACAATGAAGAAACAAAACTATTACTCTACAGATGATATAATAGTATACTTAGAGAACATTAGAGAATAAACTAAAAAAGGATTTGAAACAATTAGCAACTTTAGCTGTAGCTAGATATAAAATAAACTCACATAAATCACCAGAATTTCTATGTACTACAAACAAAACCTAGCCACATGAAAAAGAAAGAGAAATTTCATTTAAAATAACTACAGACAATATTTTAAAAAATCTTTCTTGAGGGTTTTTTTTTTGGTCTATGTTTTCTTCCACAACATGACTAATACACAAATATTTTGCACAATGACACATGAATAACCTATATCAAATTGCTTGTCTTCTCAATAGCAAAGGGAGAGTGGGTTGGAGGGAAGTAAGGGGATAATTTGGAACACAGAGTTTTAAACAGCAAATGTTAAAAATTGTTTTTTCATGGAAATGGGGAAAAGTAAAATAATTTTAAAAAGTAAGTGTAATAAACATAGAGGTCCATTTAAAATGTTTATATCAATATTATATGTAAATAAAAAAATAAAAGGAAATAACCAAAATATCCAACAGTAAGGAAGTATTAAAATAAATTTTTATAGATTGGAAAAAATAAGTAAATAAAATAACTGCAGACAATATAAAATACTTGGGGCCTATCTGCCACAACAAACCAAGGGACTAAATGAGCACAATTAAAAAACATTTTTCACAAAAACAAAGATAGATCTAAACAACTTTATTTTTTTTATTTTATTTAACTTTTAACATTTATTTTCACAAAATTTTGGGTTACAAATTTTCTCCCCTTTTATCCCCTCCCCCCCCAAACCCAAGCATTCTAGTTGCCCCTGTGACCAATCTGCTCTCTCCTCTATCCTCCCTCCCTGCCCTTGTCTCCGTCTTCTCTTTTGTCCTGTAGGGCCAGATAGCTTTCTTAACCCCTTAACCTGTATTTCTTATTTCCCAGTGGTAAGAACATTACATTTGATCCTAACACTTTGAGTTCCAACTTCTTTAGCTCCCTCCCTCTCCACCCCTTCCCTTTGGAGGACAAGCAATTCAATATAGGCCAAATCTGTGTAGTTTTGCAAATGATTTCCATACTAGTTGTGTTGTATAGGACTAACTATATTTCCCTCCATCCTATCCTGTTCACCATTACTTCTATTCTCTTAAGATCCTTTCCCTCCCCGTGAGTGTCGACCTCGGATTGCATTCTCCTCCCCATGCCCTCCCCTCTATCCTCCCCCCCACCCTGCTTGTGCCCTTGTCCCCCACTCTCCTGTATTATGAGATAGGTTTTCCTATCAAAATGAGTGTGCATTTTATTCTTTCCTTTCGTGGAATGTGATGAGAGTAGACCTCATGTTTTTCTCTTGCCTCCCCTCTTTATCCCTCCACTAATAAGTCTTTTGCTTGCCTCTTTTATGAGAGATAATTTGCCCCATTCAACTTCTCCCTTTCTCCTCCCAATATTTCTCTCTCACTGCTTGATTTCATTTTTTTTTTAAGATATGATCCCATCCTCTTCAAATCACTCTGTGCACTCTGTCTCTATGTATGTGTGCGTGTGTGCATGTGTGTGTGTGTAATCCCACCCAGTACCCAGATACTGAAATGTTTCAAGAGTTACAAATATTGTCTTTCCATGTAGGAATGTAAACAGTTCAACTTTAGTAAGTCCCTTGTGACTTCTCTTTGCTGTTCACCTTTTCATGGTTCTCTTCATTCTTGTGTTAGAAAGTCAAATTTTCTTTCCAGCTCTGGTATTTTCATCAAGAAAATTTGAAAATCCTCTATTTCATTGAAAGACCATTTTTTCTCCTGAAGTATTATACTCAGTTTTGCTGGGTAGGTGATTCTTGGTTTTAGTCCTAGTTCCTTTGACTTCTGGAATATCCTATTCCATTCCCTTTGATCCCTTAATGTAGAGGGTGCTAGATCTTGTGTTATCCTGATTGTATTTCCACAATACTTGAATTGTTTCTTTCTAGCTGCTTGCAATATTTTCTCTTTCACCTGGGAATTCTGGAATTTGGCCACAATGTTCCTAGGAGTTTCTCTTTTTGGATCTCTTTCATGCGGTGTTCTGCAGATTCCTTGAATATTTATTTTGCCCTCTGGTTCTAGAATCTCAGGGCAGTTTTCCTTGATAATTTCATGGAAGGTGATGTCTAGGCTGTTCTTTTGATCATGGTTTTCAGGTAGTCCCAGAATTTTTACATTGTCTCTCCTGATTCTATTTTCCAGGTCAGTTGTTTTTCCAATAAGATAATTCACATTATCTTCCATTTTTCGAATCTTCTCACTGTGTTCTGTGATATCTGTCTTTCTCATAAAGTCCTTAGCGTCCATCTGTACCATTCCAGTTTTGAAAGATCTATTTTCTTCAGTGAGCTTTTGAATCTCCTTTTCCATTTGGCTAATTCTGCTTTTGAAAGCATTCTTCTCATTGGCTTTTTGAACCTCTTTTGCCAATTGAGTTAGGCTAGTTTTCAAGGTGTTAATTTCTTCAACATTTTTTTGGTTCTCCTTTAACAGGGAGCTAATCTGCTTTTCATGCTTCTCTTTCATCCCTCTCATTTCTCTTCCCAGTTTTTCCTCCACCTCTCTAACTTGATTTTCAAAATTCTTTTTGAGCTCTTCCATGACCTGAGCCCATTGGGTGGGCTGGGGCACAGAATCCTTGATTTCTGTGTCTTTGCCTGATGGTAAGCATTGTTCCTCCCCATCAGAAAGGAAGGGAGGAAGTGTCTTTTCTTCGAGAAAGTACCCTTCAATAGTTTTATTTCTTTTCCCTTTTCTGGGCATTCTCCCCAGCCAGTGGCTTGACCTCTGAATATTCTCCTCACACCCACCTCACCTCCTGATCCTCCCAGCCAGCGTTTGGGGACTGAGATTCAAATGCTGCTTCCCACCTTAGGGCTTTTGGCAGGGGCAGGGCTGCTATTCAGTGTGAGGATTAAGTTCAGATGGTCAGGTCGGGGCAGGGTCGCCTCTCAGGCACAATTCCCTCAGGGGGTTTATGCACAGACCTTCCACAATGGATCCAGGCTCCCGCCTGCTTGGGGAGACCCTGTCTGCAGCCGCCTCTCAGCTTCTATCTCCCAGGGGGCCCGAGCTATGGGGACACCCCACTCCCCTCTCGACTCGCCAAAGAGACTCTCTCACCGACCCTCGTCACCTGTGGGTGGGGGGGCTTGTGCCACCGCTGGAGATCCCGTCCCTGAAGCCTGCTTGGATCTGTACCTCTCGGAGCCCCGACTGCCGCAGGTCTGGACTGGGCTCCGCGTCTGCCCCGCGACGGACCTTTTGCGAGAGGTTTGCAGGTCCCTCTGTGGGTGGAGGGACCCGCGTGGCCGCTGGAGATCCCATCTCCGTAGCCCGCTCGGATCTTTTCTTCACGGTGTGGCGGCCACTGCAGGGCTGCCCTCTGCTCCCAGTCCCAGTGCCCAGTCCACAGAACGAAGGATCCCCCGCGAGAGGTTTGCAGGTCTCTCCGGAACAGAAATCTCCCTCGCTCCAATATTCCGTGGCCTCTGGGTGCAGAATTCACTGTGAGCTTGTCCCCTTTAGCCATTCTGTGGGTTGTGGGTTTCGGAGCTATGTGTATGTGCGTCTTTCTACTCCGCCATCTTGGCTCCGCCCCCTAAACAACTTTAAAAATATTAATTACACATGGATAGATCATGCCAATAGAGAAAGAATGATAATTCTTCCACAGGTTTTTTAACTTATTCAGTGCCACACCAATCAAACAACCAAATAATTATTTTGAATAGCTAAAAAAAAAAAATGACATATTCAAAGGGAAGAACAAAAGGGCAAGAAATCAAGGGAATCAATGCAAAAAAAAATATGAAGGAATTCAAACTAGCAGTTCCAGATTTCAAATTATATTATAAAGTATTAATCATCAAAATAGGATAGTTAGGTAGTATAATGGGTAGACTGCCAGGCCTGAAATCAGGAAGATTTCCCTTCCCGAGTTCAAATCTGGTCTCAGATACTTTCTAGGTATGTGACTCTGGGCAGATCATTTCACCCTGTTTGCCTCAGTTCCCTCATCTGTAAAATGAGCTGGAGAAGGAAATGGCAAACCATTCTAGTATCTTTGCCAAGTGAACCACAAATATGTTCACAAAGATGGACACGACTGTAATGACTGAACAATGATAAAAAAAAAAAATCATCAAAATAACTGGTATTAAGAAATAGAGTGGTGGACCAATGGAATAGATTAAGGATACAAATATGCAATAGTAAATGACCTTAGAAATCTAGTGTTTGATTAAACCCCAAACCAGAAGACAATATTTTCATATTGTCCCTTTTGGGACAAAAACTCACTATTTAACCAAAACTGGTGCGAAAACTTGAAAATAGTTTGGCAAAAGTCAGATATAGAGCAGCATCTCACACCATACAGCAATATAAAGTCAAAATGGCTACATGAGTTGGATAACAGCAAATTATGGGTGTAAGAAATAGTTTTCCTGTGAGATCTATGGATAAGGGAAAAAGTTAGGACCAAACAAGTAACAGAAAGTATTACAATATATAAATAGATAATTTTGATTTTATTAAATTACAAAGGTCTTGCACAAACAAAACCGATATAACTTAGATTAGAAAAAATGTAGAAAACTGGGAGAGGATTGCCACAAGTATCTCTGATAAAGGTCTCACCTCTCAAATATATAAAGAAATGAATTGATTTTTTTAAGAATACAAATCATTTCACAATTGATAAATGGTCAAAGGATATGAACAGGTAGTTTTCAGAAGAAGAAATAAATCTACCAATAATTATATGAAAAAAAATGTTCTAAATCATCACGGCTTAGAGAAATGCAAGTTATAACAACTCCTAGGTACCAACTGACATCTAGAAGGTTGGCTAACATGACATAAAAGGTAAACGACAAATGCTGGGATGGATGTTGAAGAACTGGGACACTAATGCTCTGTTGGCAAAGTTGTGAACCAATCCAAACATACTGGAGAACAATTTGGAACTACACCCAAAGGACTATAAAACTGTCCATATCCTTTGACTCAAAAATATTACTACTAGGTCTATATTACAAAGACAACAAAGAAAGGGGAGAGGGAACTCTTTGTTCTTGCAGCAAGGAGTCAGAAATTGAGGAAATACCCACATTGGCTGAATAAATTGTGGTATGAGATTGTGATGGAATGTTATTGTGCTATAAGAAAGGATGAACTGAATGGTTTTAGAAAAATCTGGGAAGGCTTATAAAACCTCATGCAAAGTGAAGTGTGCAGAACCAGAAGAGCATCTTACACAGTAACAGGAATATTGTCAGGATGATCAACTGTGAAAGACAGCTACTCTGATGGAGGCAATTATCAAAGACAAATTCAGAAGATGCATGATGAAAATTGTTATCTGCCTTCAAGAGAGAGAACTGATGAATTCTGAATGTATATTGACTATTTTTTAAAGTTTCTTCATTTTTCTTTTGGTCTACGTTTTTCTTTTGCAATGTGTCTGATTTGGAAATGTATTTCACATTTCATTTCACATACATTTCACATGTATAACCTATATCAAAATGGTTTCCTTCTCAAGGATCTTAAAAATTTTACTATTTAAATATTTTACTTTTTCCAATGACATGTAAAAATAATTTTAACTTTTTTTTTAAATTTCCAAATCCTTTTTCTCTCTCCCCTCACCCTTCATTGAGAAGGCAAGCAGTCCATTATAGGTCAAACATGTGCAGTTATGCAAAACATATTTCCATATTAGGTTGTGAAAGAAAACACAGCCAAAGAAAAAAGAGAAAAATCAAGAAAGTTAAAGCAAAAGTATGCCTTAGTCTACATTCAGATGCCATTAGCTCTTTCTCTAGAAGATGATAGCATTTTTTTTATCATAAATACTTCAGAATTGTTTTGGATCACTGTTTTACTGAGAATGGGTAAATTATTCACAGCTGATCATTGCACAATTTGCTTACTGTTTACACCATTCTCTTGGTTCTGCTTACTTTACTTTGTATCAGTTCATGTAAGTTTTTCCATGTTTTTCTGAAAGCATCTTGCTCATCATTTCTTATAGCAAAATATTATTCCATAACAATCATATACTACATGTTCAGCCATTCCTCAGCTGATGAGTATGCCCTCCATTTCTAATTCTTTTCTACAACAAAAATAGCTGTCATAAATATTTCTGTACATTTAAGTAATTTTCCTTTTTTCTTTTAATCTTTTTGGTATTCAGATCTGGTGGCAGTGTTACTGGATCAGAAGGTATATACAATATAGTCATTAGGTATAGGAACTTCGAAATTTTTAATGAATATTAATTTTTACAGGTTATTGGAAAAATATTTAGAGAAAAATATAAACATATTTTAAAAATGAATGTGAGCAAATGGTTCTCAGATGAGGAATGCTAACTATGAAAAAATATGAAAGAATGCTCTAAAATAGAGGTTTCAGAATTGTCGCCTACAGGATACTTGTGGCCATAATTCTCCTTAGTGTATAAAGAAAGTGATTAAATCACAGTTAAGAAATATTTTACAAAATAATTCACAATAAAATAAACATGGCCAATAATACATTTTAAATCTAAATCAATATTTGAACCTCAGGGATCCTTATATACCCTTAAGTGACCCCCATTTTTTTTAGTTTGACACTGCTGTCAAATAAGAGAAATCAAATCAATACTCTCTTTTGGCTTAATTACATTCTCTAAAAATTGGCTAGGATGATAAAAGATGGAAATAAACCATTTTGGAGGAGTTGTGGAAAGCAAGCGCATCAATGCATGGTTGAAAGGAGACTTTAACCTTTGCCCCAAGATAGTACCAAAGATAAAGAAGGAAACCATTGTCCTCCTCCTACCCCCAAGAAAGAGAAGCCAAGTCTAAGGTATTGAAGGCCAAGAAGATAGTGTTGAAGGGTGTCCATAGTCACAAAAAGAAGAAGATCTGAATATCCCCCACCTTCCAGCAACAACTTCTAGGCAGCCCAAATACCCTCAGAAAAGTGCCCCTTGGAAAAACAAGCTTGATCACTATACCATCGTTAAGTTTCCTTTGACCACTGAGTCTGATATGAAGATTGAGGACAACAGCACCCTAGTCTTCATTGTGGACATCAAAGCCAACAAACATCAGATCCAGCAGGTGATAAAGAAGCCATTATGACATGGATGTGGCCAGGGTCAACACACTGATCCAGACTGATGGAGAGAAGAAAGCCTACAACAGACTTACTCCAGATGTTTTATTAGATGTTGCCAACAAAACTGGAATCATCTAAACTGTGTCCAACTTTCCCACTCCACCTACAATAAAAGTTTTCTAGGAAAGAAAGAAAGAAAAAAGAAAGAAGGAAGGAAGGAAGGAAGGAAGGAAGGAAGGAAGGAAGAAAGAAAGAAAGAAAGAAAGAAAGAAAGAAAGAAAGAAAGAAAGAAAGAAAGAAAGAAAGAAAGAAAGAAAGAAAGAAGGAAGGAAAGAAAGAAAGAAAGAAGGAAAGAAAGAAAGAAGGAAAGAAAGAAGGAAAGAAAGAAAGGAAGGAAAGAAAGAAAGAAGGAAAGAAAGAAGGAAAGAAAGAAAGGAAGGAAAGAAAGAAAGAAGGAAAGAAAGAAGGAAAGAAAGAAAGGAAGGAAAGAAAGGAAGGAAGGAAAGGAAGGAAAGAAGGAAGGAAGGAAGGAAGGAAGGAAGGAAGGAAGGAAGGAAGGAAGGAAGGAAGGAAGGAAGGAAGGAAGGAAGGAAGGAAGGAAGGAAGGAAGGAAGGAAGGAAGGAAGGAAGGAAGGAAGGAAGGAAGAAAGAAAGAAAGAAAGAAAGAAAGAAAGAAAGAAAGAAAGAAAGAAAGAAAGAAAGAAAGAAAGGAAGGAAGGAAGAAAGGAAGGAAGAAAGGAAGGAAAGAAGGAAGGAAAGAAGGAAGGAAGGAAGAAAACATGAGAAAAACAAACTATATAGTAGTACCTGTTGTGGTAGAAAAACTGGAAAAAAGTTAGATGCCCATTGTTTGGGGAATGGCCAAAATTTTTTAGTACATTAACTGAATAGAATGTGACTATGATATAGTAAAAAATGATAAACATGATGAAGAAAGAAGCATGAAAAAATTTACATAACCCAATACAACGTGAAGTGAGCAGTGCCAGAAAAACATTATACAGAGCAATTACAGCAATATACACAGAAAGAACAGCAGCTATAAAACAATCAAAATGTATGTTGCAAAATTATAAAGAACAAGTTTGACCCAAAAGCAGAGACATGAGAAGTCACCTTCCTCCCCTACCTGCACTGCTGTACAGAGTGGGGGGGGGGGGCAGTTCACAGGTGTGGAATGTTACATGCAGTGTCAATTTTTTTTATTATGTATTGATGGCTTTGCTGAATTTTTTCTTCTTTTTTAAAATCTTTATTACAAGGAAAGGTTCTTTGAGAATATAAAGGGAAGGGATCTAGGTGGCACAGTAGATGGAGTGCTGAGCCTGGAGTCAAGAATACCTGTAATTTAAATCTACTCTCTGATATCTACCCAATGTGTGATCCTGGGACAGTCACTTCAGCTCAGAGTTCTCAACTGTAAAAATAAGGATAAAAACAGCATTTATGTTGTGAGGATCAAATGAGATAATAAATATAAAGCACTTAGTCTAGTGACTGGCAAAGAGTATGTGCTATATAAATGTTAGTTGTTAACATTATTATTTTAGATAGAAGGGTAAATCCAGGCAATGTATAAAAATTATACCAATAAAAATCTATTAATTTTTTTTTTAATGTAGCTCCTCTGTTTCCAGAGTTTGGAGACTATGTTTAGAACACTGCATATTCTGGTAGACAATTGATGTGTATATTCATTTTGGAGATGCTTTTTTTCTTTCTTTTTGTCTTTTTTGTTACAAGGGATGACTCACTGGAGGGAGGAGGGAAAGCTGTATTTGTAGGTTGGGGTGATACAAAAACAGAACTTGTAAATTCTGTTAAACTTTTCCAAAGAGTAGCACTGTGTCTTTCTAGTCAGACTGCTATTTGGCATTGACTCTGATCTCAGGTATCCATGGATCCATCCCTAATCTTCAGCTCTCTCTGGAGTACATACTCTCAATTTGTCTGCTGAAGTTTATTCTCACAAGATACAAACTACTACCTGGTTACCCTAGCTTCACGTAGGCTGCCAAAAGGGAAAAAAGACACCAGCTCTTGCCAACAAGTTGGATCTAAAACTAGGCCTTTCAGCTCTCAGTACATTAAGATTCCTTGTCATAATTTTATAGGCCTTTTTGGCTTTCTTTTCTAGGCCTTCAGTAGCACAGTAGAAAAATGTGGCTGTCTAGTGACAAGGAAGTGATATGACTCAGTCCTATGAATTGTAAACCATCTAATGGGAAATGGCAGCAATACATATAAATGATTAAAAGGAAGAGACAGGATCCACTGAAGACCTCTCCTAAGCAAAGGGTCATGGCCCAAGCAGTATCCTAAAAGATACTAAAACAGGAACCCAACAGAGTCAATCCACCCAGAATATCATACTCAATTGGTAAAATAAGAGACAGGAAACGAATTATGAAGCTGAGATTTAAAGAGACAAACACATTCAGAGAGAATGTACTAGGCTGGGAGTAAAGATGCTGGCAAGACGGCAGGTTGATGCCTCACTTGAGGCCACATTCTTTTATGGTGAAGGCTTGCTCTCTGTGCCCCCTCTATGTTCCATTCTGACAATATTGCCTTCAGTGTCAACAGTAATGTGCAAATGTATTTCATGAATGTAATATATTAGAATCTGTTCAAGTACTTACATGAAGAACCATTGCCATCACAGGAAAAAAGAGGATTTGGCCCAGGGCAACAACTTTAGGGGGTAGGATTTTTCTTTCCTATGCTTTATACTTATATTCTTTCCCTGCGCTTTATACTACCGTTCATATATATCCATATATATATATATATACATACATATGTATATGTATATATGTATATATGTAGTTCTTATATACACATTATATATATATATATAATTCTTATATAGTGCAGCTATGACTCTACTATCTTGTCAATGACTAAGTTACCATGTATACAGTTACTACCCAGAAAGCCCCATCTCCTGAGGCACCATGCTACCTAACCAGCAGCCACAAGTTCTCATTGATATAGTGCCTCTCTCTCACCCTACCTTCTCTCCCAAACCCACAGGTTCAAAAGCAGGACCCTTTCTAACAAGCCACTTTTTATCCCCATCCCCACCACTTCACTCCTGCCAAATATTTTTGGCTCATGTGAAAATCATTTTAGCTATAGCTCTATTTGCATGATGTAAAAATAGACTATGCTTGCCAACTATAACAGTAATGTAAATGGGAATATCTTTCCCATTTATTAATTGCTCCATGTGACCTGCTTGGATTGTATGGAAGCCCAAGTCATATGTAGTGGGACGAGCTTGCTGAATGGGTGGAACAGGTGGAGCAGAGCTGGGAGGAAGTTGGTGAGAGGAGTTGGGGTAGAGGGAAGAGAGGACACAGGCAAGCAGACAGCTAGGATTGTAAATGTTTGTTTGTGGGAAGGTCCTAGCAGGGAGCGGTTAGGCTTGGGAATGACTTTACTTCTTATGGTAATAATCCGTATTGACTTCTTGGTTGCTTTGATGGATTTTGCTTTCTGGTTCTGGGATTTGGCTTTCTGGTGTCTAACTAAATGTTTTTCTTCTGCCTTCTATGTGGAGAGTCTGTCATACTTCACTGTTGAGAACTATGCAGACATTCATAGTCACCACGAACGTTGTGAATATTGCCTTGGTGATACAACTGTTTACTCAACTTAAACCCTCTAAACATAGAACATGTTAATAAAATCATAAACTGAGATCTGAATGGGAGTTTAGAGGTCATCTAGACAAAACACCTCATTTTACAGGTACTGAGGTTCCAAGTTCACATAAAGGAAGTAAATTGTAGAACTGGTATTCACACTCAAGATAATGGATTTAGAGCTGAAACAGACCTTCAGAGTCCTTGCATTTTTATACAGAAGGAAATTAAGGTTCAATGAAATGCCTACGATGGGTAGCAAATGGCAGAGAGGAAACTCAGGCTGCTGATTCCAGCTCCAATATCCTTTCCCTACACTATGCTTCATAGCAGAGGTGCCCATATTCTTGCCAGGGATCTCAGAAAAATTCCCCAGTCTTATTTCTGGGCTCTTTTTCTTCTTTCAACTAGTTCTCTCCCATGGCCAAATTAGCGTTTGTTTTTAACTGGAATGAGAGCTACCTGGTGCAGAAATTGTCTGCGAGTAGTGATCGAATATTTATACCGAATCTCTGCATTTCTTAGACTGTATACGTTTTCTACATGCTGATTGTAGAGAACATGGTGAGCTCCACTTTGATTCATTAGTTCAGTAAAAGAGATGTTCGGAATTATTCAGTATAATTCATAGCACTTAAGAAAGCATATATTTTCATAATACTCTAAATCTATTGCTTACAGTAGTAACTCATGCATATTATGACTGGTTTGCCATAGCACTGTCATTTTAAAATTGTGGTGGTGCTGCTCCTTGATTGTAACTGGCCAACAGAAGCATTGATTTAGTGTAATATTTTTATCGAGAGCCCGATGCATAGTCATGTGGTTGCTTGCATTGCCAGGTACTAGGGTTGTCAGAACTTTTTATTTTTATTCCATTTCAGATGTTTTCTTGGCTACCTCTTTCCAGCTGAAAACTCTGCTTGTCCATCACGCTTTGAATGGTGTGTGAGTAGGTGTTGTGTGTGTGTGTGTGTGTGTGTGTGTGTGTGTTGGGGGGGGGGTTCTGAATTGATTAACCTCTTGGTTCACCTGTCTCTCGCTATATATTTTGAGTTTTATCATGTTCTGCTGTGCACATGACATGATTTTTTTTCTTTTCTATTTTTTTTAATATTTAAGTTTAGAATGTTTCTTTTTCTTTTCTTATTATGTATTTAAGTTTTAGTATTCAAGTCAAAAAATAAAAAAAAACAATATTTAAAGGGGAGGAGGGAGACTAGATGGCACAATGGATAGAGCACCAGCCCTGGAGCTAGGAGAGCCTAAATTCAAATTCAGCCTCAGGCACTTGATAGTTATTAGCTGTGTGACCCTGGGAAAATCACTTAACACCAACAACCTCACACAAAAGACCCAACCCCCCCCCCAAAACAAACAAATATATATTTCTCAAAGGTAGGTGCCTAGCTTTCTTTATTTTAAAGGAGGAAGATTGGTTTAAGTATTCTAGATGCTAATATTCCATCAAACTCTAGCAGTTTTTCTACCCTCTAAGTACTTTCAGACAGTCAAATTTACAAGAACTAGTGAAGTCCTAAATGATTGTGGGTTTGCTACTACTGGTGTGTTGTTATTTGCTTAGTCTGATCTCTACTGAGCATAAAATTCTTGAATGTTCTCATGGAGCAGGTTGCTAGCAAACTTGTTGCAGGTAGAGAAATCACTGCGATCAGAATTGTTTATCTGTGAAGGGCAAGTCCCATACTTTTGAGATGCAATGGAAATTTTTTTCCCTCCTTTCACAGCTGATGACTCCTGAGGCCCATTTCTGCTGACATTAGTACAATCTGATTGGCCATCCCAAATTAGCAATGAACTGATTAGAGGAGTCTTGAAACATGACTAAATCTCATAGTGGTGTACGTTTGACTTTGTTATTTCCACACACTTTCAGGAAATGAAAACACAAAACATTTTTCCCCCAAGTATTTACAAGGGATGTAGTGATTAACACCAATACACACACACACACACACACACACACACACACACACACACACACACACACACACACACACACACACACACCCCCTCCCCTTTAAGTTTCATGCCTTCTGTAAATTAATTCTGAACCTAGCTGATTCTGAATGAGAAAAACAAAATGGCAAAATTCCCCCCAACCAGGAGTATGAAATTAGGGAATTAACAAATCTGAAGATTAACCTAAAGAGGATATTAAAAATAGTTTATCTCTAAGACTGAGAAATAAAACTAGTTTTGGACAAGAGTATGGTCTAATCAAGCAGTCAAATCAATTTCAAGTCAGTTACTGTAATGTCAAAGAAATAATGAGGGACAAGGGAAATCTGTCAATGAAATGGTTTATTTGGATTGGTAGACAAATAGTGACCCAAAGTAATGATTTCCCTGAGTCTTGATTTTTTTCCAGCAGATGTTTTAATATGGACAGACTTCCATATTTTGATGGATTCATGATTCCATTACCGTGGACATTTCCTTCCCTGGTGAAGATGGCAGCCTATTTATACATTTAACTGTGTGTAATTCTTATTTGGTGGCAGAGAGGATAGTATACTGAGCCTGGAGTTAGGATGGCTTCTGTTTCTGAGTTGGAATCTATCCTTGGACACTTACTGGCTGTGTGACGCTGGACATGCCACTTAACCCTATTTGACTCAGTTTTTCATCTGTGAAATGGACTAGAGAAGAAAGTGGCAAAGCACTTCAGCATCTGTGCCAAGAAACCCCCAAAAGAGGTTGTGAAAAGTCAGGTATGACTCAAAAACAACGAAACAACAGCAATTCTTATCTATATGCCCATTTGCCAGGCACTGTGCTAAGGACTTTACAAATATTATCTCATTTAATTGTCACCATTACAATGTGAAATAGGTTTTATTATCCTATATGGACTACAGGCATTATTATTCCCATTTTATAGATGAGGAAAGTGAGAATCAGAGAGATGAAGAAAGCTGCCAATGGTCAAACAGCTAATATCAGAGGTAGGATTGAAACCCAAATCTTCCTTCTTTGCAGCTTCCAGACTTTTCTTCTAGATGAACATATACTATGCAAACCCAGGTGGGGATGGATTTTACTTTAGGAGTATAGTAGATAGATTTCTCTTATATATGATTGAAAGGAATTAGAAAAATATCTTTCTGATTTTACCTCAGCACATGGTCTAGGACAGAGTTGCCTAAACTTACATCTTTGGACAGAGTACCAGGATTGGTTCTTGCATTCATTTAATAAGAATTTAATACGTTATTAACACTTATTTTTAAGGCTTACAACATGCCAGGCATCATACTGTAAAAACAAAGACAAATTGACAAAAATCTTTGACTGATGAATTCACAGATACGTTGAAATCCTAAAGAGAAGAGTTTATACAACCCCTTAGCATGTTTCCTCAAGGTGAAAGTAAATTTTTACAGCCACAGGGAGAGAGGTAGTTTCATGTCAGAAGGAGGATTTGAAGACAGGTCTTTTGACATTCTGCCACCATATCTTGAATTCAAGTACTTTTTGAACTGGAAAAATTGTAGGTGTGATTGATCAAACTTAGAGAGTTTCTTGACTTAGAGAACCATGGAATGATGAAGAAAATAAAATGGAAGAGAGAGGAGAGATAAGAGCAGAGGAACAAAGTAGCATGTGCAAGTAACTAAATATTTAGACTGGAACTGGAGGGGAGAGATTTAGAGGAAAATCACTAATGGAAGAAGAAAGTTATTTTAGTAGTGATCATGAGAACTAGTCTTGAAAAATGAATGAGGCCAAGGAAATGTTGTGTGAGTTGAGTGAGGATTGTAGAAATCATACATAAGACCTTTAGTGGGAGTAGAAAAGGTGAAAATTTTAGAACTGCACCAGTGGAAATGGAGAGAAACTGCTTCTAGGGTGTGAAATGTCCAAGGACATGGAACCAAATGATTAACTTCCCAAATTCCATACTTGACTCATAGGAACAGGCTCTGGCCATGATAGAATAGTGAAGGGGAAAGGGAGAATTTGACTTTTACCACTCAAGATGATGACTGATCTGAGAACTATTTCCCTCCCTTAAATCCTTGTGATATAAGTGAACTAAGACTGAGATTCTAGAGGAAGCAGACAGGCTTTTTAGGTCATCTAGTTGGAATGTTAGATTGGAATGCGACCTTATATATCATTCTATGAGTAGGAAGATCTACCATAGATATGAAATCTACTAAGTAAGTAATAGCTTCCTGCCATTCTAAGAAGGAGCTATTGAATTCTTATAGCTTGGATCAAGGAGGCTATAAAGTATCTATAGTACTAAATAAATTCTGACCTATTTATATGTCTACATCATTGAAAATGTCCCTAATCTACAGATTGACAAGAAAGACATTTTGAGTAGCACTAGAATAATTTAGAAATAATCAACTATACAGATCGTTTACTTCATCAAATCAATTTCTATTGCTTAAACTGCTTTGATATATTTCTCTTTTTTTAGAAGAGAATTTTATTGCAGCAAAAGATGCAACATAAACATCTGATATTTCACTCCTTTGTTTGATAGATGAGGAAACAAACCCAGAGAGATTCAGTGGCTTAGCTAACGTCTCACAGATGTGTAGTGACAAAGTAAGAACTAGAACCTAGGTCTCATGATTCCCCATCCAGGGCTCTCTCCAGTCAGTTAGATTTATACTTAAAACATCAAGCCATGTGAAGCTGTGCATGTAGAGGAGGAAGAAAAAGTTGGGGATAGATCTCTTCCCTTTCCTTTGCACTTACACGTTTGCTTGTTATTAATTATGTTAAACGTCTAAAGAAAGATAACTAAAACACCCTGCTTTCAAATGCCTAGCAGGAAAATGGAAGGCATATAACAAATACTTGTTGAATGAATTAAAAAATATATACATATTCATTTATTATATTTCATATATACAAATGCATTTGTAGGCACATATATGCATGTATGTATGCCCTCTAACAATGCAAGTTTCTTCCCATCCATACTTGTCCATCCTGTACAAACTTTTGCCATATTCTTCTGTGTGTTCATTCTTTAGTACTTTCTTCCTTTATCTTTTCATTGTGTGAATACCAATGGACTACTGGATTGTCCTCCCTTCTCTCTCAATATAAGACTGTCACATTTTCTCCCATCATACATTTCTCTGATATCGTTGGCACATCTTCTTTTACATATTTTTTAGCTTGTAATATATTGTAATCCTACTCAACTCCACTATGAACCACTGATCAATGTCTGTGTTTATAGATAGACTAACTCCATGATGCTTCCATCCCAAAATTATAGTCTGAAATTGATGTTTTCTAGACTTGTAGAGTCTAAGTCTTAAGAGCTACCTTCATCCTGATTACCAATTTGACCTATTCTAACTCATCCATGATATGACAGAGATAATAAAAGTTATAAACATAGATAGTGGTTGGAATTTCTATATTCCTTTGCTATCATTAAATTTAACTGCTACCTCACCACATGCCAGTGAGAACCTATAGGGTTGAGAGGAAGCTTTTTTTTTTTTTAAAAGAACCCTTTATAAAAATACTGGGACCTCAATTATCAACCTATATTCCAGGCTCTTTGCTAAAAGACCACCTTTTTATATGACTATGGCTTTTAATAGTTCTTTTGGTATTTCAGTAAAATAAAACCCATTAAATGGAAAGCAAGATGAATTGGTCACATGCTTAATTTCATTATAGTGAAGTGTGATGTTAAATTTCTTATGTGGTATTAAGTAATAGAAATGTTGGGCACCATACACTGACAGGGAAGAAAATCTGTGAAGGACTGAATAAAGGGGCTCAAGTCCTCTTTCTTCCATTCTTTCTGCCAATCCTGGTCTTGGTCTCTCATAGCTGGTTTGTTTCTCCTTCAGAACTCACTTCAGGTGCCACCTTAGCAATAAAGCCTTTCCTGATTTCCCCATTTGCTGGTGTTTCCCGTCCTACTACATCCTTCTCCCAAATTGCCTTGTATCTCTATTTTTTTCACCTTATATGAACATGTGGGCTTCCATGCTAGAAGCTATTAAATTTGACAGAGGATGTCTCCCTTTTGCCTTTGTATCACTAATGCTTAATCAAGTACCTGGTCCATAGAAAGAACTGCATCAATATTCGTTGTTTGATTGACTCAACATCCAGGGCATTTTAATGATGACCTGGTTTGGGTCTGTCATTGTGCACTTCCCAAGGTTAAAAGTTCTTTAAGGTAATTAAGACTTTCTTTGCCAAGCAGATAAGTTTTGAACTTATTATCAGTCTTTATTTTATTTCAAAATTAAAAAAAAAAATCTCTGCTGAAATATGAAGCTAAAGCACTACTGCCTTTTTTTCCCCTCATAATTATTCTAGTAGACCAAAAAACTGTACTTAGAACTTCTGAGACATAGTATTAACTTTATTTTTTCAACTTACTTTTGGGAGGCATTATATATTTTGTAAAAGAAAAATTATTTAAGTGAATATTTTCATAAAAGTGAAAATTTTGAAGTGTTTAAAAAAAAATAAACATTTGTATGAGGCTTTCAGATTCTTCTTTCGAAACTAATTTCCAGATGGAATTACCCCGAAAGAAGCTAATATTCTGCCTGCAAAATGCTGATTAAAGTAGGTAGTCAGTGAATATGAGACCCAGGGCAGCTCTGGATTTTAAAGTAGGCAAGCTAAGTAAACTGGGTCATTGAATCAACCTCCTTTTACCCACAATCCCTAGATATTTGCATGCCACCAATGAGAGGTGACCAGGACTCTGTGACTGAATGACCTTATTTCTATTAGAACTGGCAGTCTCTTGCTTTTATATTTTTAAATACTTAAAGTCCTTCTTGTGTATAGAGAGTGATTCCTTGCAAAATATCCCAACCCCCTTCTTTTTTAATCCCTATTGCTCTTCTCCTTCCACCTGAGACTGTAAGGGGTTAATCTATCTGATGATCTCATTTAGACTATTTCTGAGACGCTTCTTGATTTATTAAAGTGTCTGGGGCTATCTTGCCTAAGGATGACATCCAAGTGTGGGTTGGTAGTTAAGAAGGCCAAGGAATATTTTCTCTTTGTTTGTATCCATAATACACTGACTACTTGGTCCATTCTTGGAACTTTCCAAGGTAAAATCTTTTTTTGTGTGTATTTTTCTTCGAATTATTGTCATTTCTGTTTATTCCTCCCTCCCCTCTCTCTTTATCCATTTTTCTAACTCAGATACAATCTTCAGTTCAAATGCCCTGTTTAGCAGACAAGGGAGGCTGGGGAAGATGTAAAAAAAATGTTAAAGTGGGTCTTTGCTGTCTCTCCATCTCCAATTCAATTTTCTCTCCTGCGTTACAACTCCCGTCATCCAGTGCACTCTAGCTACCCTTCTAAAACTAGGGTCTCCCATTATGTCAGTGATGATTTTCTCTTTATGGCCAGCACCCTATGTTCTGGATCTCTCCTGAGCTTATAAAGGTTATCAATTCAATTTGATAAGCATTCATTAAGTGCCTACTTAAGTATGATAGAAAATGAAGATACCAAAGTTAAGTAAAGGCCCCAATATCAAGAAATTTATATTTAGGTTGGGGATACAAAATGTAAACAGATAAAGTATAAAGGTATTTCATCAGAGAGGAAGAAAAAAGTTAAGTAGGAGGCAGCAAAATAGCCAAACTCAAGATAAGAGCTCTTTCAAGGCCATGCCCTGGGAGTTAACCTGATAAACCAATTGAAACTCAGGTATTAATGGTTGATAGTGTCTTCATGGTTAACTCTTTTAGAGTAGAAATGGCTTTTGATAGGAAATATGAATGCTTTAATGTGAAGGTGATAACTTTATGAAGAGTAACATAGATCTAGAGGTGGGGAAAAGAATACCGATTCTTTTAGAGCTGGTGGGGTTGCAGGTTAGGAAACACTACTCAGAAACTTGACTTCTGGCAGTAGAGAAGAGAGGGAATTATGGATTCAAGAGATAACTGATTGTAAGAGCTGATCCTGGGAACCCAATGGAATAGTCTAGTTTGCAGAGATTCTATGCCTGGGGGCTAAAGGGTATGTGTGGGGCTGTGGAAAAGTAACAACTAAGATTAATAGGGGCAGGGTGGGGGATAAGTTAAAAGAGAGGCTTCTCATAAAAGATGGAACATGAGCTGAGACTTGAAGGAAGCCATGGAAATAATGAAACATATATGTACACTTATACACACATGTGTATGTATGTATGTACACATATATACATAGACATGCATATATATAACATATATGTATATGTATATATGGAGGAAAAATGTTCCAGGCATGGGAAACAGTCACTGAAAAAACTCAGAGACCCAGAGGAACAGCACTGAGTCCAGTGTCACTGTATCAAAGTGCACACTGGGTGCAGTTTGTGAAAGGCTTCGAATGTCAAACAGATTTGTTTTTTTTGATCTTGGAGGTGATAGGGAGTTCATCAATATTGTACATCAGTTTCATGATGTCATGTTTACCCCGTTTCTGAATTGGACAAGGCTCTCATGCCTTCCCAGTCAACAGTGGAGTGAAACAGAGCTGTGTGCTTGCTCCCATGCTTTTTAGCATGATATTTTCACCCATGTTGGCAAATGCTTTCAGTGAGGATGAACACAGCATCAAGGTCAACTACTGTACTGATGGTAAGTTCTTCAATTTGAAAAGTCTACAAGCCAAGACCAAAGTGGAGGAAGGGTTGGTGCATGATTTTCTATTTGCGGGTGATTTTGCACTCAGTGCAGCCTCTGAAGCTAAGATGCAACAAAGCATGGATCAATTTTCTGCTGCCTGTGCTAATTTTGGCCTAATAATTAACACCAAGAAAAAACAGGTGTTCCATCAGTCACCAACACACCATCCATATGTGGAACCATCAGTTACAACAAATGGAGAAGTTTTGAATGCTGTGGATAAGTTCACTTACCTTGGTAGTATACTTTCCAGGAATGTACACATTGACAATGAGATTGATGCACGCATTACCAGAGCTAGCTCAATGTTTGGGAGGCAATGAAGAAAAGTTTGGGAGAGAAGAGATATCAGACTGACTACCAAACTGAAGGTCTACAGAGCCGTTGAGCTGACCTCATTGTTATCTGCTTGTGAAACATGGACAGTCATGCCAGGAAACTGAATTGCTTCCATTTGAACTCTTAGGAAGATTCTGAGGATCACCTGGCACGATAAGGTAACAGACACTGAAGTCCTTGCTGGAGCTGAACTGTCAAGTGTTCAAACTATGCTTCAGAGAGTGCAACTCCAATGGGCTGACCACGTTGTTCAAATGCAAAATGTACGCTTGCCATAAAGACTATGGAGAACTTACATGGGACAGGTGATCACATGGTGACCAGAAGAAACGATACAAGGACACTCTCAAGGTCCCTCTCAAAAACTTTGGATTTGACTGTGCAACATGAGAGACACTGGCACAGGACTGCTCAGCATGGGGTGCCCGCATCAGAAAAGGTACTGTGCTCTTTGAGCAAAGCAGAATTGAGACAGCACAAAATAAAGGCAGGATGCACAAATTTGGGATATCCATCCCAAATATTCACATGGACAATCTGTGCCCAACCTGTGGTAGAGCATTCTGAGCTCATATTGGTCTGATCAGTCACAGTTGGACACACTGAAATTTCACTTTATCATGGTGATGTCATTTTGGTCCTCTTTGAAGATGAAGTACAACAACCAACCAATAGGGAGCTATTGGCCTTTACTGAGTTGGTGTGTGGAGTGCCTCTCCACTCCCCAAGTGTGACCCAGTCAGATTTACTCTATAGGAAGATCAATTTATAACAGTTAAGTGGAGGATATACTGAAGTGGGGAGAGAGTATTGTAATAGTATAGACATGAGGTGATAAAGGCCTGCTTAGTAAAGGCATGATCACTAAGAGGGACTCATGAGCTATATTTTTAGGAGTATACTCCAAAGAGTACTCATTTGGAACTCAAGGGATTATTGGTTACCCATGCTAGGGACTGAACTTGCAAATTTGAGTGCCATGTTGGGAAAATAGTTCCTGGAGGGGATGCTACAAATAACATGAGAGTTGGACTAGACCGTCTCTAAGGTCTCTTCTTGGTCTAAATCCTATGATCCTAAGTCTTAACCAAGGTATTTAACTTCAAAGTGTTTAGGCTTTCTCATCCATAAAATGATGGGATTAGATTACATGAGTCCTAAATTCCCTTCCAGCTTTAACATTCTACAGCTTGAAAGCTCAAACCATTTAGAATCACAGGATTTTAGAGTTGGAATGGACCTCATAGGCTATGGAATCTAAGATTTACCTTAAAAAGAAGCCCTACTATATCACTGCCTCCCACATAGATAAGGGCTTGCTTTACTAATATATGACTGGCCCTGAGTGAAATACCCAGTGTTAAGGGAAAAGGGGGCTCAGGAAAAGTCAGCAGAAACTTTGCCACAATAATTTAGAAAATATTAAAATGTACTCCTTTATTTCCCAACAATATGATTTTCAGAAGAAGTGATTCATTCCTTTGCCAAACACTTATAGGTGATTAGCAATCTCTGAACAGCAAATACAAGAACCCTAGAAACAGTAAGAGAGCTTTTCCTGCTTTCTAGGACAGGTGCTACCCTGGCCTGAGAATGCACTCCCTGCATCTTGTTCCAAATCAAATGTCAGCATTTCTATATTCAGACTTTGACAGAAACCCTGCAAGATTTAAGGAGAGAGTCTTGCACAGTGGCAAGAGTCCTGACTCTGAAGTCAGAGGGTGTAGGTTCATTTCTCCCTCAGTGATAACCATGTAACATCCTTGGGACTCAGTTTCCTCAACTGTAACATTGGGGAGTTGCCTCTCTATGGCGTGCCTTCCCAGTCCCTTCCAATTCTGGATCTATGACCTGTGATCACATAAGACTGCAAACAAGTAATTTACCTTCTTTTCAGTCTCAATCCTCTCCTATAAAGCATCTGGCATCATAAGGGCATTCATCACTCATGCCAACGTGACCCCTTTCAAGTGGATATCCATCTGAGTCATTGGTATTTACATTTTTGATATAAATGTGTTCTCACATAGTTTTTCTCCCCTTCCTTATGCACACTTTCATAGCAGGAAAACAAAAACAATTTGGAAGGAATGAAGCAACACTTCTACTGGGTTTATTGGCAGGGAGCAGTGAAGAGCAATCTTGCTACCAAATAGAGGATATTGATAAGGAGACTAAATTCATTTGAATTCACTAAAACTCAGTTAGGGGTATATTGTATTAAGTGAAATGCCATTACTAGAGGGCCCAGGGAAAAAAATGTATGCCAAGCCATGAGAGCTTTTCAGCTCACTGGAAGGCAGCCATTATGCCCACGCACTACATTTGATGACTTCGAAATAGAGATAATTTCTGCATAGATCGTAAAGGGACCATAGAATGGTTAGGCAAAGCCCCAGGAATGCCAGCATAAGTGGTAGAGCCCCAGAGCGAGAGAGTGCGAGAAAGAAACCCCTTGTAGCAGCCAGCTCAGAGTTTTCGGGGCTGAGTCCAAACTTCCCATAAAGGACTCCTTTCATGGAGATGGTGACACATTGGGGGTATTTAGGGAACTTCACACCAAGCAGTAACAACATTATTTCATGACCTTTTGCAAAGCATCCTACTCTTTCTAGGGAGGATGTGAGCTGGCCTCTTGTTTTATTAAGCTCTTTTAACCTTTATATTTAGAAAATTTCCCCTGCTGACAGAAGTGCCTTGTTCTAGAAGTGACTTTGGGCCCATCCTCAGAGTGCAAGTGAGGCTTGCTCCTTTCTGCATCTCAGTGAGTGGAATAAGAAACATGGTAGGATTTTTTTTTGCTTTCTTTTTTCCAACCTAGGACCTTTTTCCCAAAGGTCCTGTGGGGGACTCCTCACTTGCTCTCTTTTGTACTTACATTAATAGTCCTTGTATGCAAGGACACCCTGTTAAAAAATAAAAGCACCCATTGCAGTGCTGTGTATAAAAATCTTATTCAGGTTATTCAGACTAAGGGAGCTCCATATCTAACAGACACCAGAGAAGACTTTCACACACACTTTTCACCTGTGGCAATAGGATCCCAGAGTTCTGTCCTCATCTACAATGGAATAAATGTAGTATCTCATGTCACCTAACTCTCTGTCTTATTTATGTCAAGTTCTTCAGGGTTCTATAGTTTAAGCTCAGCTTCTTCCAGGATTGCGCTGAAACAGGGTTGGGGTTCACGCCAAAATCCTTTTAAAGAAAAATCCTGTGATTCACGCATTCATCCGTTCAGAATGGGAAAGAATCTTTGAGTGTCCTCTAGTCAAGCCCTTTCATTTTATAGATGAGAAAACTGAGTGATATGACTTACCCAAGACCATCCAAATGGAAGGGGCAGAAATGGAATGTGAACCTAGATTCTCCGGCTCCAAGATCTACCAATGCTGCCAATTCCCATAGTAGGAACGTGCTTTGTAGTTTCTGTTGTTGTTTATTTGTCTGTTTGATGCTAACTCATTTTAGACTGTCTGGGAAGTCAAGGAAATCATACTTTGACTATGATCATAAGTATAGTGATAACTACTAAGGCTGCAAGCAACTGTTTGACACAATTCAGGTCATCAGCAAACAGGGATAATTGCTGGTTAGGGGGATATTATGAGTAATTTACTGCCCATTGAGGGCTTCTCCTGAAAAGTGAGTATTCTCTCCCCCTTTTTTTTGGTGATACCTTGCATACTAATGTAGAGAACCTATTGCAATTGTGAGCACAGAGGGTACTGAGCTATTCCTCATCAAATGGTTACCCTCTCCATGACATTAAGAAACGTCAATAATAGAACCGAGCTTTTGTCAGAACAATAATTTCTCATTTACATGGCAATGCTTGCTCACCAAAATGGCCTCTATTGCTGAACTGATTCAGTTGGTAATAATGGGTGAAGGGGAGGTAGCAAAACACATAAGCAATAACCAACTAACCCTAAGACTTATGTAAATATAACCATCAAATGTGTATACATGTATATATATATATATATATATATATTCATGTGTATATATGAATGTGTGTTTATATGTATAATAGGTACACACACATACATATATATATGAAGCATGAAGCACCCTCCATATTTTGAAAAGTTCGAGTCTACCATTTGCTGTCTTTTTTAAAAAAAGGATAAACAATTTTGCAAAATATTAAGATGTCTTAACTTCTTCAGTCACCCAGATTACATTTGTCACAGGCTAGGGGAAGAAGAGAAAAGGACAAATCAGGGGAAGAAATTCAGGGAATTATTCATATTTAAGTGCAGCAGCAGAACCACCACAAAAAGGGAACTGCAAAGATTATAAAGAAAATAAGAGAAGACAACTTCTTAAAGCATCCCTTGATTAAATACTGAATATACCATAGGGAGTCATGGGGTCAAAGGTCATATAGTGACCTGGGTGGTCACCCAGGGTACTTAGAATCCACCCCTTTATAAAATAATAATTAAGATTCTTAAGCCACTTTCAGATCAGCCCTTCTACCCGCAATGCCATCCCAGCAATACCTGCACAATACCTTTCATGGTTCAGGAAAATGGCCTTTGCCAGGGCTAACAGAGAACTGTCCTTCAGAAGCAAAGTAAATAAGCAAGGCCAAAGAAATCTTTGTGTCCAGATATGTACTTTTGTCAAAGCTTAAAAATCAGCACAAAGAGCATTTCATCATGATGTCTTTGTGCTTGAGACACTGTCTGCATCTTGCAAGGCCACCTGTGTCTGGCCACAGTGAGTCTGTGTTGAATCAAAAGTCTGGAAGTAGATGACCTTTCCTAATGAGCTTATGTTTAAGAATCTGACAGGCCAAAATGAGTGCAATTCAGCCATCTCTTTGAAGTGAGTTTTTGGGGAATCCAGATTGAAGAAAGAAGTATGATCAAAAGTGAGATCCCTTCATATCTGCCTCAAAGACAGATTGGGAAAATGTGTAAGAAGTTTATCAAGATGAACATAGATTTCCTTGCATGAAGAACAGCATTTATTAAGCTTTTTACTGCATGCAAAGCACTAGGGATAGGGACTAAGTCTCTGTTCTCATTGGTAATAGTAGATGGCATTCATACAGGGCTTTAAGATTTGAAAAGCATTTAACAAATATTATTTTATTTTATCCTCACGTGAACCCTGGGCATTAAGGGCAATTATTATTCCCATTAACAGAGAAGGAAACTGAGACAAAGTAAGATTGAGTGTCTTTCTCAGGTTACACATTCATTATATGTCAAAGGTCTTGCACCAGGTCTTGGTTACTTCAAGTCCAGCTTCCTACTCCATGCTAGCTCACTGTGTTCTGAGGATACAAATTCAAAGGTGAAATAAATGTTCCCTAAAGCAATATAGACCTTAGCAGAAGCAAATACCAAAGTATAAGGGAGTGTTCAGGGTATTTGGTTTGAGAAGTCACAGGTATGATGAGTGAACCCATAGTGGAATAGATTGACACACTCTTTCTGGTAGTAACTGCAGTTTTGATGTTTTGTTCCAGAAAAACTGGAAACAGAGGATGGGGCCACATGAAGAAGGCCAGGGCTGATAGTGATACATGGCAGCAGTCAGCCTTGATATAGTGGGCCAGGGAGGTACTCACCAATCTGAGGACCCTAGAGAAAGAATGCTAGATCTGAAAGAGCTAAGGCCACCAGGACATGATCTTAGATCCAGAAGATGTCATAACAGGGCAGATGGTAAGATGCCACAGGTACGTAAGAAATTCAAGGTATAGATTTGTAGAAAAAAAGCACAATATTTTCACATTGTAATTAATTTGGCCGAGACTTGTTACATCATTGGCATAAGGTTCTCTGGATGAAGAATTTCCCTCCTCTAATGCAGATAAAGAACTGTTCTGCCATTAGAGTTGAACATAGTTGCCTGGGTTTCTGAGGTCAAGTTCCTTGACTTGCTTAAGATCACACAATGATATTACGAGAGACAGAATTAGAACCCAGATCTTCCTGACTCTGAGGCTGCCTTATTGTCCACTATGCTTGGGTGCCCCAGTTAGTTGGATTGTTTAGGACTCCAGTGTTTTGGAAAACTGGATTTTCTGTCTCCTCTGCTGACACAGTTCTCCCCAAGGTCACTCTTGACCTCCTTTTCTCCAAATCCACCGCACATTTCTCTTTTGCCTTTATCTTCTTCGAATTCTCTGAAACAACTGACACTTTTTTTGATACCTAGCAGTTCTTCTCTTGGCATCTGAGACAAGGTCTCCTCCTCTCTCTTTTGTTACCTCCTCATCCTTCTGCCAAAAAGAAATGCTCCCCACCCCCACTTTAAGTTCCTGTCCTTGAATCAGCACTCTTATCTTCTTTCTATATTCTCTCCCTTGATAGTCTCATCTACCCTTATTAATTAAATCATTGTATCAGTCTATTGTGTCTCTATCCCAAATCTTCCTTAGAGGTCCAATACCATGTTTCCAGTTGTCTGCTAAAAATCTCAACCCCTAGGTTCTATTGAACCTCTAACTCAATAGATCTATCATTGAATTCATTATCTTCCCTCTTCTATATTTGCCCCCTTCCTCATCATTACTTTTCTATTTATATCAATGGTACCACTATCTTCTGGTCACCTGAGACTCATTTTTTACCTTCCTATGACCTCACTCAGTAATATTAAAAGAGTTTTCAGAGCCCTGCTGTATCTACCTCTGCAATCTCTCTCCCATCTGGCCCTTTTCCTCATTTCCAAAGCAACCACTATATCTTAAGCCCTCATCTCTTCTCATCTGGACTACTGCAAAAGCTTCCTTACTGACTGTCCTACCTCTAGTCTACACTCTCTCCAACTACCTCCAATAACACTACGAAATAATCTTCTTAAGTGCATTAAAATGATTACATCATTCTCCTAAATCAGAGGTCCTCATTGTCTATGGAATAAAATATACATCCCTGGCATTCAAGGCTCCCCCTCCACTGGGGGCCTCATGGAAGATAATGGAGAATACCTATGTGAAAACATGGTGCCATCATGTTGGCTATCCAGTTACATTCCATGAAATCTAGCAGCAATATTGCTATGGTTACCATTCCTGAGACAAGTCTGTAGTGACATTAATACTAGTGAATACTCACCAATACTCATCACGTTAACTTCAGCGTATTCTACTATTCCTCAAAAGTGACCATGTTTTGTCAAATTATGGTACTAACTATACCCAGAAGTTTGGCACATGTAGGACTAAGAAAATGTTTTCAACAGGAAGAATGTCAAAATGTATTTAATCTTCCCCAAATGCAAAACAACTGATTCACTGGTAACTTCGATATATCAAGCATATGATATCTAAGCCAGGAATAACTAAGCATGTGTTATTTTAAGGCAAGGAATCTTGTTTGGGCTTGAGAATTTTTAACAACTAATTTATGGCTGAGAAACTTTACGTTAGTAACTTCATGAGAATATTTTAAACCAAGTCCACATGATATTAAAATAAGTTAAAATATATGTAAAATTTATGAGAGAATGTCAGGTGTAATGCTTGATAAAGCAAGCTTAATGCTTTCGAAATTTATCTTCAGGCTGAAAAAGCCAACTCCTGCAATTCTGGGCTACAGTATAATTTTAGAAACTCTTTTCTGTAAAGGCATTCTTTTATTAATGAGATCAACTCGGGCAAGCTGAAAGAGGTAAGTTCCTAAAGAATCCAGGGGGACAAACAAGGCACAGAAAGGGAAGTCAGAATGTGGTATTTAAAAATAAAATAAAAAAAATACTCCGAGACAGTTTTGCACTATTCATTCCTGTGGAAAAAGGTGAAAAATCCGTCCTCAGAAAACTTTTGATTTGTGTCTGTTCGGTGCATTCTTTCTGCTGGGAACACTGCTACATTCTGTGAACAAGTAAAGGGTTTGTGGCTGACAAGGGCCGTACATCACTCTGAACACTTCTCATTCACAGTGGGTGTGTCTTGTTGTTACATTGTCTGGCACTCCATATTATCGTGACAGGTCTCAGTAAAAATGTGCCATCAGACCCTCTGAAAATGCATAGAGCAGAAACCCCATTGGCTAGTAGGTCACACCCTGATGTTACCAGCTGTATTAGGTTGATCAGCTCTGCAGTGAATGGTAGAAGATCTATATAGGGCAGCGTGTGTTGCATTGCATCTCAGTCTCTATCTCTGACTCTTTTTCTCTGTCTCTGTCCATCCTTCTCATTTGAAATCCAAATTCTCTACCACAACAAAGAAAGCTTGACCTTAACTTAATCAGTCAGTGTAAAGGATTGACAGTAGCAATAGTGAGTCACAGGACAGGGTACCACAGACAACTTGAGACCCAGAAACATTGTAGCCCACTTCATTTTCAGGATCTCTCTGAATTCCCAGCTTGCTTTGAGATTCGGTTTCTTTGGTTCCCATTCTAAAAGTGGGGGCCTGACATGTGGTTGGTGGGAGCCTGAGCAGATGAGCGAAGCTGAGAATTCCTATGGCCGCTGATTTGAAAGCAGTCACTTTGCAAATGTCTTAATTCCTGATTCTTGTCTCTAATGTGCAGAAGGCTTTTGAACAAGCGTGGCATTCTGAAACAAAGTTGGACATAAGGAAATGTCTAAGTGATTGATTTTATATCTGTCACATCTCTTTCCAACTACATCTTCAATTCTGCTACTGAACTAAAAGAGATAATGCAATGGTTTGGTTAACCTTTACTGTAACAGCACAAGTCTTACTGGTACTCCTTAGTGATTGGATGAGGGATTGCCACTTCGTTTCAGAATAGCATTCCCAGCTAGACAGAATTGCAGTCCTATAAATTCAAATGGGGCCCAATTAACTTGTTCATAGCTGTTCTACTGTTCTACCTCTCCTATCACTTCATGTAATTACTTTAAAAGACGCCATAGCAAAGGAGAGAAGCATAGTAACATTATTAGGCATCAACTTAACCTTACCTTCTCTCACTCCTGAAGTCAGTCAGTCAGTCTCCCTCTCTCTTTCTGTCACTGTGTGTCTCTCTTTCTCTCTCTGTCCATGTCAGTTTTGTGGGATGTGATTTTTACAGATGTTTCCTGAAACCCGTCATATCTTTCTCATAAAATCAAAATGATTAATAAATTATCTGATTGTCCTTTCCTTCTTTTTCTTTCTTTTTTCCTTCTCTCTCTCATTTTTTCCTTCCTTTTTTCTCTTTTTATTCCTTCTTCCTTTCCTTCTTTCCTTTCTTCCTGTTCTTTCCTTCTTTTTCCTTCCTTTCTTTCTCCCTCATTCCCTCTCTCTTCTTTTCTTCTTTCCTCCTTTGTTGGCTCCTTTCTCCTTTCCTTTAAACCTTCCTTCCCGCCATCTTTATTTTCTTCCTGTCTTTCTTTCCTCCTTTCTTTCTTTTTCTTTCTCTCTGTTTTTCTCTTTTCATTTTCTTCTTTCTTTCTTCTCTTCCTTCTTCTCTTCCTTTTTTCTATCTTTCTTTCCTTCCTCTCTCCCTTCCTCTCTTCTTTCTTTATTCCTGCCTCTTTCTTTCCTTCCTTCCTAGTTCCTTTCTTTCTTTTTCTTCTTTTCTTCCTTCCTTTTCCTTTTCCTCCTTCTTTTGTTCCTCCTAGGAGAAGAGAGAAGGATCTTAAAGATGGAAAAAATGGCTATTGAGATAAGACTGCTAGATGTCATATGGTACCAGTTGAAAGAATGCAAATCTCTGTGTCTATGAAGGGTGGGATCTGAGCAGAAACATTGATATTCAGTGGAATTAGCTGAATAACTTAGATCAGTTTTAAGCATTGGACCTGACCTCTTTGAAGAATACTTTATAAAATGGACAGCCTTCATGCCAAAGATCATGAAGGTTACAAGGCAATATACTTACACTAAGCATTAATGACTTCTGAGAGGAAAATGAGTAGCACTGGATAACAGCTTTCAGTATTCATGGGAAGATGCTACAATGTCACAAGAGATGGCCCAGTTTTTCAAGAATGCCTGCAAAATGGTTGGAGAACAGAAAGATTCACTGGTATTCACCATCCACCAGGCAAGAAATGGGACCGGTTCTGTGTTTTGTACAGGCCTGGCATTCTGTGTGCACTCAATGCAAGGTTATTATCATTATTATTTTGGACAATATCATAATATTTTAAATGGGCCAAATTTGGCTCTCAGCTATTCATGAGCAGTTCTCATGGGCCTTGAGGAAAATAGCCTATGAATACAGAGTAATGGAATTTGGCCCAAATCCTATTGCTTCCTCTATATTCTACAAACCAAAAAGAGCCTCTGTGAGAATGTTAGGGTTCTGGATCATGGGAAATCTGATGATTGAAAGGGGATCTTAATTAGAGAATCAGGCTTATAAAACAACTGACACTTTTTAAGATGCAAAGCTCTGAGAATAGGCTACTTCATCTGATTCTCACAACAATCCTATGATGTACTTGTTATTATTAACCTCATTTTATAGATAAGAAACCTGAGGCTGAGAAATGTTATGTGACTTGCTCAAGGTCACACAGATAGTAAGTGTCTGAGGAAGGATCTGAATTCAGAAATTCCTTATATCAGGTCCAGTCCTTTTATTCACTTTGGCTTACAAGCAAATCTCTGTGGACAAAATTATGAAGAGGGAATTTTCTTCAAAGTTCCACACCTTAATCCTGCTCCTTTACTCCCCACTCGGCAACCACTGGCCCTTCCTTATGTCCTGCTCTCTCTGGGCCTGCTATAAAGTAGACAACGGAGCTGATACACTAAGCCCTGTGCAAGTATTACCACCTGATAGGTTAATTTATTTTATGAGAAAAACTAGGAGAAGGCAGCGCTTACCCCCAAAGAATGATTTTTTAAGAGTGTGAGGGATTTTCAAGAATCCCTCAAATTGTAAACAATTAAGGCCATCATCTATTCTGTCCTTATGGAAGCCTAACTCTGTTTCAAAATCTTTTAGTCCAAACTAGGATCCCTAACTTTTGTGTGGTAAGGAGCTTTACTCAAGGTCTAAAAACATATTTTAACTCCTCAGTAATATAATTCTTATTATCTCTTATTGACTAGTGGTAAATTGAGCTGTATCTGTGCATGTCAAGCATTTTAAGAACCTTAAAGAAGTCAGTCAATAAACTTAGTAAATATTAAACACCTACTATGTGCCAGGGACTTGCTAAGTGCTAAAGCACTATCTAAATGTCAGTTGTTGCTGTTATTGTTAGGAATTATTATTTTTATTCTGAAATGTTAACTCTTCCTTGATAGGGCCATAGGAATAGGGAGTGTTACCAGGAGCTGCCTGAATTTCAACCATAGCAGTTTCTGACCATGCTTTCCTTTCACCCCTTGTGTGACGCTAGCCTCTGTTCCCCTCGGTCCTGGAAGCTCCCCAGAATTTCCAGCTACCATTTCTAATCACTGCAACCTATTAGGGACCCTCTGTTTAAACAAAGAATGGAGGCACAGTTTTGAAGTTTCCCGAGAACCAACACCTTAAGGTAAATCCAAGAGATCATTTCTGCTAGGCTTCAAACTATTTAAAAAACAATTGAGAATTTTAAAAGCTCACCAAATGGAGTCTTCCTAGAAGCAAATATTCTACAGTGAAACAGAAGAAAATTGTGATTTTTTTCTTTTCTCTCACTGCAAAAAAAGGCAATAAGTTTCTGGGGTAAAACTCTTCATTTGGTATAGTCAGTAATGATAATCATGATATTAATACAACAATTAGTGCTTCTAAGAAGGATTTATTTTACACTACACACAGTGCTGTGCAGAATGTAAAACCATACCCCATAATTGCTCAAGGAAGTAGATTAGCCTTCAGTTGGGTGACTTCCAGAAGCCAAAGCTAAAGGTGCTGGCATTATGAATACTCAATCTAAATACAGTACTGTCTGAAATAATGAAGCTTGCCCTGATTCTCAATTCAGGACCACCCACCCCCATGCCTATCCATGCCAGAACAACCAGTTGGGAGGTAAAAAGTTCATTCAAGCCAAGCACTGAGAAAATCTATGTCTACATACACAGAAAAAGATGGATATAGATATATCTCACATGTGATATTATATATCATACATTTCTATCTCTCTTTCTCTTTCTACATGTGTATGTGTGTGTGTTGCAGAGATCTGTGTGTGTATAGCAAATTTAGCTGAATTCAGTTTGTGTGTGTATGTATGTAGACATAGCCTTGGGTAAATGAAAGATAGCACTAATTCAGTATTGATGATCCCTTGCTTAGAATGAAGCAAGGTTGATCCGCCTGGCTCCATTTAAGAAAAGAGGTTATAGCTGAAAAGTCATGTCTGAGACCTCCACTGAAGAAGAACTCCATAGCCCTGCTTTTCTATACCTTATGCCCAGATGAATGCCAGGAGCTCTCTGTAAGATCTAGGAGGTCCTTTTGAAACATGAAAGCAGAGCTTCTCCTGGCTGAGGGCATTTGGGTTCCTTAGAAAGTCATGACAGAAGTTTGCCCTAGACAGAATGTTCAGGCTATAACAACTGTACAAGAAAGCTTTGGTACAGAAAAGGGCATGCAGACCTTTGGTAGGGAAGGGGCAAACTGGAGCAGAGTAAAAGTTTTAAGTAGTGAATGTAACCAGGAAGAGAAGTCCCCTGGGGTCCATGATATCAAAGCCCACAGAACTGGAGTCTTGGCAACTTTCTAGAAAGAATCACCCATGTGGATAATAACAAGGTCTTATATTAGTGTAGAGACTTGTTAAAATTTTGGCTCAATCTGAGTCAGCAAACATTTATCAAGCATCTATTGTGTGTGAGGCTCTCTGGGATAGAGCAACAAAAACAAAACAGTTCCCACAGTACACACAAGTCTTTGCATTCTACTGGAATGATAGCTGGGTACAAGTATATAGATAGACATAGCAAAAGGTATGGCATTGATGTCTATTATCTCATTTTTAGTTTCTTATATTGGTTGAATTAAAGCCAATTTTTTTTGAAGAAAGCTTTTAGCAGTCATTATGCCTCAATAACTTTCTGGTTGGTCTTCCTCCTTCAAGGGTTTCATCTCCTCAGTCCATCTTCTACTTAGTTGTCAAATGAATTGTCCTAAAATGAAGAGTTGACCATATTTCACCCTATATAAAAAACCCCAGTGTCTCCTTGTCCCTTCCAAGATCAAATATAAAATCCTGTCTTGAGATTAAAACCTTTCATAATTTGCCTTCTTCCTAGCTTTATAGCCTTCTTACTTTGTACTCCCTTCCAAATATTCTACAATCTGGTTACACTGGTCTTCCTGCCATTTCCTGATATTTTTATGAACTTTCCCCTTTGCCTGGAATATACTCTATCGTCTTTTCTGTCTCCTGGCTCCCCTGACTTCTTTCAGATCCCAGTGAAAATTTCATCTTCTCTTAGAACCCTTTCATAATAACCTCTAATGCTCATGTCTTCCTTTGAGTAATTGCCAGTTTGTATTCTGTGTATCCTGTTTGCACACCTTTGTTCATATATTGTCTTGTCCATTTGACCATGAGCTTCTTGAGAAGAGGGACTCTTTTTTTTGGTTGCTTTATTTTTTTGTTTTTATCCCTAGAGCTTAGTGCAGTGCCTGGCAGATAGTACGCACATACTACAAGGTTGATATAACTTGACTAGTGGACTAAATTCCTTGGAAAGCCATTAGATTCTACATTCTCATTCATTCTCATTTATTAGTCCCTGGTCTAAGAGAAAATAAAGAAATGCACTGATAGAATAGTAGGAATGAAAGAATTCTACAGATTGAGAAGAAGATAGAGATATTCTATTTCTCATCCATCAATTTATAGCTTAGGAAACAATCCAGAGGGGTGACCATATTGCCAGAATTAAAACCCAACTTTTCATGATTTCCAGTCCTATATGTGTCCCTGCGTTACCCTCACTGCACTGCACTGTGTTTGCCCTGTTTTGTAGCTAGCACAGTCTAAATATTCATGGTAGGATATCCTACACACAATCATGTACTGATAAATATTTAACAACCAGCTCTCACAAAAGAAACCCTAGGAACAACACACTTTTAAGTTTGACCTGCGTTGTTGACATTGTGTTCCTAACCTCTTAATCAGCAAAACAATAAAGTAAGCCCTGATTTGTAGTGTTTACTGATTTCTGAGGTATAAATACTCACAATGAAACAATGAACAACTGGCTCTCCAGAAACTGCAGAAACTGACTCAAGCTGACCACATCCTACAAATAACTTATGATGAAATAAATGCAGTCACTTCCAAATCTTATAGACCTACACTAATAGATTCCTAGAACTTAAAGGGACCTGAACCAGTCTATCCATATTTTATAAATGACAAACTCAGACTTAAGAAAAGTGAGGTAATTTGCCTAATGTCCCAAAGTACAGGTAAGGCTTTAGTCTAATCCAGACTGACTCCTTGTTCAGAACTGCTGTTTAGTTCTTTCCCATTTTGGTTTTGTCTCTCAACTAGATTACAAGGTCTTTCAGGGCAGGAACTTAGCTTATTCAGTGTGACTCACAGAACTGATGGATAATAGATAACTGTTGAACAAACAAAATCAAAAGAAGAGTAAAATAGAATTTCTTCTCTTCAGGAGGCATGTTGGTTGCTTGAGCTCTGACCTGTCTGAAACAGAACAAAGACAGGTAAGTAAACAAATGATTCTCCATATTTGTTTGTCTTTTCTTTCCTTACCTTCCTGGTGGATATAGCCCTATTAGTGTAATGGCCCTCTTTGCTCAGCAAGTCTGGCTTACATCTTTAAGAGTGTGATAGCCAGCTTCTTCACCTTGCTATGTTTTTCTGGACCACTATCACTGCATCAAGCCTACCTTCTCCCAGTAGGAAATTCACAGATGGTAAATAATTCAAAGTTACAGTTTGCACCAGGCATTCTGTTTCTTGCTCTTGAGACATGGTGCACAAAGTGTTGTTTCTTTACATTTTCCCATAGTTAGCTTTTCAGCAAGTTTAAAACAGTTTCCCGGGCTTTGAGTTCCAGCTGTTGCCCTGCGATAGTCACTCTTTGGTTGCTGCCATGACTCATTAAAAGTTGGTTTTATGATAGCTCTAATAATAAGAGATGGATGGAAAATCTATTTACAGAAAATAAAAGAAACCTGAAAATTACACTGAGATACAAACATGTTGGGGGGTAGGAACACATGATGGTGTATGAATTACCTTGATAATGCTTTCAGTTGTGCTTTGGTTGAAACCCTGAGTAATTCAGATAAGCCAGCATAAAAGCACAGAAAAGTAAGGTGAAGTAGCAGTCTGTTCAATAGTAAGATACGGCATATGGCAATATGTCCACTATTGTGTTCACTACCCTAGGAATTGAGATTCCTCAGATCTAATCATAGTCCTGCCATTTATGTCATGTTGACTTTGGATCAGTCACTTTACCTCTCTGAGATTCAGTTTCCTAAACTTTAAAAGTAGGGTTTAGTGAGATGATCTCTACTGTTCCTTCTAGCTCTTCTCTCTCCCATGGATATAAGGATAATTTAGGCCCCTGAACAATAGTAGATAAGTATAAGACTATTGAACTTGGAGTTGAGAGAACCTGAATTCAAATCCTGCCTATGACTCTGGGCAAACCACATAATTTCTCTCAGTCTTACTTTCCCCAAATGCAAGGATCAAATGAGATATTATGTAACAGTGTTTTACAAATCTTGAAGCATTAAATAAACACTAGTTATTTGTTGTGATTATTGTTATTATGATGATTTCTGTTTAAAATATCTAGATAATTGAGAAAAGGAGATTATAAGATCTTAGAGCAGGAATGGATCTTAGAGGTCGTATAGTTCAAGATATTTATGCTACTATTGCTATTTATTTCTTTCTTTTAATTAGGAACTTGAGTCTCAGAGTGGAGGAAGTAAAGTCAACAAGCATTCACTAAGAACCTTTCAGATGCCAGGTCCCATGCTAAACCTTGAGGATATAAAGGAAGGCAAAACAAAAAACCCAAAAACTAGAAAACCAGTCTTGACTGTGAGTTCCTTCAGAGACAATATATAAACAAGTGTATACAAGACAAATTGAAGATAATCTCAGAGGGAAGGCACTGGTATTAAAGGTGATTAGGGCAGGCTCCCTGAAGAAAATGGAGTTTTAGCTGAGACTTGAAGGAAGCCAGGGACACCAGGAGGATGAGACGATGAAGGAACAATCAAAGGAAATGCATGAAGGACAGTCAGGGAAAATGCTTCAAGTCAGGAGATGGAGTGTCGTGCATGAGGACAAGCAAGGAGGTGGATTCTACTGGATTCATGAGTATGTGGAGGGGGCTATGGCATAAGAAGACTGGAAAGATAGAAAAATGGAAAGTTGTGAGAGGCTTTAAAAAGCCAAACGGGATTTTATACTGAAACCTGGTGGAATGGTAAAGGGAAGGTTTGAATTAAGGTCTTCTTATTCCTTATCTACTATTTCTTCAGCTCTCCCACACTTGCTATCCTGGAGGATTTTAAAGGCTATCTATCATAAAGAACAGAAAGTAGACTTATTCTATTAGATCTAGAGATTAATACTAAAAGGAATGTTTGGAAGTTGGAAGGAAGGAAGAGAGGGAGGGGAAGGGTGATGGAAGAGAGAAAGAAGAAAGGAAGGAAGGAAGAGAAGAAGAAAGAAAGAAAGGAAGAAATGGAGGAAGGAAGAAAGGAAGGAAGGAAGGAAGGAAGGAAGGAAGGAAAGAAGGAAGGAAGGAAGGAAGGAAGGAAGGAAAGAAGAAAAGAAAGAAGAAAAGAAAGAAAGAAATTTTGGCTTGGTGGCAAGTAAAATTTCCTAAGGGTTACAGCTATCCAAAAGGAGAATGTATTTCCTCAGGAAGTAGTGACCCTCAGGAGGTCTTTAAGTGGAAACTTGTCTAGTACTTAGCAAAGAGGGACATTTGAAGGTTTGTAATGGACTAAATGAGTGTGGTTGGACTGAAGCAACTTTGAACTCCTTTAATAGCACCTATAAAGGGATGAATAGGACACTGAGGACTGACAATAAAAAGACTGTTCTTATAGAAAAGAGATGCTCCATATTGGAAGAAAATAGGAGCTAGGGTTGAGTAAGCAGAAGAATGTCAGTTGACAGAAAGTCCCCAGTAAAATAGTAGTAATAGATAAAAGGAAAAGGCAAAATTTTAGGGACTAATTTGGGACAGAATTCATTCCGAAAGTCGTTGTACTAGGAGGTGATTTTGAATGAAGGAGAACAAGAATATGAGTTTCATTATTGATAGGCTAACTGAACTGGCACCTTGTCCAATCAGATAGAGTGGAAGAAAAATAGAGACATTCAGGCAGATTCCCAATGTGACTGAGTTGCTTTCACAGAAAACAGCACACAGAAATATATGGCATTTTTAGTATGTTTTAAGGGAGAAGAAGCTACTGGCTGTGAAACCTCTCACCACTTTTTTTCCCCTTCTGGAGCTGAGAGAGAGAGAGAGAGAGAGAGAGAGAGAGAGAGAGGGAGGGAGAGAAAGGGAGCCCTGGGGCTGTCTTTACAACTACCCAACAAGCTCTTGAAAATGAGCTTTCTCTGTGATTTAATAACACCATTTACAGAAACCAAACTCCACTTTTTCACGTATCTACTAAGAGAAAGGAGGCAGAGAGATGAGATAGTAGCCAGTGCACAATTCGTTATCTTTGTGAAAACAAACAAGTAAATAATCATTTATTTAATTTCATGTGAGCTGAATGGGCATGAGAAAAAGTAAATCCTTTTCAGATGCTGTATTGGTTGCCTTTAGAAATCTCAGACACACTACTCTCTGGACCCACTAAAACCTGAGGTGCTAAAAGGAAAAATGCCTTCACTCATTCTAATAAATTGAAAATAGGAGTAAATACTTTAATTATATGATGGGTGTTTTCTGAATGGCTTTCTGAATTTTAAAGTGCTTATCCTATGTCTCCATTCTTTCTTTACTCTACAAGATGGGTTCTCTATTAACTACACCAAAAGAAGATCGATGAGATAAATATCACACAGGCATCTTATTTGGAAACAAAAACTCTGTGTCCAGATTTGTCACCCCAAAGGACGGTGGTACAAACACCTAAGTGCTATCCATTTTGTCCATTTTTCTGTTCACACTCACTTTAAGTCTATACTTTTAGTTGGAGATTTAGGAAGCCCTATTGGAAGGATGTTTCATTTATCTTCCTTAGATGATGGCATTATTCTGACCACCTCTTTAGGCTGTAGATACATTCAAAAGGAATAATGTTGACTTCAGAGGTCTTGCCTATTTTGACTCGCTCAGTACTGGATCACATTTAAATAATTATGAATTTTTTGAAGATAGTAGCTCTAAAAAAGTCCAAAGGAAAATCTCTTTCATCTAATGTCAAAGATAAATTTGTTAATGCTCTTCCTCTTTCCCTTCCTTTTACCTACCATCTTCATTCAAGCTTTCCTTGAGTTTGGTTATTCGATGAGACTCTCCTTTAAAACACTATTTGTATAAGTAGACTGTGACCAATTAGGAGCAAGATAGTATATAGGCTTCGTATTAGATTGGCTGACTGAATAAAGAAGTACTGGGCTGAGACTCCCTTCGGGACTCCTCTCCTTTGTGTGTGTGTGCGTGGTGTGTGTGTGTGTGTGTGTTTGGTTTGTTTGTTTAGCAAGGGTTAGTGAGAGTGGAATCTCTAGGTAGACAAATGAAAGGAATTTACAATCGATCAATCCAACAATATTTATTAAGCCTCTAATATGTGCCAGTTGGGGTGCTCCCCTGGGGATACCAAAACAAAAAAAAATACATTCTCTCTCAGGAGACAGCATGCACACATATTAGCATATTTGTAATGAATATAAAATCACTACAAGGTTGTTTATGGAGGGGATGCACTGATACCTTCCAATAATTGGCACAATGTCTAGCACAAAGTACACACTACACTTTTACTATTTACTGGTCATAATAGGAATTAAGAAAAGCTTTCCATAGAAGGTGGTGCTTGAGGTGAATCTCAAAAGCAGTGAGAGGTTCTATATGGCCCAGGAGAGAACAAATTGGAAGCACAGTTGATGAGCAATGCAAAGGCATAGAGGTGAAAGATGGAGTGATGCGTGTGAGAAACAGAGGGAAGAGTGTTGTTAAAGAAGAGAAGAGAGTAAGGGACAGACCCTTGAGTTATACCCAGAGCTATTTAAGATGATGTAACAGAAGAAACTGAGGAGTGGTTTTCATACAGTTTATAATGTTTTGCATGACTACTAGTATTCTAAATATAAAATATATATCCACTGATGAACAAGTAGATGTACATCCTGTGCCCACCTACGAGTTTAGTGACTAGAAATCAAAGAAAACTTGGTTTTACTTAGTGTAAGCTCATGCTAACCTAACTTTTTACCTTTCTATTTCGTATCAGTGGTCTATATTCCCTTCTCACTCAAAAATTAATAAATACAGAGGAAATATTATAAATATCCTCATAGGAAATCCCAAGTAGATGAAGAATATCTATTGCATAGATTATGATTTACAGTTAGATGAATAGTCTGAAAAGCTTGTGTATTGTTTTGTGTGTATATGTGGATGTTTGAGAGATATGCATATTACATATAGGAACTCTACCATTGTAATGCTAATGAGACTGAAAAAGATCTTCCACATTCATTAATGGGCCTGCCCATTAAGGTGAGTTTGATTAGAGAAGATTTGTAGGAAAGCCCACATCTTTTGTTAATGAGGCACTGGTTCTCAAGGGATGATGCCCTCTAACTTTGAAAAATGTATGACTACTCTGAGGTGAGGTTTTACTTTGGGGTTTAATGATTGGAAGTGTTTGGTCAGAGGAGACTCTGGGCAGCTGTTAAGGAGCCCCCTGGCTTTGAAAACCCAAATATTGGTGCTTTGTTCTCTGGTAACTATGAATGTATGTAATAGTCAGACAGTTGGATCTGTCTGCTGGTCTATGATATATGTAGTGCTTATGTCAGACAGTTGGAAGCCAGTCTGTTGACTTCGATTTCTCTGTATTTTCTCTGAAATTCAGGGTGCTGACTTTTTCCCATGAACTAAGTGAATGACACATGTGCTTGATTAAAGTGATCGTTGACCCTTTGAAAGCTGTCTTTCCTTGTAGAAATGCAGATCTAAGAATCTGTGATAGCAGGCCATCCTGTGTACGTTGGAGTGCTTTCTGTTGCAACCGTGTGTGTGTATATATGGATAAACTTACATACATATATGTTTACACATATATGTACACACATGTGCATATATACACAAACACATTTGTATATGTGTATATACATGTGTGTCTGTTTATATGTACATATATAATACATGCATACTTGCACACATGTCTGTATATATTATATCCACATAATATATATGTATATTATATACACATATACACATCTCCATACTAGAAATGGACAACCAGTTGAGTCCAGAATTGAAAATATAGGAAAACAGATTTGATTGCCTTTGGGGAATTTCAAAGATATTTCTATAATTTATTTATTTATTTTTAGTTTTCAACCAACACTTCCACAAGATTTTGAGTTTCAAATATTTTCCCCATCTCTCCCCTCTGCTCACTCCAACATTGCAGGCATTCTGATTATCACTTCCCCCAACCAGCCCTCCCTTCTATCACATCCCTCCTTTCTTTTATCCCCATCCCTTCTATTTTCTTGTAGGGCAAGATAGATTTCTGTACCCTATTGCCTATATACCTTATTTCCCAGTTGCATGTAAAAATAATTTTTAACATTTATTTTTAAAACTTTGAGTTCCAACTACTCTCCCTTCTCCCTCCCCACCCATCCCAACTGAGAAGGCAACCAATTCAGAGTACATTATACAAGTGTAGTTATACAAAACACTTCCATATCAGTCATGTTGTAAAAGACTAACTATATTTCCCTCCATCCTACCCTGCCCTCCATTTATTCTGTTCTCTCTTTTGACCCTATCCCTCCTCAAAAGTGTTTACTCCTAATTCCCCCTTCCTCCCGCTTGACCTCCTTTCTATCATCCCCCTCCACCTCTCCAACTTATCCCCTTCCCCCCTACTTTCCTGTAGTGTAACGTAGATTTTCATACCAAATTGAGTGTACATGTTATTCTCTCCATAAGCCAAATGTGACCAGAGTAAGGTTCACTCTTTTACTCTTACTTACCGCCTCTTCCCTGCTGGTGAAAAAGCTTTTTCTTGCTTTCTAATTTGCCCCATTCTATTTCTCCCTTTTCCTTCCCTTATATTCCTCTCTCACATGTTAATTTTATTTTTTAAATGTCATCTTTTCTTATTCAACTCACCCTGTGCCCTCTGTATACATGCATACATACATACATACATACATATATATATATATATATATATATATATATATATATATATATATATATATATATATATATATATATATATATATTAGGGTAGTTGGAGGGATTATACATGTATAATCCCTCCAACTACCCTAATATTCAGAAAAGTCTCAAGAGTTACAAATACGATCTTTCCATGTAGGAATGTGAGCAGTTCAACTTCAGTAAGTCCTTATGATTTCTCTTTCCTGTTTACCTTTTCATGCTTCTTTTGATTCTTGTGTTTGAAAGTCAAATTTTCTATTCAGCTCTGGTCATTTCAATAAGAATGCTTGAAAGTCCTCTATTTCATGGAATGGCCAATTTTTCTTCTGAAATATTATACTCAGTTTTGCTGAGTAAATGATTCCTGATTTTAATCCTAGATCTTTTGACCTTCCAAATATCATATTCTAAGCCCTGAGATCACTTAATATAGAATCTGCTAGATTTTGTGGTATCCTGATTGTATTTCCACTTGTTTCTTTCTGGCTGCCTGTGATAATTTTTCCTTGATCTGGGAGTTCTGGAATTTGGCTACAATTTCTTTTTGGGATCTAATTCAGTAGGCAATTGGTAGATTCTTTTGATATGCATTTTACCCTCTCGTTCTACAATATCAGGGGAGTTTTCCTTGATAATTTCTTGAAAGATGATGTCTAGGCTCTTGGTTTCATTATGGCTTTCAAGTAGCCACATAATTTTTAAACTTTGTCTCCTCGATCTATTTTCAAAGTCACTTGTTTTTCCAATGAAATATTTCACATTGTTGTTATATTTTCATTCCTTTGGCTTTGTTTTATAATTTTTTGATTTTTCATATAGTCATTAGTTTCCATCTGTTCCACTCTAATCTTTAAGAAATTATTTTCTTCAGTGACCTTTTGGACCTCTTTTTCCATTTGACCAATTCAGTTTTTTAAGGCATTCTTCTCCTCATTTTTGGATTTTTTTGCCACTTGGGTGAGTCTGTTTTTTTACAGTGTTATTTTCTTCAGCATTTTGGAGGGCTTCTTTAGCAAGTAGTTGACTCCTTTTTCATGATTTTCTTGCATCACTTTCATTTCTCTTCCCAATTTTTGTTCTACTTCTCTTACTTTTTCAGAATTCTTTTTGAGCTCTTTCATGGCCTGAGACCAATTCACATTTTTCTTGGAGGATTCGAATGTAGGTGTTTTGACTTTGTTGTCTTCTGTCTGTATACTTTGGTCTTCCTTGTCACCAAAGTTAGATTCTACAGCCTGATTCTTTCTTCTGGTTTTTGCTCATTTCCTCAGCTATTCACTTGACTTTTGAGCTCTTTGTCAAGGTAGTTCTCTACTTCCACTGAATTGGGAGGTAAACTCTTAGTCACTGGATTCCACCACAATCAGTGGGCCTAGAACTCCAGAAACAGTTGCTGCCCCTGCCCCTGCTCCTGCTGTTGCTGCCATGGGCTCCTCCTCCCCTGTGGGCTCCTCCACCCCCTCTGCAGCCCTGAGATTGGGGTCTGACCACTCTACTCTTTCACACAGGTCTTTCCACTGAACTTTCAATTTATCCTCAGTATTTTGGGGTTGGGAAGTTTGGAAACTACCATAGGTGCTCAAGATTCAGTTCCCCCAAGGACTGCTCAGGTCCCATTTGTGCTGGTATGGCCCAGACTAGACTGTGCTCTGCTCCCAGCATGGCTTGACAGACACTTTGTGGTGGCCTTCCAGGCTGTCTTGAGCTGGAGATTTGCTTCACTCTATTATTCTGCGAATTCTGCAGCTCCAGAATTTGTTTAGATTCATTTTTAACAGGTATTTGGCTAGGTTTAGGGAGAGAGCACTAGCAAGTTCATGGCTTTACTCTGCCATCTTGATTCTACCCCCCTCCAAGATATTTTCTTTAATGACCCCACATAATTTTTTCCTTGAATCAAAAGTACACTTTCACATTGATATTCTTTCTATGATGCTGTATATATGGAAGCCATGGGACAGCTATACTTTCCAAAGAACTGAATGGTCAGGAATAGAGAGGTGCATGGCAGACCTAAACAGGCCATATCACAGTTGGTTGATTGGTTGGTTGTTGTCCTTCATCTTCAAAGAGGACCAAAATGATATCAGCATGACAAAGTGAAATTTCTTTGTGTCCAACTGAGCCTGATCAGACCAATATGAGCTCAGAATGCTCTCTCACAGGTTGGGTACAGATAGTCCATGTGAATATTTGGGGTGGATATCCCAAATTTGTACATCCTGCATTTACTTTGTTCTGTCTCAATTCTGCTTTGCTCAAAGAGCACAGCACCCTTTCTGATGTGGGCACCCCATGCTGAGTGGTCCTGTGCCAGTCTATCCCATGTTGCACAGTCAAATCCAAAGTCCTTGAGAGAGACCTTGAGAGTGTCCCTGTATCGTTTCTTCTGGTCACCATGTGAAAATCATTCTGCTTCTTAATGGAGGATTAGACACAGCTCCACCTTCGCTATTTAGCTACCAGATTATTATCTTTTTTCCTCCTGCCCTCTGGGGTGAGGCCAGAAGGAAGACTAGCCAGTTAGCTATTAGTCAAAAACATCTAGAGTCTAAGTTTAATCTATCCATTAACCTTTCAGTTCTTATTCTGTTTCAATATTTTAATTTAAAAAAAGAATAAAAAATTAGATCCACTGATATGGTGGTATGGTTAAGGACAAAGGAGGTGAGATTAGGAGGGAGATTTTTGTTTGTTTGTTTTTGTTTCTTTCCTTCAAACATTCAGGAGGCATTATTATTGTAAGCTCCATGAGGGCAAGGACTTGTCTTTTTCCTCCTTTTATATCCTCTGTGCTTAATACAATTCCTTGCACATAGTAGGTGATTAATAAATGTTTATGGATTGATTTTCCCTTGAGCAGAAGCTGGTGTGGAAAGGAAGGCTCTTGGAGAGCATAGGAGGGGAAAAGTATGTGAGCTACAATCATTTCTTAAACATAACTGCAAAAAGACCTATGTGGAAAAATAAGTCCAAGAAAAGTCCAAGCAGGGTAAGGGATAGGCACCAAGGCTGTTTGACTTTAGTATGCTGTAATTAGTCCTGTTTGGTATGGGGGATTTCTAGTAATGAATTCATACCTTATCTGACCCTGTAAGTGAGGATTTTATTGTACTTGGTTCCCATAGTAGGTGTGGACTATATTGCACATGAGTAGCTTTTACTTCTGGGAATCCATTGCATATGGGAGCCCCATACTTCTATAAATAACTATATTTTTTATGTTAAATGACTTTAATTCATGAGTTCTTAAGTTAGGACCCACAAAGAGCCCTCAATGGATTATGGGTGAGTGTCCATGAATTTGAAAGGGGCAATAAAATTATGTCTTTATTTTCACTAATCTCTAAATAAAATTTAGCATTTCTATTGATTGTAGGCAAGAAACATTCTACAAAATCCTCCACAGGTTTCACCAAACTGCCAAAAAGTTTCATGAAATACTTGAAAAAAAGTTAAGACTCTCTGCTCTAATGAACAAAGTTCGTTCTTATAAAATGTATGAGACTGGCTTTGAACACACTTAGTAGAACACACTTGTACACACAAATGAGTATTGTCCTAGAAATTGGTCATAGGAGGCTCCACACTCATGAAGATGATACTTGTGCTTACCACATAACAAGTGCTTAATAAATGCTTTTCATTCATTCTTAATTCTATTTCCTCAAGTGTTTCAAAACTTTTCTTGTGTAACTGCCTTCAGAACAAGTTTAGCAGCTAGAAGAGAATATCACTTTAATCATTTTTATTTATTTTTAACCAGCAATATATATTTCCTGGTTTAATTATAGGTACAAAACCCTTTTGTCTGAATATCTCTCAACTATTTTCATACAATCCAATCCATCTTCAAAGGGCCTCCAAAGAGGAGATTAAAGACAACGTGTAATGGGCATCAGTTCCAAAAGAGTAGTTCTAGAAAGATTTTGAAGAATGGCACTGCCATTGGAATGTGTGCTTGTTCTTGCAAGGAATTGTCTATGAAGAAAACATTTATTTGGATACCTAAGTTCAGATGACTTTGTTTAAAAAAAATAATAATCACAGTGCTTTATATGCCTCATTACATGATGGAAGGATGATAAGATTAAAATTTAGAAAAACTAGGTTTTAATCCTGCCTACATTGCTTAGAAGCTATCTGACTTGGCAAAAGTCACAGCAACTCTTAGACTATCAGTATTCTCTTCTCCAAAAGGGATGCAATAGCTATCCACCTGCCTATCTGATAGGGTTTTTGTAAAGAATAAATGAGATCAAGTAGGCAAAAGTAATTTGAAATGTTTAAAGAGCTATATATAAAATTTGCCTTCTCTTATCCAGCATGTTTTCTCCATTCTTCATGCTTTCATAGAACTTTGTACTCCTTTTATGCACTTAGAATATTCAGTTATAATTATTGGGACACGTCTTTTCTTCCCTTCTTTATCAGAGACTGACTGAGGTCAAGAAACATGTCTTTTTGGCTTTAATTTACCAAGCACAATGTTTTCCAGCTTATAAATATTTAACAAAATTGTTTGAATTGCTGTAACATCAGAGGCTTTAGTGTTGTATGGTAGAATGGGCCGTTGTTTTGGAATCCTCTAGAGATTTACAATCTAGTGGAGAAGATAAGTCCTTATCATTTAAAAATGAGCTGAAAATAAAAGATGGCACATAAGTCTTTTGTAGTTGTCACAAAAGAACATCACAGAATCTTGGAGAAACTAATCACTTCTTTCTGAGGTCATCAGAGGAGGTACAATTCATGATGAGGCCTTGAGCCCAGGTCAGATTTAGGAAGATGGTGGCACCCGAGCAGAAGTCAATTCAGCAGGTCTGCCTTTCTCTCCTAGGCTATATTCCCCAATAGAAGACTGAAAGAAAAACTAAGAAACCTCTAACCCTACTGAGATGGTGCTGAGAAACATGAAGTAGGTGGAGGAAAGGAGAATGAGATAGGGGGAGGAGGTTCAATACAGTCTCATGCACCAACTTATTTCTGTAAAAAAAAAAAAAGAAATTTTAACATATATTTACATAAAATAGATTTTCTAGCATTTGGCCAGACAAGAGGCCATATGCCCATTCAAGTTCAGTTCTGGTTTAATTCAAATGGACGCAACAGGACTAGAAAACTAAGAGTTATTTAAAATTTTAAATATTCTTAGAGGGAAACATTTTTTTTCTTACATGTATCCAGATGGTTCTCATTAAAGTGAAGAGGAGGAACACATACATCTGGGAGTAGAAACTGGCCTTTGCCTTTTTCAGTCTAAATTTTCATACTGGAGAAGTCACAGTTAATGAAGGAATTGAGGGAGGGGCTGCCCCCTCTATGGTGAGCACTAGAAAGACATGAAGATGCATATTAATTTTTTTTTCTTTTCAAGAACAATGTGGCTAGTGCCAACTTGCAAATACCCAGTGTCCTCTGCTATGCCCTTAGTTAATCAGATCCCTAAAGAGAGCACCTGGAGTCAGGTAGACAATGCCATGCAATTTTAGATAGCTTTAGTCCTCATAAGAAAAAAATATGATTTGGGAGATGGGCAGGACATCTCAAAAAAGTCAGAGTATGTTGTTCCATGTGGAGACATGAAGAAAACATGATATCTTTCTTGAATTTTAGTCTTAGTTGGGCCTCTGGTTTACACTTGAGTATTACCTTCATCATCCCTATTAAACTGGATTATGGGATATCCAACTCGAAAAGGGACAACCTTCCTTTAAGCCCACATATGCTTCAAGATAGCTTCTAGTTTATATTTTAGAAAAAAAAAACCATGAAATTCTATGTTAATCAATTGCCCAATCAACCAGCATTTTAAAATTCTTGCTCTGTGGCAGGTGCTATGCTAAGTGCTTTGGCGCTGGTAATAAAAAGGTAGACGAGAGATCAAATGTTTATTTAAGTACCTACCATGTACCAGGCACTGTGTTAAGTATTTTAAAATATTTTATTTCCTCTTCACAACATCTCTAGAAGGTAAGTACTATTATTTCCTCATGTTACAGTGTGTGTGTGTGTGTGTGTGTGTGTGTGTATTTTAAAGGAAATCAAATATTTACTTGGTCCTACAGCTTTTCTCTAACATATGATAAAAAGAAATTTTACATTTTGTTTTATGTGGAATCAAAAGATTAAAGATAAAATCCTTCATGTTAAACAAAGATAGAAAACATTTTCTGAAGGATGCACCCTCAGCTTTCCAAAAAGACAGAAGTCAATTGACTTGCCCAGAGTCATCCAGCTAGTAAGTGTCTGAGACTGGATTTGAACTCTGGTCTTCCTGATTGCAGGCCCAGCACTCTAACCACTGTACCACCTAGCTGTCAAAAGTTAAATAGTTCCAACCCATCTGTACTTTACATTTCATGAAAGTGGTTTTAGCTGAAAAGACCTGTCTTTACAACTCCATTTCCCACAATGCCTAGGGCTGAGAGTCACTCATTGGAAGAGGTTCACTGGAGTACATCTACTACAAGGCTTGAGCTATTCATGGAACTCCAGAATGGTGACATCACCAGATAAACAATCTGATTGGTAGAGGAATTCTCTACAAGTTGAGGGGATTCAAAAGATAGATTGGAGGAGATGGAGAGGAGAGGAAAGATGGAGACAGATGAACATTCAGAATGGTATGGCCGTGGCATCCCCAAATAATAAGGCCATGTATAGACAGTGATGACTCAAAAGTTGAGGTGAGAGCTTTCAGACATCCTCTAGTCTGTCCTTAGGGAGGCCTAGAAAACCTGCTAAGTGTCCATTACTGATACCATTAATTTTGAAGAGGGAACTCTCCCACCTGCCTTCTGTTATATAGTTGAATCAGAGGGATTAAAATAGAATTAGATTTTAAATCCCCTGAAGGGATGGGAATTTGTCCTTGTTGTTTTATGCATGCAGAGAATATTTTACTCTTTGATTCTTTTCTTAATTGCACTGTCTTGTATCTTAAATATATTTGTTACTGGAATTATGTGTTTCTAATATGGGCTTGCCATGGAGTAACACAGAAGATGGGCATGTGGATCATTAATTTAATAGTTGAAACACCAAAAAAAACCCTTGATGATCCTGGTAGCACCCATGTATTGTTATATAATTCTATTGCATCACTTTCCACAATAATAGAATCAGACAGGATCTTAAGAAGTCAGATAGTTAAATCACTGAAAATTTCAGACAGTATCCCAGACAAGAGGGTCAGTCTGGAGTCAGAGCTGGTTATCCATTGTTGCTGCCTCTGGCTTATACAATCTCAGCATTGCCAGTTCAGATCCCCCGGAGACGAGAACTTGTACAAGGCAATAATACAATTTTATAGTGTGGATTCATTGTTAATAATTTGGATAACACAGGAATAATATAATAGTACATATTTTAATTAATTAATTAAACCGACAATTATTAGTTATCTACCATTTACCAGGCAATGTGCTAGGCACTAAAGACACAAAGACAAAATGCAAATAATCCTGACTTCAAAGAGCTTATGTTTTATTAGGGGGAAGGGAATAACAAGTACTCTACACATAGAAGTATAAAATGAGGAACGTGGGGAGTATACATGTGTGTGTGCACACATGTTTGTGTGTGTGTGATAGAGGTTTAAGGACTATTCAACATTTAGGACTATTGAGATCTTTGAACAGGCAGTCAGAGCTGAGTCACACCATTGAGTTACTTGTAAAAGGGGCATAAAACTCAGTCTTCTAGGTATGGACTGAGGAATGGGGGCTTGAAGAGTTAAGGAGAAGAGTGAGAAGACAGTATTCACAGCCTCAGCCAGGACTTAGCCAGCTGAGCTGGGAAGACTTGGTAGCACAGGGGAAACTGAAAAGAGAGATTAATGGATGAAAGTGAAAGTGGGGCTGAGATATTGCAGAGAAAGGAGAGATTGAGAAGGGCTATTAGTCCCCAAATGTGCTTCCAAGCAGAGGAGCAGTATGAAGCAACCAATCGTACCCACCTTTTCAGGGACTCAGGTACATTCTATAAAAAAGGTCTGCCTTTTCCTCAACTTTCCCTCTATGTTACTGTCCAGAAATGAACTCTGCTTAATCCTTTTATATAAATGTTTTGTGTATCTTGATTTTTGCCTCAGTCATAAAGAGGTCAGAGGTTAAATGAGCATTAAAAATTTTCCTAATAGGAGATTCCAGCCTATTGTAATTGTACTAACAATTTTTCTTCTGATAGAAACTCCATAAAGTAGGACAGAGCAGAGAAATGAGCATTTGGTACCTACAATATACCAGGTACCAAGGTAAATGATTTTTACAAACATTATCTTATTTGGAAGGTTGTTATCTACATTTTACAATTGAGAAAACTGGGACTAACAGAGGTTAAGAGTTAACAGAGGTTAAGTTATGCTGAGGGTCATATAACTAGTACATGTCTAAGGCCAAATTTGAACTAATGTCCATAGGATAAAACACTACCTAGAAAGCAGATCAGAAAGACCCAAACACTCCCTCTACTCAGAGGAGAAGAGAGCAGAAGTGATTGACTACTGATGGTCTAACATTTATCTTCCACAATTATACTTCCAATACATATATGTGTGTGTATACACATACACACATGTAGACACACATATATAATATGAATGTCTATATGTATATGTATGTATACATACATAGCATGTGTGTTGCATGTATGTGTATATACATGTATATATATTTATATGCACAGATATATGCGTGTAAGGGGCGCTGACCGCCACACCATCTGGGACACCACACTGACGGACATCAGGTAAACTGAGTCTGGAGCAGGGAAGGGTGAACAAGATGGCCCTGGAAGGGATGGCCTCACCCCTGATTTGTTGTTGTCACTATAGTTCCAGCTTGTGTTCGTTTCTATAGTTTCGGGTTTGTTTATGTGTGTTACCATGGTTCACTGAGCTAGCTGGCAAAGACTATATAATCAGAGTGCTTGCTTGAATAAATCGGAGTTGCTTCACTGACCCGCTCTACCACCTCATTCTTTTACTTGCGAGCTCCACAGGAAGACGAGCAGCCTGCTGGCCAGGCATAAGACTTGCTCCTCTCGGTAAGCTATGCCGTCACCATGGCATATGAGTGTGTATATCGCATAGTTGGTTGGTTGTTTTCCTTTATTCTCAAAGAGGACCAAAATGACATCACTATGATAAAGTCAAGTTTCAATGTGTCCGACTGGGCCTGATTAGACCAATACGAGCTCAGAATGCTCTACCAGTGATCAGGCACAAATAGTCCATGTGAGCATTTGAAGTGGATACTCTAAATTTGTGCATCCTGTGCTTCCTTTGAGTCGTTTCAATTCTGCTTTGCTCATAAGAGCACAGCACCTTCCCTGATGTGGGCACACCAGGTATATATACACATATGTACATGTGTAGATTTGTTCTTCAGTTACTTTCTGTTGTGTCTGATTCTTCATGAATGCATTTTAGGGTTTTCTTGTCAGAGACACTAGAATAGTTTGCCATTTTCTTCTCTATCTCATTTTACACATGAGGAAACTGGGGCAAACATAGTTAAGTGACTTGCCCAGGGTCACATACCCAGTAAGTGTCTGGGGTCAGATTTTTAACTCAGGAAGATGAGTTTTTCTGACTTCAGACCCAGTACTCCTTTCACTACATCAATATATAATATTGCATGTATTATATATATAGTGTTACTATATACACATGTATATAATTTATAAATGTAACATACAAACATTCATATATATGCCATTATGTAGAAGTAATAATTTTACTCGTAGGAACTGAAAAGATCATTAAGAAAAACCATCAGGAAAGAATATATACAGAGAAAAAGTCAAAGAGAAAAATCAAACGGAAACCTTGAGAAACATTTACTGTTAGGGGAAAGCACATGGATTATGTAGCCAAAATCACTGAAGAGTGCCAAACACGTAAGGAAAACCAAGACAGAGCAATGTTAGGACAACCCAAGAAGGAGAAAGTGTTCAGGAGAAAAGAGTAATTAAAAAATCTTGTGGAGTAGTCAACAAGGACTAAGGATAAAGCCATTCCATGGAGGCAGGTAAGAGAACATTGGTAACCTTGGAGAGTAGTTTCAGTTAAATGACAGGTCTGGAAGTCAAATTATATGTTTTGTTTCAAATATATCTTTCTTTTTTCAGGGACTCTTCTAATTTGTAGTCCAGGGAAGTCAAGTCAACAATCATTTACTAAGCACTTACTATCTTTTCCCACTACTCTAAGTTCTGTAAAGATTCCTCAATGTGTGTTAACAGTTGTGTTGTGTATCTTGATTATTTCTACTTTGGCAATGTTTGTTTCCAACCTAAATTTCACCCTAATAACTTCTTTTAAGTCCTACTTTGCTTTCGAATCAATCTGGAGTGGTATTTTTTTTTTTTATTTCATGATCTCTGGAGAATCTACAGAAATGGAATTCCTTCCTGCCTTAGAGGTAGTTATATTGATGCTCTTGATAATAAAAATATGTATTTAATGTACTATATCCTTCAACTTTTTTTTACTTTTTATTCTTTTTGTCTTTATGATTCTTGAGTTTGGTTTTCTTCATTGCTTAGCTTCTACTCATTACTCTACGATTTTACGTGATCTCTCAGTCTTTTTCTTATATCACCTATAGTTTGTCCAAGGAGTTCTACTTCTTTATTTATTCTTTTCCTTTTCCACTGCTTTGATTTATATCTTTTTTTTCTTGAATATATTCTTGCAGTTAGGGGTCTCATTGTCCTTAATTCGAGTGGGAGAGGGAAGAAGGAAGGAAAGATCCATCTGGTTGCCTGCTTACTGAGACTAAACTCTGTGGAGCAGGACAGAACTCAACTAGGTTATTATTCCAATTTCCCTTGAATATGAACTCTTCCTCTCTAGTTGGTTCTGAGCTGCAACATCTTCTTCTTCCCCCCCCCCCCCCCAGAAAGCTGTATTCCATTTCCACTACATCTCTGGAGGAGGGACTCAGTCATTTCTGTAGATGAACTGTGAAAACTGAAACCCTGGCTTGTGACATTGCTTTACTGCCTTTGCTTGCTGTGTGGGATGAGCTAAAGGTAGGGAAAGAGTGAGTAGGAGAACTAAGTATCTTTATCTAGTATTATTTCATGGGGCTGTTACTTTGTGGATTCTTTATGTTACCTCATCATGCAGCTTCAACGACAATTACACTGTTTTTGATGTATGTTTCCTTATTTTGTGGTTAAGTTGGTGTTATATGTGGAAAACATATATTCTGCCTTAGTAGGCACTCAATAAGTGCTCATCCTCTTCCCCTTTTTCCCTTCTTGAAAGGGTGTGATAAGTGCGTGAGATCAAAGAAAGTTGAAGCAACAAGGTTAGTCAGCTCTTTACAGGAATTTTCCTGTGAAAGGAAGGAGAGATATAGCAAAATAACTGTGGGGACAGTAATATCCTGTGAAGTGTTTTTGGTTTTGTGTTTCTTTAAGATGGAATGTACTTGTAGGAAAGAATAAAGCTAGTAGACAGGAAGAAGATTAAAGATTTTATATAATCTGAGGGCATCTGATAGAGGGGGAAGACTGTTAGGGGTGACAAAAGAGCACAAATTGAGGATTTCTCCTGTTGCCCTTGATGAGAAGGGCTCCATTCTTTTCACAAATCGGCATAAAGGAGGAGAGCATGAGCAGTGATGTTCATTGATCACAAGATAGAGGATAGTACAGAAAAAGGAGCTCATGTGAAATGGCTCCCATTTTCCCAAAAACATATAAGATGATATCCCTCTGATGAGGTGGGGAGCCTTATTGCAAATTGTAATCACATGTATTTCATAACTGTGACATATATACACATATATGTATGTATACACACATATATGTATATACATATACTTACATATTTGTGTGTATATACACATAAACATATCTACACACATGGTATTTTTGATTCACAAAGCACTGTCTTCTGAATAAGTTTATAAGACAGGCATTTATCTTAACACTTGAAGATAGATTTAGAATCTCACTGATGTAAATAAATACTCCTCATGGTGCAGACCAGATCCCATCCATGACTCTGATTCTGGATATGTTACATTTGTTGTTTTTATCTTGACTTTCCCCAAATTACCTCTAAAGGATCTACCAATATACTATAGCTGTTTTTCTTCTTTAGTACTTTTAATATCCCTAGGCTACTAATGCAGTATTTTAATTATCTCACTGTTTACTTCTCTCTACCATTACTTGATTGACCTCCTCTTCCTTTCATATCATCTGTACATTTGGGTGACATTTTTGTCCACTACTTTTGTCTAAGTCTTCTTTGTTAATGTTATACTGCCTACCTATTTCCCATATGTTTATCCATTACACTGAATTATGAAAAATTCAGATTCTTCACAAATTGTGGTGTTTTATGATTCATAGTCAAATGAAAGAATATGGGGTGTTCTAAAGATGGGATTTATATAAGACAGGGTATGTTGTGGTGGTTGTTGAGTCATTCAGTAGTGTCTGATTCTTTGTGAACCCTAGCACACCAGGTCTTCTACTATTTCTCAAAATCTATCCAAGTTCATATTTCTTATTTCCATGACAACATCTATCCGTCTCATCTTCTGCTGTCCCTTTTTCCTTTTCCTTTCAATCTTTTCCAAAATCAGAGACTTTTCCAATGAGTCCTGTTTGCTCATTGTGTGGAAAAGTATTTAAGCTTCAGCTTCAATATCTGACCTTCCAGTGAATTGAATTGTCTGAATTAGTTTCTTTAAGGATCGACTGTTTTGTTCTCCTGCTGTCTAAGGGACTCTCAAAAGTCTTCTCCAGCAGCACCGTTTCAAGCTGTGGATTCTGTTGTATTCAGCTTTTCTTATAATTCCAATTTTTAAAGCTAAACATTGCTCCTGAAAAAACTACATAGCTTTGATTATATGAACCTTTGTTTGACTAGTATTATTATTCCCATATTGATGATTAAAGAAACTGAGGACCAGTAAAGTGATTCTCCCAAGGTCACATAACTAGAACACACTTTTTTGTGATTAACTGAAATTGTCTCCTTATAACTTATAATCCTTATCTTCTAAAGTAACAGAGAACAAATCTTCTCCTTTGGTATAATAATGGTCCGCATGTTAATATCCCTTTTATTTTTACTTTCCTTAATGAAAATCTTGCTTTAATGTTTTATGGTACTAAGGAGCAGTTAGGTGGCTCCATGAATAGAGGAGAGTATCTGGAGTTAGGAAGACTTGAGTTTAACTTTGGCCTCAGATATTTACTATCCTTGTGACCCTGGGCAAGACACTTAGCCTTTATTTTTGTAAAATGCAGATAATAATAGTACCTACTTCCCAAGGTTGTTCTGAGAATCCATTGAAAGAATATTTGTAAAGTGATTAATATCGCACTTGGCATGTAACAGGCATTATATAAATGAAGATTTTTTTTTTTAACAGAGATGAAATGGGTCCTTGAAGACTGAGTCATTGGAACACAAACTCTAGCAAGTTCTACCAAGCTGGAAAGGGTCCAGTGTCAGGATTTATATCTGTATTCAGAGGACCAGATGAGCTAATTTTGGAGAGGTTTGTCCTCAGAGGGCCAGCCACCAGATAATCTTCCTCCCCACCTTTCACCACCAACTGAGGTGGAGCCATCTTCATTAGCAGGGGAGTCACAGATACTTATAAGTGTTAAAGAAATCTCATCTAGAATTAATCCAGTTAATATTTATTAAGCACCTACTAGTTCAGGTTATCAAGGCATATGGGATTCAAGATGGAGATTTACACATGCCCTGACCCCAAAGGATTTATCATTTAATGGGGAGGGGGCAGGTTACAGAGGAATAAAATAACTATGATCTTAGGTTATAATTTACAGGTCAAAAAGGGTTGTGTAAAATACTTTTGGAAAAACAGATTGGTTCTGGATTGGATAACTAGAGAGAGAAGGGATCAGGTAAGGATTCATTAAATGTTGTCTAGCCAGGTCTCCTTTAACTTATGCTTCAACCCAGAGCCAGAATGAGGCATATCTATGCCCTTAGACCATTGTGACCACATGTATTTAAAAACTGTGACATATACATATATATATATACATACACATGTACATATAGATATATGCATATACATAAACATACACACACATGTATATTACTATATATCAGAGGCTTTGGGAATTCCCTCAATATATGTGAGTCAACTTATCACAGAATGAATACCTATATGCCATGGAAAGAATTTTATGACACTGAACATATGTATCCTCATAAACAGTGGCACAGACTGGTTATATCAGGCTCCTTTCCCCAAGGAGGAGGAAGTATGTAAACAGAAATAGCTAAAATGACTGATGAGTCCAGGAAGTCAAGGCTTTGCAACCTTTTGCCAACTTCTGTGTTTATTCTTATCTGGTCTACTTATGACAGCTGCAGTCAAAGGTGATAAGGTTCTACTTATCCTATGTTGTTACACTTGCCAAAAGCTCTATCCACCTCCCTTTATTGTCCTGAGTAAAAAAAAAAAAGCCCCTGTCCCTAAATGCCTGGACCACATGGAACCAATATGCAGTTGTAGACAAGGAATTTTCTACTGGATGTCCTACTGCACACCAATTAGGGAGACACAACACATGTTTCCTCAACATACTTTGTCCTGCAGGCTGGTTTGTTACTATCAGCAAAACTCACACAGTTAAGTGAACTACTCCTTTCCCTGAAATCCTGAACCAGACAATAAAAATTATATTAAAAATGTGTGGTCTTTATTCTTCCTGTGGGTTTTTACCTTTACTCCTTGACAAACTATTTTACTTTTAGTTCTGTCTCTCTTTATTCAATTCATTACTTGAACCATAATGTAAAATTTTACATTTATGGTTTTTGAATTTCATTTTATTCATTCAAAACAGTATCACAACCTCTTGACATCATATTGAATGGTTTTTCTTTCATCTATTGTGTGACCTATTCCTCCTCCTCCTATATTCATGACACTTGCATTTTATTAAACATCTGCTTTGCTTTTCTAACCAAATCTGACAAAAATGTTTGACAGCATAAGGACTAAGAAAAGCCTTGTGATTCTCCACAGGATAATCTTTTTAATTTTCTTAATGGACACAATTAATTAAAATGTTTGTGATACTAGTGTTTAACCAATTGTGAATATTCTTAAGAGTACTACAGTCCAGCCCCAGCAGCTACAAGGGTATCATAGAATATTATATGTAATATGAATTGTTGAAATCAGTAGATGGTATATTTACAGAATTACCCTGATTAGGCAAGTAAGGTTATTGAGATTAATTTAACAATTCTTAGTTAGCTGATACTGGCTTCTAGTAATGACTTTTTTTTTTCAAAATTGTTCACAACCCCTGTGTTAGAAAAAAAAACAACAACAAAACTATGATTTTTATGGGGAACTGACATTGCTAGCTTATAGATTTCTAGAATTCAGTCTTCCCTTTGTAAAAACCCCAAAATTTCCTATCCAAGGTCCTCCAGTTCCTCTTCTTTCTTCCAATATTACTCAAAGAATATTGACAATATAATTTCCTTCAGAATACTCCTATGGAATATGGAATTCATCTGGTACTACTCAAAGAAATAGAAAGATAGGTACAATATAGAGATAAATATAGAGATAAAGATATATATACATATATAATGTATACATACACATACACAAATGTATGTGTATGTATATATATATACACACACATACCTATGCATATGTATATTTACATTATAAAGTAACTATTCATTTATATGCTGCCTCTCCCATTATAGTCATACATATGTATTGCAATTTAATAGATCACTCCTGTTTGACTCTTAATGACCCCATTACTTTTTTTTCTTTTTGGCAAAGATACTGGAGTGGTATGCCATTTTGTTCTCCAGAGGATTAAGGCAAATAGATAAATGATTTTTGCTTGGTCACACAGCTGGTAAGTGTCTAAAGCAGAATGTGAACTCCTGTCTTCCCGATTCTAGGACTCAGTCCTCTACACACATACATACATATATACATATATGTATGAGAGAGAGAGAGAGAGAGAGAGAGAGAGAGAGAGAGAGAGAGAGAGAGAGAGAGAGAGAGAGAGAGAGAGAGAAGATGGGAGATCACCTGAGAGAAAAATGTACTAGACTAGAAGCAGGGAGGGAAACAGGAGAGACTTCCTATAGAAGTAGGATTTAGGTTTAATACTAAAGGAAATCATTAAATTAATATATAATTTATTGTATATAATCATTATTAATAATTTTATTATTCTTTTTACTGTTATTGTCATTATGGAGAGCCACTGTAGCCCATTCAGCAGGAGTTGAAATGATCAGGCCTACACATTAGAAAAATTACCTTGGTGGCTAAGTTGACTGGAGAGAAGCAAGACAGGTAACCAGAATATTATTGTGACAGCCCAAGGGAGATGACATAAGAGTTTGAACTAGGATGGTAGCTTTGTCATTGGAGAGAAGGGAATCTCTAGGAGAGGTGTCATGAAAGTAGAAATGACAAAATTCACTGAGTGAGTGAAAGTAAGGAGATAAGAATGACTAAAATTGCTAGGATGAGTGACTGAGATATGATGGTGGCTTAACACAATAGGGAAGATGGGAAGAGGGGAGAGTTGGACGTGAAAGATCATAGGTTTTGGAGAGGCTGGGTTGGAGACTGTTATGGGACAAAGACAATTGTTGACATTGGACTGATGTTTGGGAGAGAGACTTGGTCTGGATATGTAGATCTGAGAATAGTAGAGCTTGAACTCTCGATAGCTGAGGAGATCATCAGGTGAGAAAGCATGTGTGAAAACAGAAAAGGACATAGAGCCTTGGGAGACCCCTACAGTTAATGAGTGTGGCATGTTTGAAGAAGACTTAAGGAGTACTTGGACACATAGGATAACCAAGGCAGAGCAGTGCCAGAAAAACCTAACAACTTAACCTAGAAAGGAGAGATTGTCCAGAGAGAGAAGGTGATTAATCACGTCTAATGTTGCAAACAAATCAATAAAGACTCAGGAGTGAGAAAAGGCCATTAGATTTTACAATTAAGTGATCATCAGTAACTTTGGAGAGGTCAGTTTCAATTGAATTATGAGGTTGAATGCTAGATTGCAGAGGGTTTAAAAGAGACTGAGAGAAGTAGAGGCACTGAGAGTAGGTGGTTTCTAAAAGAATAAAAGTGAAAGGGGGATTCATGTTGATATTATAGAGCAAATTATTTTTTGTTGTGCTTTTTGGTTTTAAGAATGGGGACAAATGGGTGTACACAGAGAAAGTACAGAAGAAACCAATGTAGAAGGAAAGGTTGAAGATAGAGAAGGGGGAAATAGTACAGGAAATCTGTTGATAATGAAAAGGGATAGAATTAAGAGTGTATGTAGAAGAGTTGACCATGTTAAGCAAGGTTACCTCTTTTCCTGAGCTTGGAATGAAGGAAGGGACAATGAGGGGAAATGTCTGAATGATGTTGAATTGAGGAAGAGGGGAGAAGAGGGAGTTCTCAGTGAATGACATTTGGTTTTGTTGTTGCTTTGTTTTTGATAAAGTGGGAAGCTAGGTCCTCAACTGTGGTGGGGTGTACATGAAATGAGTGGCTTGAGGAGAGATGGTAAGGTTTGGAATAGCTGCTTTTGATAGTGGGATAGTGAGTCAATTAGAGGGGGAAGAATGTTTACCTCCTCCAATGAGGATCCAATCTGATATTAGATAACAAATTTGTAATGGACTCCAAGAAACTAGGGGTTATACTCCTATCTCTTCCCATATGTAGTATCACAATATTTTTTTCAATTTTAAAAAAAATACGTTCTTACTAGAAAAGAACAAAAAGTTGGAATGAAACAATTCTGTCTTTTTTACTCATTAAGATTCTATGATCTCTAAGCATCAGGCCCATCCATTTCTTATTTACATTTTGATTAGGATGCAAATTTCAAAGCCATTTTAGGTTAGTTTAGTATTTTTCACTGACCTCTATTCATTAGGGGGACTTTACGTTTCTGACCACTCTTTCTGTTCTGTCCTTTTATTTTAGGTCCTTTAATACAGTGATCATTTTATAATCTCATTAATGCTAGTATTTCCTCTAATGAAGTAAATTACAACCAATCCACCCTTTGACTTGGATTGTCCATTTCTTGTCCTGTACTCCCCAAAATCTCCATTGATCAACTGGTCTATCTACTTTTCTAATCACTCTGTTGACACCCTCCATACAAATTCCCTGCCCAGTTCTGCATGGTTTATACGCTGAAATTTATTCAGGTTCACCAAGTACTTCTCCATTGCACTTAGGTTGATCATTAGGTTTAAGGTTTACTTCTTCAAAGATTGTAGTTTTCCATGGTTCATAGTTACATAGGATTGTCAGGGGAAAAAAACATGGGAATATTGAAAACATGAGACTTTGATTTGAAGAGAAACTTGGGTTATTAAAAGTAGGTCATAGTATCCTAAAAGCAGACCAGTTTATACTTCTGTTCATTCCTAGGCTCTTTATCATCATTCATAATGTCTATCCAATCTCTATGATTGCCCAGTTCTATATTCCATCTATCCTACTATGCATCAAATTCTGAACAATAGTGTTCTTCATCTCCTCATATTTTTTCAGTGTGGCTGGTTAGACTGAATGCTTTTGAGTACTAATGGATCCCATTTAGGGGGCTCTGCAACATTCAAGGGCTTTCGTGCATACAATACAATGACATCTGCCAACCAGAATATTAGGAAGATCTTACCATTTATGAGAAATCTTTCCATTTGAACTCTGGGCTAAATATTCCTCATTATGATAGCAAATGTTTTTGGCATGCATACATTTGATATTAATAATGAGTCACTGAAAAAAGTATCTGCATTGTTACATCTTTCAAGGAATCTTGAATAATTTTGATATGTACTTGGGAATCATCTTGTTGGAGGAGAAATTTTAAGAAATACTTTTGCTTTATTAAATCAAACGTAGACTTTTAGTCAACAAATAACAAGTGAATAGGAATTTTTGTAGTAAATTTCAATCAATCCTGTGACTAAAAGAATATAGCTTGCAATCAAATAACATTTCTGAGAGTCTGTTCCTTTTTCATACATTGATCTTGGATGCCCTCAATGTCAATATCAATTCTTGTAAAGATAGTGTAGGAAGCTAAACATGTGGGACAGTATTTATCACAATAGTCAGTCATCATTTATATACCAAGCTTTAGATATTTTTATCTCTTTCAGATAACTTATGCATGAATTCCTTAATGGTTTAAAATTGTGTTTCTTCCACCTCTAACCTCATTTATGTATGCTGAAATTGGTCAAGTTGATGTTTTCATCTTTTTTTCTTCAATGACATTTCTACTTCCATCTCCCTGGGGACTGTGGTGTTAGATCCTAAATGCAGTGGCTCCATAATTACTCAGTGAAAAAAAAGTTAATTATGTTATATTATGATATCTCTGTCAAGATACCTTGAGAGAGTGGTGGCAAAGAACTAGAAATTGAGGGGATGCCCATCAATTGGGAAATTGCTAAACAAGTTGTGTTATATGATTGTGACAGAATACTACTGTGCTATAAGAAGCAATAAGGTGGTTAATTTTAGAAGATCATGGAAAGTTTGCATGAAATAATTAAAAGTGAAATGAGCAGAATCAAGGAAACAATACATATGGTAACAGCAATATTGTTAAAAGAACAACTGTGAACAGCCAAGTTATTCTGAGTATTATAAATGCTCAAATCAATTATCAGGGAGTATGAAGAAAGATAGTATCCACTTCCAGAGAAAGAATTGATAAATAAAAATATGCATAGTATGGTTTTATATAGCTTTACAAATCTATGTCAAATGGGGCATGGAGGGAAGGAGGGAGATAGTCTGGAACTTAAAATGTAACAAAAAATAAATTAAATTTTAAAAAAATCTTTAGAGACGTTTTCCATTTTTTTCTGTATGTTATCCTGCTTCTTACACTCTCTTAAAATGCTCTTGAAATGATCTGGCTCATCCCAAAGTAGTACAAGAAACACTTACGATCCTAGGAACATAAATTGAGAGCTGGAGAGGACTTTACAAGTTACCTCATCAAATCCATCTCACTTTATGTGTGGAGAAACTGAGGCCCAGAGATGTGAAATGACTTGTCCAATGTCACAACACAATTAAATGTGAGAGCTAAGGCTTTTGAGTACAACTTCAATGCTTTCTTTACACTCAGGCACTGTGTTTCACTGTCTATTTTTCAGTTTTTTTTCCTTTTATTGTTTCTTATTTTTGATGAAACAAGATTAATCATACTCATAAATTCTACTCCTTGAGACTTTACAAATGAGTTACTAACATTGTCCTCAGCTTTTATGTATCTATTTGGCAAGGAGAACACCTGTTTTCTGACTGAGAAGGTTTCTAGGCTCTTTTGACCTTTTCATTGTGGCAATTGATTCACAAGGGTTACATTTCATTAGCAAATTGTGATACTTTTTATTAATGTTTTCTTTTACCTGTTTCCCATTTATATCAACATAAGATGCACATTTAAGTTCATTGAATGGACATTTCCTTTTCTGCTTCTACCATTTTTTCCTCTTTTTTTGAGATTTGCTATTATTTTAACCTTTGATCAAACAAGTTGGCAGTTTGACTAATTTAGAAATAATTGTCATATCAATAACCAGTAAGTTGTATTCTATTAAAACATACTAATTTTGATTTTAGTGGTGCATTTGGTGTTTGTGAGTAGCATCTGACAACTATCTTTTTTGAAGAAAGGATGTATGTTATATAGACATGAAGCTTCTGAGGAATCTATAATTCTTTCTGATCCATGGTTTGTAACATTTTTTCATCTTTCCCATTATTTCCCTTGCCATGAAGTCACTGAATGTCAAAGTCAATGTTAAATTCATTTAGATCTTACTGAATTCTTTGTAGAATCCCTTTATTTCTTAATCTTCTGCATTGGATATTAGAACATCACCTGCAATTTTCCTCATGGTAATCTATTTGCAAGTGTTTATAATGAACAGTGAAATGAGATGGGCAAATATCTCATGAAGAATCTTTCTACTTCTGTTGAACAAATCATAACTAACTCCACTGACTCTTTGTTTTGTATCTCCAAGGAAAACCTGTGAACCATCTGTTTGTATAGCTGCAAATAATTCGTATCTTCTTGCAAATAATTTGTGTCTTCTTGCTTCATTTATGGTGAGAATGTCAAGACAGTACAAGTGGTCATTAGGATTAGGGTTTATGACATTAAACCATACTCACACATCAATTACTCAATAAGGACACATGGAGTATTCAATAACAGAAATAGTAGAAACGACCTTAAAGATCATTTGTCTCGATGCTCCCCTTTTACAGATGAGAATGTGGAGTCATAGAGGAGGTGAAGTTATTTGTTTAAGAGATGGGAATAAGCATTGAGTGCCTACTATGCACCAGGCACTCTACTAAGTGCTTTAAAATGTCTCTTTCAATCCTTTGAACAACCCTGTTAAGTACATGTTATGATCACTGTTTAAAGTTGAAGAAACTGAAGATTGTTCTTCTTTTGTGCTTGAAGAGGGCCAATGACATAGAAGGGTTATGTCTAGACTTGCAAGTTATTTGGATTTAAGTGATGCAAGGCTGTGCAAAGTCTCATTCTCTCCTCCAGAGTCGTAGGTCAGGAAAGATGTGAGTCAGAACAACTGGCAATGGACCTGGATGCAGTAAGAGACCTTGGCCTTTTAAAGCTGAGATATTTTCCAAGTATCAGTTTGCTGAGACAACACTCATTTAGTACTTAAAAGATAGATAAAAATTGAGGCAAAAGGTGGATTAGTTTGCTATCTCAAAAAAAACCAGTCTGGGAAGGGAAGAACCTCAGTGTTCTGGCCAGAAGCGAAACAATTGCTTTTTATACTCACTCTGAGCCATCAAAACCCAAACAATGAACAAGTAAGGCTTGGGTTGGACCTATTATTGGCCAATCAGTGAGAGCCTGGACAACACTGTGAAGCAGATATTATGATCACTATTTTAAAGTTGAGGAAACTGAGGCAGTCAGCAGTTGAGTGACTTTCCCAGAATTACACAGCTAGTAATTGCCTGGGGATGGATTTGAACTGGCACTTCATCTGTTGTGCCACCAATGTGCCTTTATGATATGCTCACATTGATTCTCTGCCTCTACATTCAGTGTTCTTTCTGCTGGATTGGATACTGAATGAAGTTTCTCTGGGTATCTCTAGGTATCTAGAGAATTTTAGAATTCTTGAGGTTGACTCACAGATTGCCAGAGCTAGCTCAGCATCTGGAAAGCTTTGAAAGAGAAGAGATTTTAGGCTGCCTACCAATCTGAATGTCTACAAATCATGCTGATTTCATTATTTCATTCCTATGAAGCCTGGACAGACTACTAGAGCCATGCTGGAGAACTGAACCACTTCCATTTGAATTGTCTTAGGAAGATTTTGAAGATCTCCTCACAAAAATAGGGAACTGGACAATAAGATCTTTTTCTGAGTTAAACTGTCAAATATTCAAACTCTTAATGCAGAAAGCACAGTTCTGATGGGCTGGTCACTTTGTTCACATGTCAAGCATACATTTGCCTAAAAGATTATTTTACAGAAAAATCACACAAGGCAGGTGCTCACATGGTGGTCAGGAGTAAGGATACAAAGATACTTTCTGAAGAGCTTTGGTATTGATTATGAGACATGGGAGACTGACACAGAATTACCTAGCATAATATGCCCACATCAAATAAGGGGTGGTGATCTATGAGCAAAGCAGAATTATAGTAGCTCAAAGGAATCATGATATACACAAAGTGGAGACATCTCCTTCCCAGATGGTCATACAGACTATTTATGCTGACCTGTGGTAGAGCTTTACGAGCTTGTATTGGTGTGACTCTATAGCCAGACATGCTGCACGTTGATGTAGAGCATGTCATGATGTCATTCTGGCCCTCTTCAAGAACAAAGGACAACCAACAACAAGTAGGAATTATAATTTACAGATGAAAATACACAGAAAAACAGATGGATAAAAACCAGAGAAAAGCCTTTAAAAATACAGTGCTAGGGAAAAGGCAGTGGTAAAAATTAGGACCTTCTTCCCCATTGATAAGCAAATTTACCAACAGGATGAGTAAGACATTATCTCTGAGGGGCTGAGAGCATAGAAATAATACAAAAACTTATTGAGTGGGGGGAAGGGAAAAGCTAGTTCTCATGACAAGGGGATTTGAAAAGTCCTGGAAACATATGACTTAAGGAAATTAGAAGAAGCAGAGGAAACCCTAGGGACAGGATAAATGTATAAGGGCCTGGTAGTAAACCACTGAGGGCATCCCAGGGAGGAGGATAACCTAAACAAACAAAGCTCTGTCATTTTATGTAGGGAGGGAATAAGACTGAAACATCCAAGAAAGAAGCAGAATGAGATTAGCACAGGAAAAAAAAGAATTAAAGAAGGAAGCTTGTCTGGTAGGTCTTCACTATCAAATAATTATTTTTCTGGTAGAAACTGTATTTCTGCCCCTATTCTGAAATGGGTCATAGATACTTAGGGTCATAGATTTAGAGAAGAGAGAGATCTTAGAGGTCATACAGCCCAATCCCTGCAATTTAAAGATGAAGAAGACAAAACATATCATTGCTTTTATGGCTAAAGTTACTGTATTTATGAGTATGGAATCCTTGCTCACAAAAACACAACACAACAATGACAAAATAGTGAATCTAGCTTTCCGTTATCATGGAAATAAAACGAACCTTATTATCTTTGTAATATTTAATACTATTTCTATTTCCTCATGCAGAACAATAGGGTTGACATCTAACAGTCTAAATGTGGTGATTAACTTCTCATTGATGGAGAAAAACAGAAGTTTGTTATGAAATTCTTGATAGAGTTTTTCTTTCTTTATCTATTTTTACATTTTTTAATTTTCAATTCCAAACTTTTGTCTTTCCCCTTCCTATTGAAAAGGCAAGAAATATGAGACTTATTATACATCAACAGATCTTTTCTATTTTTGCATGTCTGTTATCTTCCTTTCAGCTTAATCCTTAAATGATCTCTAGATGATCTTTCTTAATTGGGTCTTTTCATCAAGCTTTCTTGTTTTCCTTCCAGTGTTTCTCACTGTTTTACAAGGTGATACTGTTCATAATCATCAACAATCCTCCTCCCTAAGATTTTGCAAAGGAGTTTATAGTCTAAGCTAGTGTTGCCCTTGGCTGCCATATCTTTTTGCTTGGCAAGAAGATCAAGCATTTACTGCCTGAGGCAGTTTTTAAACTCTTAGTCTCCTTAATTTAGATAGGTTAAACTTCCTTTGAAAAAGGTGTCAGATTATGTTGATGTCCATTTGTTTTTCAATTTCTCAGGGTTTTTTTGGCATTAATAGATTGCTTAAATAGGTAAGGTTGTAGTCACCTCAATTAGACACTATATCTTCTCAATTATCATCTATATGATTTTCAGTTGTGAATATTCAGCCCTCCTCTTTGCAGAGCTCTAATCCTGTATCTCAATGTGACTTGGACAGGTAGAACTGCATGTCCCCTAGGCATCTCAAACTCCATTCTTCATATTTCCCCAAATCACCTTTCTTCTGAACTGTTCTATTATCATCAAGGGTATCACAATCCATCTAGCCACCTGGGTTTGTAGTCTTTGTATCATCCCAAATACCTCATTCATCTTCCACACCTAGAAATTTCTTTTTCCACATTTCTCAATTAAAACCTTTCTCTCCATTCACTATATCATTAATTTAGTTCATGTCTTCATCTTTTCTTGCCTGAAATATTGCAATGCCCTTCTAATTTGAATCCCTGCATCGTTTCCACCAATCAATCCTCCACAAACTGCCAAATTGATATACCTAAAGCACAGATCTGATCATGATGCCCTTCTGCTCAATAAATTCTGGTAATTTTCCATTGTACCCTATCACTAAATAGAAACTCTTCTTTTGTTCATCTAAAGCTCTTTATAACGTGCATCCCGTATATCTTTTCAGTCTTCTTACTCATTCCTCTCTTCCATGTACTTTACAATCCAGCCATACGGACTTTCTTTTCTTCACATATGAAGTTCCATTTCTCATATATCTGCCTTTGTATTGATATCCCGCATGCCTAGAATGTTCTCTTTCCTGATTCCTTAGAATCTCTTGTTATTTTTCGAGATTGATTTTTGTTTTTTGTTTAATTTTTTGGTTGTTTTTATTTTATAGACTCAACTCCAGCACAGCTTCCATCACATTCATGAACCAGTTTGTTTAGCCATTCTCCAATCAATGAGCAACTAATTTGTTTCATTTTTTTTAGATCACAAAAAAATGCTGCTGTAAATAGTTTGTTGTATATGAAGACTTTCTTCTCATTAGTTGCCTCTTTGGTGCCTAAGCCTAGAAATGGAATCTCTAGGTTAAAGTTATGAACATTTTAGCTATTTAATTTGTGTGATTCCATATTTATTTTCAAATTGTTTTGTCTGATTCACAGGTCCATCAGCAATGTACCAGTGTACCTGTCTTCCCACAACCCTTCAAACATTGATATTTACATCTTTGGTCACCTCACCTTTGCCAATTTGCAGGGTCTGAGGTTCAACCTCAGGGTTGTTGTGATTTGCATTTTTTTTGAACATCAGTTTTTAAAGTTTTCAGTTTTTCTTTTGAGAAATATTGCTTTACATCTTTTCACCATCACTCATTCATTGAAAAATAGCTTTTGAAATGTGTACATATATGTATGTGTATATGTATGTCTGTACACACATATATATTTGTATGTACATAAATATATTCGCATGCATGTTAATTCATTATCCTATTTATATATCTTAGACATCAAACCCTAATCAAAGAAAACTGACCCAAGGATTTCTTTTTTTCCCCCATTCAACCGTAGATTGCACAGTGTTGCTATTAGAATCAGGAAGATCTGAGTTCAACGTCAGCCTCAGACCTTTACTAGCTACGTGACCATTGGTTAGGTCACTAACCTCTGCCTACTCCTACTTCTTCAGCTGTAAAATAGGGATGATAATAGCACTTACCCACCAGGACTGTTGTGAGGAAAATATGATCTGGTATTTGTATGACATTTGGCAAGATTTTAAGTCCTTGTTGTTGTTAATTTTGTCTGTATAAATTTTTTTTTAGTTTCATGTAGTCAAAGTCATCACTTTTACTTTTAGTAATTGTCTCTTTTCCTTGTTTGGTTAAAAACAAATCTCCTACCCATATCTGTGAGAGGTATAGTGAGTGTTTTTCTCCTTCTAAATAAAAAAAGGTATAATTTAGAATAGAATAATTTTAAAATTAATTTTAATTAATTTTTAAAAGTTTTAGCAGCTTAGGATAATAAACCTAGGAAAAGAAGGTAAGCAGTTGAAAGGGGGAAAATGTGCTAAGTTTATCTGATTAGAGTTTGGTACCCCAGATATACAAGTAAGATAAAAATTTAACATATGTGTACACATGCATACATATATTTATGTATGTGTGTATATATATGTATGTATGTATAGATATGAAGGACATAGGCTTATTTAGAATGTATTGTGGAATATGGTGTAAGATTTTGGTCTAAAACTAATTTCTGCCAAACTGCTTTCCAGTTTCCCTATCAATTTTTGTCAGTAAGAAGTTTTTTCCAAAGAAATGTATATTTTCCAGTTTAGTTAATCAATGCATTTCAGATTCTCCCTTATTTAATATGTCCCACTGATCTACCTCTCTACTTATTCGTCAATACCAGATGATTTGAGTGCTTGTTGCTTTAGATATAGTTTGAAGTTTGTAAGTTCTACACCCTATTTCTCCCTACCTCTATTTATTATTTCTTTTTCATAGTCAAGTGCTATTTTCTTTTACAAATGAATTTTGTTATTTTATCAAGTTTTGCAAAGCATTCTTTTGATAATTTGATTGGTATAGCATTAAGAGCATAAGCATTGGTATTTTGTGTTTCTTTGTACTATCTGTCCCCATTTGCATGCTTCTGCCACTATCGGTACAGAAGGAGAAGGGGCTCTGTAGAATTGAGAACATGTTTATATGTGTATGTATGTCATAGGTTGTAAGGCTAAAGAATCCATCATCAAGGCATCATTCTGTCCTCTCCAACAAATCTCACTGACAATGAGCCTCCTGGTACTTAGAAGCGCACATTTAGTCTGCCCTTTGGCCAAGAGTTAATAAATATTTAATAAGTGCCTACTATGTGCCAGTTACTGTGCCAAGTGCTGGGGATACAAAAAGAGTCAAAAGAAGGCCCTCCTGTCCCCTGCTCTCAAGATGCTCACAGTCTAATAGGGGAGACAACTAGCAAATGAATCTTTAAAAACAATCTATAAATTGGATGAGTAGAGAACAAGCGTTCGAATTAAAATCATTTGGGAAATGCTTTCTGGAGAACATGGCATTTTAATGGAGACTTAAAGGAAGCCAGGAAGCAGAGATGAAGAGGGAGAGCCAGGTAAAATGGGGAGCAGTCAGAAAAAATTCCTGGAGCTGAGAGATGGAGTGTCTTGTTCATGGAACAACCAGGAATCCAATGTTACTTGATCAAAGAGTACATGTTGTGGAGTAAGTTAGTTGGTCAAAGTCTGGAAAGGTACAAGGGAACTAGATTATGAAGTCCTTTGAAAGCCGAACAGGGCATTTTATATTTGTCCCTGGAAGCAATAAGGAGCCCTAGAGTTTATTGAGTAGGGGAATGACATGATCAGATCTGAGTTTGAAGAAAATCAACTCAGTGGTTGAATGGAAGTTGTATTCAAGTGTGGAGAGAATTAAGGCAGGCTGACCTATCAGCAGGCTCTTCTAATAGTGGAGGCATGAGTGGGGATGAGGGGATGAGGGCCTGCACCAGAGTGGAGGTAGAGTCAGAAGAAAGTAGGAGACCATACTCTGACGCCCTTTCAGTGTGGTAGGGTCTCCCATAGCACTGTACAAGGGCTTGTACTGCCTTTGAGAGCCTGGGCCAATGGTGTGCTGATAAATATCTAACCACCAGCTCTATGAAAACAAAAATCAAATATATGCACAAAACACTTTAAAATTTAATCTGCATTACTAACATTTTCTCCATCACTTTCTTAAGACTAAAGAATCAACAAAACAATAATTAAAGCTCTGTTTTGTATCATTTATCGATTGCTGTGCTATAATTTTCCCCAGTTAAAAAAATAAACAATCAGCTCTTACAAGCACGTTTAATCTCACTCTAGCACACCCCTGGTCTAGGGACATCTTCAGGACAGGGTAAAGTGTCGGAATAGGACTTTGTGGAGATCGACTTGTCAAAATTCTACTTTTTAACATGATTTGAAAATGCTATTTTCCAAATTTTTCCATGAGGTAAGATCACTTAGCAAGTGTGATTTCATTTGTGACTCTTTGGGTGTACATTGCTGCAAATGAATAATAGAAAGGTTCATTAGAAGGAAATTCTTCTAAGGCACAATCAGTCTATGAATGTTCCATTCCCAGACTGCCTCTGGCCTCCACAGAACAGCTACGGATCGAGAATTAGTGAGGGTAAGACTTTATCTTTAGCCACGGCAAGAGATGCCCAATTCAAATCATCAAGCGTCTTTTCAGAACCTACTATGCATCCACAGACTTAGTGAAGCATTGACTATCAAGAGATCTGGAGTACAGAATTCCAATAGGAATATACACACATACATGCATGCATATGTACATACATACATACATACATACATATGTGAGTTTATATTTTTAAGTCAGGCTGATAACCCATCACATTCTTCACAACAGCAGCAACCTCCCTTCTGTCACAGGTGAAGCGTCTCCTTTAATATCCTTGACTTAGATTCTGAGACCAGGCATAAGGTCACTGATCTGTACAAAGGGCTAGAAGATGTGGGAGGGTGGCAGCCACACATGAACATCTTCTAGAAGGCCAAGTGATGGAAAATTGCATTGCTTCTGACACCTATCAAACCTCCCAGGTAATAAAGTAGGATCAGGCAAATTTTAGCTAGATCAGAGGGAAAAGAAGTGCCCCAATCTGACAGGTCCAGAGGGCCTTCAGTTGACTCACAAAATGCTACCAGTTATTGCGCAAAAATCTATCCTGTTAACCATTTAGTTACTATATTCTTTCATTAAACAAGTACCACCTTCAATGTAAAGTCTTTCATGATCCACCTAAGAGCTGGTGCTCTCCTTCCCTAGTATTGTACTTAGTGTGTGTGTACACAACTACATAGGTACACATATGTTTGTTTTGTATTACAGGCATTGCTCATGTATGTATATACATGTATCTTGCATTGTGTCTATATGTGCATGGGTGTCTATATATGCTTACATGTGTGTATGCATATATCCTGCATGTGTCTATATATCCTCTTTATGCTTATATCTATGTGTGTGTGTATGTGTGTGTTTGTGTGTTTATACACACATACCCACACAACTTGTTTTCTCTCCCATTAAAATATAAGCTGATGAATGTAAAGACTGCTGCAATTTTTGTATTTGTATCCCCAGCATCTAGCACAGAGTTTGGTTCATGTGAGATCCTTGACAGCAGGGGCTCGGTTTTTTTTTTGGGGGGGGGGGGTTTGCCTTTTTTTTTGCCTTTCTTTGTACATTCTTAGCACAGTGCCTGTCACATAGTAGGTTCTTAATGAATACTTCTTGATTGACTGATAGTTAATAATAGTTCCTTGACTGATTGAATCTGAAGGGTCTTATGAATGTGGCTGCTTCTCCAGAGGACTGATTCAAAAGTACTATAGCTAGTTTTGTCTTACTATGTTTGAGTTGCTAAGGATGGAGCTAAAAATATCCTGCTGGGGATATGATGTCAACACTGAGTAAGGGGAAATTAATGAAGGTAGAAGAGTCTGTGCCACTAACATTAAGATGGAAATAAAAGAGAGTTCTAGATGAGGAGCAGATACTGCAGAAATGACTGAATTGTAGAATCTCATCTTTGAAGGGGCCCTCCAGAGTCACTTATTGTAATCTAGCCATCTACTTTGACAGTGATATCAAACCCAAATTGAAACAGGAAGCACTAATCTGTACTTATGGATGCATTTTGCCATCCAAAACTGGTCTACATGTGGACTTAGGGTTGCTGTTGTTTTCTAATGTAGAGCTATCTATGTTTTATTGTATTTTTTTAAATTTTGTTAAATATTCTCCAATTACATTTTAATCTTATTTAGGCTGTACTGTAGAGTACTGTGGCAGGTTGTGGACCACATATTTGACACCATAGAAATAATCCAACCTATATGTGAACAACAACCCAAGGTACAGGCAGCAGCCTTTGAATAAAGAGTGTACAGGAAAGGAGCCCACTACCATCTGAGGTATTCCCTTACTTGAGACCTTAAAAGTCCTCCTTGTTTTAGCCTATGTTTTCCTCCTTTACTTCAACCTTTAAGGAAGATGGAACTCTTATCTTGATCAAAGTCACCCCCTTCCATCCCCTTGATCTTATTCCCTACTATCTCTGCAAGTTTGACTCCATGATCATCCCGTTCTCCCATCTTTCATCTCTCTCTTTCCAGCTGGTCCTTGTCTGAGGCCCATAGACGTGCCTTTCATCCTTAATATACCATTATACCTGATCTTTCTACGGATTCATAATATCCCACATCTTTCTTTTCTTTCTGTTGATAATTTCTATAGTTACCATTTCTACCTATCTAGACCTTCATCATTCACTGATTTCTCAATTCCTCATCATTACATCTATGACCCTATTAGTCTATGAGACATCTCCCCAAGATTACCAACAACTGCCTAATTGTTCAATCTAATGGTCTTTCCCTGACTCTCCTCTATAGCTTTGGACACTAGTGTCCCTCCCCTCTTCCTGAATACTTTCCTTTGGATCCTGTAACACTCTTCTTCCTCAGTTTACCTCTCTACCTATCTGACTGTTCTCTTTGGCTGATTCTTCATCCATATTCTAACCCCTAAATATGGGTACTTTTCTCAGCTGTATCCTGGACTCTCTCTTCTCTCTATATTTTCTCTTTCAATTATATCATCAACCACCTCTCTTACTCCTTGCCGCCCCCTCCCCTCCCACCGTTCCCCTCCCAGCTCTGTTTTAAGTTGGCTTACATGATATCTCTGGGTCCCAGTTTCTTTACTTGTAAAAATTTAAGATTTAGATTATGTTGTCTCTGAGCTCCCTTACAGCTCTAGTCTATGCTCATATGATTAAATAAGTCTGATTTTAAATAGACCACGTTATATATGTTGACCAAGTCGTCTTCAATTACTTGCTTTCCTCCACTTGTGGTCCTGATTATTTTTTAACACTATCAGCCAGGAGATGATAATTACTGTGGATAATATTCCATCTCAAAGGTAGCCTTGACATCTGCTTTGTCACTTATGCTTGAACCAAGAAAATGCTTTGAGATAGTGAAGATGGTTCTACCACCATGATGGGAAATGAGCTGATGTTGCTGTTTCCATACTTTATTTGCCTTCTTTTGTCCTCCTTATTAAAACTAAGAAAAGATAGCGATGGACTTACTCATACATTTCCAGATTCCTGTGAGTTAATAGGGAATCAATGGTACCTAGCATGCTGATCTGAGAGCATAGTAATGGCACGAGACATGGCCACATAAAACAGCAAACTCCAGGAGTTTCAGCTGCAGTGTCAGACCTGAAGAAAGCCTGTCTTCTGATGCAGGCCTGTCAGCGCATTTTAGAAATAAAAGCTGATCCAGTTTTCTCACAGTCAAGCCCTTTTCTCATCCACATTTCTTGGCCATGTTTTTTTCTCTCCAGATTTAAGAGAAGATGGGTGGAGGGAGAGAGGGAGGAAAGGAGGGAGGGGAGAGGCAGAGACAGACAGAGACAGAGAAAAGTAAAGAGGAGGAGAAGAAGAAGAAGAAGAAGAAGAAGAAGAAGAAGAAGAAGAAGAAGAAGAAGAAGAAGAAGAAGAAGAGGAAGAGGAAGAGGAAGAGGAAGAGGAAGAAGAAGAAGAAGAAGAAGAAGAAGAAGAAGAAGAAGAAGAAGAAGAAGAAGGAGACGGAGAAGGAGAAGAAGAAGGAGAAGGAGAAGAAGAAGGAGAAGGAAAAGGAGGAGAAGGAGATGATGATGATGATGATGGTCATGATGATGAGGATGATGAGGATTATGATGATGACAAGAAAAGGAAAAGCTCAAATATCACTAGGCAAAATTCAGACTTTCTTTCCCATTGTTCCCTAAGCCAGAGGGAAGGAAGGACCTGGTCAAGCCATTTGATACCCTGTTGCAGCTTCTTGTACAAAAGCTTCAGAAGTCCTATACTGTGTCCTCTTTCCTTTGGAGGAAAATTTACCAAAATGGCAGAGCAGAACCCCAAAAGGAGAGTGCAATACAGTGAGGGTTTAGTAATGGGCTAAGAACAATTTATACACACACCTCATTCTTGTGCCCCATGTACTCCCAAGGGTTCTATTGCTTCTTTGCCCCTGGATCAAACCACTCTTTCGGGGCCAGACAGTCCCTTTAAACAAAGGCTACCAAAGGGTTGGAGACTGGAAGCACTGGGAATAAAGACATTTACAAGTAGTAACAAGTAGAAATAATGGGCTGTAACTGAAATGTACCTTTGGTCTAGTTAGGGGGTGAGGGTGGGGGAGGGCATATACCTAATACAGCAAAAGCCCGGGGAGCAAAACTACCTTACTCCTCCAGTCCTGTTCAGCTTACCTAGAGCGAGAGCTAAATAATAAAATCACAGCATACAATTCCGAAGTCAACTGCAAGCAATGAATGCAGAACAAAGGTACTTTGGTATATGCCATCCTAATATTCCTGTCTGCACACTTTAGTGCTCTTAAATGTGTTTTATGTTTAATGAAAGAAACAATGAATTTCTGTAGAGGGGGAAAAATAGATCTTTAAAGATAATCAAGGCCTTAACTACATACCTTAGGTAGCTGGGAATAAGCCACTGTACTCTTTATTTTTTAACACTCCAGATATGTAATTTAATGCAGGTCTAATGACAGTTTCAAACATGCGCCTTTAATCGAAATTGTTCAAGCTCAGTACTATGACAGGAACTCACAAGCCACCAACAGTGCTGTCCATTTTCTCAGGTTCTGGAAGAAAAATAAAAGAAGAAAAAAAACCCTCTCGAACTTATGTTGCTATTGATGTGTAATATACAATAAAAAAACAGTTAAATTTCAATTACCCACAGGTAATTATCATTTTATTGTTTGACGGTACTATGGGGATTTTTGTAATTCCCAAGACTAATAATTTTCTATAATTTTACAGGTTGTCAAATAAACTATTAAAGATTATCTTTGAAAAGGCTTCTGCAACTGTAAGAACCTATCATACTGTTCATGTACAGTATTAGTAATTAGAGATCCCTGGATAGTGAAATACCCACACTGGGGGCCAAGCACTGGAGAGCATATTTTCTCCCAGCCTGCTCTAATCTCTCACGAAAGCTTTCAAACTTCTCAGGTATTCTTCTTGCTTAGAGTGGGAAGCACGTCTAAACTTTTATTAATATTCTCTTGACAATTACAAAATGGTTCAGCTAGATAAGTCTTCACCTGCTGGTGGGACAAGTCTGAAATCAGACAGATGGGCTGAACTCATTGTTAACAGAAACCCTGGGACCAGATGCAAAAATTAGAAGAAACTGTTTATTTTCAGGTGTTATGGAAAAAAGGGATTATATTCCTGGTAACTAATAAATATATTCTGCAGAGAAACCAGTCATCTCCAGATGTCAAATCAGATACATACATATATATATATATATGTGTGTGTGTGTATCTATAGACACACATATATATACATACTCATGTGTACAGATACACATGACCTACACATATGTGTCTAGATATACATGCACACGTGTTATATTCATACACACATATACACACGTGCGTGTATTTATGTGTATATATATCTTCTCAAGAAATGTTTTCTTCTTCATCCATTTTTGCTATTGTTGTTACAGTCAGACTTTAGGGTGAAACACCAAGTAGGTATTGGTTTATAAAAATAACAGGATCATAGACAAGTAGAGTTGATGGGGACCTCTAATGTTAGGTAATTCCATGCCCACATTTCACAGATGAAGAAACAAAGGCATGGATATAGTAAGCAATTTACCCAAGCTACATAGTTTTTTTTGTTTCAGTCTGGTTTGGGTTTTTTGTAGTAGAACTAGAATTGGATCCCAAATACCTTGTCATTTACATGGTACAGTGGACAATAGGAAACCTAGAGTCAGGAAGAGCTCACTTCACATTCAGTCTCAGAACCTTACTTATTAGCCCTGTGAACTTGGGCAAGTCACTTAACCTCTGCCTACCTCAGTATTCACAGCTGTAAAACAGGGAAAATAATGTCACTTACCTCACAGGGTTGATCATAGGATCAAATAGTATGCTATTTGAAAAAAACACTTAGTACACTACATGGCACATAGTAGTTACTTAATAAATATATTTTCTTCCTTTCTTCCCACTTAATACAAATTGGTGTGGTTGCTTATTAAATATTCATTTCCTTCCTCTCCAAAGCCTTTGCCTTTCTGTCTTCTACTTCAAAGACATTGTTCCCTTTGGAAGTTGTGAAGCCAAAATATCTCCAGATGATAGTTTAATTTCATAGCATCGTTTGAATTAGAACTGAACCCCAATTTTACAGGTGAGATTTAAGGCCCAGAAAGATTGTGACTTGCTGAAATAAGCGCTTGATAAATGTGTGTTGACTGACTGCCTGACTAACATAGCAAAACACACATATTCTACGTATTGTGATTTTTTTTTAAATTGTAAATATCATGATCTTGGCCACTCCTACAAAGTCAAGTCATAGCCCCTTGCACCAGATCTGAGGACCTATCTACTGCATCCTTCACAATTCAAAGAAGCATAATAGTTTATAGTTGGAAGGAACTTCAACAGTCAACCCATATCTGAAAAATCAATCAAGAAAATAAAAACCTGCCCTGAATGATCAGTTAAAATAAATTCTAAAAATTAGTTCTAACTAGGTTCATATAAGAGACAGAATAGATAAAGGTAATCTTGGTGAGGGAGTCACTAGCATCTGGGAAGACTAGGAAAAATGGAAAGAGAGCTGTGCCTAGAAGGAAGCCAGGAGGGAAAAGTAAGGAAGAGCATTCCAGGCACTGGAGTCAGCCAATGCAAAAGCACAGTGATGGGAGATGAAGTATCATGCATTGTAAAATGAATGGTCAATAGGCCAGTTTAGTTGAATTACAGAATGTGAGAAGGAGCATAAAGTATAAGATTGGACTGGTAGGAAAGGTCCTGTTTATGAAGAGCATGAAAAGCCAAACAGAGTCTTTTATTTTATTTTAGAGATAACAGGGGCCATTGGAGTTTACTGAACTGAGGGTGGTGACAGGGTCATTCCTATGTTTTAGGAAAATTGAGTTGAGTATGGATTGCAGTGGGGGGGGGGGGAACTTAAAGCAAGGAGATCAATGACGATGTTGTAGCCATAGTCCAGGAGAAAGGCGACGATGCCTGAACTAAGATGTTGGTTGTGTGAGTGATAAGATGGGGATGTATGTATATGAAAGATATTGCAGAAATGGAAACAATATTTGGCAATAAAAATATAGACTGGAGCTAGGACTGGGAAGGCTTGGTTTTAGAAATGAAATCGAGAGATAGAGGACAGAAGAAGAATCTGATGGTAACTATCACCACAGCCTCTTCAGCTCTTTTTCACATTTGATTTGCTATGCAGTATAAGATGCTCTTTCTGTACCTTTGTCTCATCATTCTTCTCTTCTGTTCCTAACCTAGGCAATACTTCTGTTTGCCTACATTTCAGGTTTAGAGAGCCAAGGTCCTAAAGTCTTTTGTTACCCAGGAATTCCTGTTTAGGTTTGCATGGGAAGGCAAGAACCCATGTGTTCACTCATTCATTGCTTCAATAAAAGCCAGACATTCAATATGGAACCAGCAAAGAATGGCCCAAAGCAAGACGGTCATATGTCAATGACCAACGACTGGCAGAGTCACAGGAACTAGGATTTTTTTTATATAATATACATAGATAAATAGACAATCAATAGACAATTTATTAAGTAATTACTATGTGCCTGGCACTGTGCAAAATATTGAGGATAAAATTACAAGCAAACAAAACGGCCCCTACCCTCATGGGATTTAGATTCTAATAAAGGAAGGAGGTAGATGGATGTAAATACATGGGGCCAAGACTGCTAGCAAAGGGTGGAAAGGCATAGCAAGTGAGTTGAAGTGGATTACTGGCTAGGAACTCACCAATCTGGAAAGAAGCATCCAGGGCAGAGTCACAGAGGAGTTAGGGGGGTGGGGAAAGGCAGCTGACTAGGAGGTGAAATCAGGAGAATGAGTTGAGCTGAGTAGGAACCAAAAATGTCATGAATGTAACTAGCTTGAGTTATATTGAACCAGACAACTAGATAGCACATTGGAGAGAACGCTGGGCTTGGAGTCAAGAAGATCTGAATCCCAATCTAGCCTCAAGTACTTACTAGTTAGATGACCCTGGGTAACTCATTGAAACACTGTCTGCCTCAGTTTTCTCAATCATAAAATGGAAAAAATAATAAAAAAGACATACATCCCAGTGTTGTGATGATCAAATGAGATAACATTTATAAAGCACTTAGCATAGTGCCTGACACATAGTAGGCACTTAATAAATGGGTGTTCTCTCCTTTCACCCACTCCCTCATCCTTCTTTCTTCTTTCCTCCCTTCCTTCCTTTTCTTCCTTCTTTTCCTCCTCCTTTCCTTCCTTTTACATATAAGATATTATGTATCACTGTATCTAGGTGGCTTAGTGGATAGAGCACTGGGCTTAGTATCAGGAATATTCACCTTTGTGAGTTCAAATATAACTTCAGAAACTTACAAGCTGTATGACCCTGAGCAAATCACTTAACCATGTTTGCTTCAGTTGCTCATCAGTAAAATGAGCTGGAGAAGGAAAGGGCAAGCCACTCCACGATCTTTGTCAAGAAAACCCCAAATAGGGTCACAAAGAGTGGGAAATGACTGAAAAATGAGTTCACAACAATAACAAGAAATTCCTACTATCAGATTCATTGTTGTGACCCTAAAGAGACAAGAAGGAGAATGAGAGAATAGTCACTTGAGAGAACTTGGAACCTCACAGAATCTCTGATTTGGGATTATTTAGTCAAACTTATACCTAAACTGGAATTCCCTCTACCACACCCCTAGCAGTCTCTTATTGAATACATCCAGTGATGAAGAATTCACTGCTTCTAAAGGCAGCTTGTTCTATTTTGGAACAAATCAAAATGATAGTGCTTTGCCTTATGGTGAATCAAAATCTACCTCTATAACTTCCAGCATTTTGCCCTTGATTCTACCCCTCTGTGGCCAAGAGGAACTAATCTCTCTTTCACATAAAAGCTTTAAATTATCTCAAGAGTGAAGATAAAGGCACAAAAATGAGAAGTTGTCTCATGAAAGAGAAATGTTACCAGCTCCACAAGAGAACCTAGAAGGAAAGCTACCTAGCCTGGGTTAATTGTGGCTATCAGTCTACTGGAGGTTGGGCACACTGAAAATGTGTCCTAATAGTGTAAGCCTATGAGTCCATGTAATTGAGATTTTAACTAATTATTTTCCAGTTTAACTTATTTAAAGCAACACATAATATTCTCAGAAGACTACATAAGAGATCCTCCCCTATTTATCGGTCAATGATCCATAATTTCTTTGGGTAAGAACTTTTTCTACTAAAGTTTTGCAGAAATCCATCCATTATATCTATATATATGTTTGTATGTATACATGTTTGTGTGTATATATATGTGTGTGTGCGTGTATGTGCGTGCGTGTGTGTGTGTATCCAGTAGAACCTTGGTTTTCTAATTTAATTCGTTCTGAGATTCTGTTCATCATGCAATTTGTTCATGTTGCAAGGCAAATTTTCCCATAGGAAATAATGTAAAGTTGGATGATCAGTACCACATCCCCAAAAGTATTCATATAAAAATAATTATTTATAATTTTAAGTAAGTTTATTTTTCCTGATGCATCTGAAATATAATAGTAATGATCAGTACACAATATAAATGGAAAATAAAATAAAATTAACCTGCACTTTACTTTTGAGAAGAGTTGTGGCTGTCATAAGAGAGATGAGAGGGAGGAGGAGGAGGAAGGGTTATTGCTTGGAAGGAGAATCTCCTTCTATGAGAACACTGGGGATTTCAACATTAGGAGTGTTTTCTCTCATGCTGTTTACATTCACTTCTGACTAGGAATCTATTCTAACGAAACTTGTTTTTGACTTTTTTTCAGAATGTCATGAAAATGTGACATTGCATTATCTTTTAAAATATTCATGGCTCTCATTGCTACAGCCTTATTTGGGCGATGTTTTTCAACAAAATTTTAATGTTCATACTGCAAATTTTTGTATGTCCTGCAAGACAAATTTTGTGAAAAATTTTTCTCATCTGACAAAGCATAGTAAACCAGGTACTCATAAACTAAGGTTCTACTGTATGTGTATGAATGGATACATATATATGCATATATACACATGCATATGTATATACATGTGTGTGTATCTGTATATGTGTGTTTATAGATACAGAAGAGAGAGAGAGCTTTTGAAAGTTGCTTGAGCCTCAGAGAGATTAACTGATTTACTCAAAGTCATCCAATTCATAAAAATTGGAGATAAAATTTGAATCCAGGTCTTCCTGACTCCAAATCCAGCCTTTAGAAACTGAGCCACACTGCCTTTTATATATCCTATTCACAGTAGTGAGCAATAGTCTCATCTAAGTGTCTAGTTCCTGCAAGAGAGCTAATAAGATTCCCTCTTATATTCAAGGAATATAATTCTCCAATCATATAAACATGTTAAGAAGCAACTGAGCAAGTCAAAAATATTAATAACACTGGTGTTTAACCAAGGATTAAATTTTTACCAAGGCATAATCACATCATAGTTTTCATTTCCATAACATATATTCTCTCTCTTGGCCACTGCATAGCTATGTATTTGTCCTTGCAATGTGAAGTTTATGGGGACTTAAAATGAAGAATAATTAAATAAATAGTCCTTGGTGCTGCATGTCTTACCTCCAGATAAGTCATAGCGATAACATTCATATGCCCTGAGCTGAAGGCAATGTCAAGGTCAATTATCTCACTGGAGGCCCTAATGAAAAATATTTTTGTGATCAGAATAATGTGTTACTTTATTTTAATGGGAAAGAAAGACAATGCTGTTTCTTTACATTCTCGATGTCAAGGCGATGCCATTTCAGCTTGGGTTATGAGAACAGAAGAGGAATGCACGGTACTCACTTTGGCAGTTTTCTCTCTCTTGCTAATAGATGCTGCCAGGCTCAATGAAAATAAAGGTTGGCTGACTGTGGAGATTTCCTAGCACCCAACTTCATCTTATCCCCATGCTCTTTTTTACTGTAGCAAAAATTTGCTTTTAACAGAATGTCATAGCCTTTGCAAAATTAACTAATCCCAGAGCACACAAATGAGCCACTTTGTTTAATTAGAACATCCTAAAGATTTTTGTCTATGTAGATCAGCTTTCCTGTCCCTACTCCAATCTCCTCTTCTTCTGCGTCCCCTTTTCCCTAGCCAAAGTCTTAAAATTTTAATTGTTATTGTTGCAAATATTACTCTCTATTATGGACTACATATAGTTAATGGTGTGTCACAGAATACGCAATCTAGCTATGATGATGGTGTTGTGAGGTGAGAATCAAATTACATATATTCCTTTATCTACAAATATATTTGGTTCTAATTCACATGCCATCGAACCATTAAAGAAAAATGCATCATTGAAATCTTTCGAATTCATATGTCTTTTTTGTTACCCCTTGATATTTCCAATGGAATGAAAATCATTTAAGATTTTACTAATGAAACAATATTATTTATTGACCTCCATTAAGTTTCCATTCTGATGTCTTATCATGATATAAAGACATCCCTGGATTCTCAAAGATCTTGCCAAGATATTGAAAGGCATGGTGGATCCTACAAGGGTGAAAAAGACTGAAGATGGGTTCAAGAATGAATTGTATGGCATGGTTAATATCTGAAGAACAGGCTAGCACAGTTTGGCATGACTCATCACCAAATTGATCTTAGTGTGATGAAATCTGAATCATAACAACTTTTTAAGAGAACTTAGATAGAAAGAGTACCCACATCAGTGAAACTGCAAAGCTTTTCAATATTGAAATGAACGGAATGTATTGACAAGGATAGATGTGAGGTTCTTTTCTGCTTTAAATCTATAATCCTATGATTCAGAGAGGAGAGAAATAAACATCCCCTAAAAGATTCTGGACGCAGTAGTCAGATGACATTGATTCTAGGTTCAGCTCTCCAGCTATCCAGATGTGTAGCCTTGAGTAAGTAGGTTCCTCTTTAAAGACTTCAGTTTGTTTGTGAAATCAGGAAGTTGAAGAAGAAATCTATAGATTCTTCTACCTCCAAAGTCTTATGGTTTTACAGAGAAGCAAGGAATGGATATAGATACTCTTTTGTAACAGCTGTACTTGTGAAGGCTTTCCTCTAGATGTAATATGGGTAAAAACATGATGTTTAAGGATAACAGTCAATGAAGACAATTTTCATAGACATTTTCACTTTGCTTGAAAATATGTTTTGTTTAATTTAGCTTTTGGGGGGAAGGGGAAGTGCTGGATTTTCTTTTTTTCCCCATAGATTCATTCTAAATGTGTTACTGAAGTTGAATTTCAAAATATTAATCTTAGTTACCAGGCTTAACATTTCTGCTGGAGGAGTATCAGAAATATTCAGGTCTAGGGACTCCTGACTCCATGACCCAGCTTTTTTAAAGACTGATATGCCGTTGCATAGTTGACTTTATGCGGAATCACCTTTTACACATATAATAGAAATGACTCATCTCTTTTGGAGGGTGAGAGAACCCGTAGAACTCCTCTTAGAGGGAAACAGATTGCTGAACATCTGGGGAGTACCAAGTCGTAGGCACAGACATGCAGAAGACTAGACTCTCCCATGTCATTTTCCTTTATCCAAGAGTTACTGTGGAAGGACAATGGCTCTCTGCCCACTATGGAGCCAAATAGCCTTTTGACTTTGGAAATTACACTCTTGGATTTCCATGCTAGAAAGGCTTCCTATTGGTCATTTGGCAGGCCCTCGATGGTAGAGAGACCCTAACTATTGGGGGAAAGGTTTCTTGCTCACTGTGCAAGTACAAGAGTAGTCTAGAGATCAGACTTCTGTGTTGCTGGGAACAACAAAGAAGAGGACCCACTCTAGCTTCTGTAACAAGAACTATCAGTGTTAGGGCTAAAACCAAACTCTGATAGCAGAAACCACAGCTTGAGTCTACTTTTGAGGTTTAAGGTAAATGTTTTCAAGTTTACTAAACAGGATTTTAGAAAGAGGGGGTATTGGAATGAGAAAGGATATGTAGTCCTGGATAATGTTAGGTATGATCACAGTTGGTCCAAGGCTGGGAGATCTACATTTCACTGTGTACCATCCCTATCTCTCTATTTCAACGATAAAGTAAAAATATGAGAAAATCAATATTTCCCCTCCCACCCACCCCCAACTCCCTCAGTTTTGTTCCACAAATGACACCTATATTTGTTTCACTACATTTTCAGAACACCAAGGAACAGAAGGAGATTATTGGATAGAGTCTCTCTTGAAGGAGTATTTAATCAGTTTATTTTCATCTTTTCTCTGGTTAATGAACTAAGTGGCCACAGTGTGCTAATTGCCAGCGTCTTATTGGTGATGGGAGATCACTTGAGATGAAGTCCAGATGTAGGGTAGGGGCAGAATCTTAGATCTAAAGATTTTAAAACAGATTTGGGAGTCCATATTTTTATATTATCCCTTAGATATAGGATATCCTCTAGATGTAGGACCCCAGATGATGCAGGGGATAGAGTATTGGACCTGCAGTCAGGAAGGCCTGAGTTAAAATCCAGCCACAGACACTTACTAGCTGGGCAAGTTTTCAGTTTCTATTTAATTTTCACATACATAAAATGGGGATAATAGTAGCATCTACTTCCCAGGGTTGCTTTGAGGATGAAATGAGATATATGTATAAAGTGTTTTGCAAACCTTAAAGTGATATAAAAAGTTAGCATATTTTAAATTTCATTTTTTACTTATCTAGGATCAGAAAGGAATAGAATATGGGCAAGAAAGAACCTTTGAGGCCATATAAGTCAAGTCTTCTATAATTTATAAAATGGGGGGAGGGGTTAAATGGCTTATCTTGATTTGTCCAAGTTCACACAGTTAATAAGGAGTCAATAAGACTTGAACAAAAGTGCTGAGTCTCCGGAGTTATCATTCTTTCTTCCCAGTAAACCACACTGTCTTCTAGCCCTGAGATGAGAGAGTTTGTGACTTCTCCAAGGTCACAGAGTTTCTTAATGAAGAGGACCCAAGATTCAAACTCAATTTTTCTAATGCTTGGTCTAGGGCTCATGCTCCTTTGGAATGGGCAGAAGCAGGTATCTTTCCCCTTCTGTCTTCCTTTACATCTTCATTGTCACCACGTTAGTCCTGGACTTTAGCAGCTCATTCCTGCATTCTCGTAGTTGCTTCCTACCCATCATCCCTTCTTCCAGTATCTTTGTTCTCCAACACATAATCAAGACAAGCTTCTACAACTCTTCTCATGTTAGGACTCATTTGATCAAACAACAAGCATTAATTAAGTGCCTACTGAATGGCAAGCGCCATGCTAAGGGTTAAGAATACAAAGACAAATGATTAAACAGTCCCTGACCTTAAGGAGCTTAAAGTCTAATCAGGGGAAAGGTAATTCTATCTTCAACCAAAGTTCCATTTTCATAAAAACTTGGCTTCCTCATTTGGGGGAAAAATGAAGAACGGGTTTCGAATGATTTTTGAACCACTGAGATAGAATCACAAAATATTAGAAATATCTGGGACCTCTGAGATCATTTAGTCCATCCCTACCTTCAATTTTGCAAGACTCAAGATGATGAAAAGATTTGGCTAAAGTCACAAACCCTGTATATGTTTGTCTGCTATCTGCCCCATTAGTTTGTAAGCTTTTTGAAGACAGGGACTGTCTTTTGCCTTTTTACATCTTCAATGTTAAGCTTAGTACATTGTGGGCACTTTATATGTATTTATTGACTCAACACTTAGGACAATAAAGTTTTGAACATAAAGGAACCACGTATTCATAGAATTGTAGACTTATCACTGGAAGAAACTTCTCAGGCCCTCTAGTTTAATTTCTACATTTTATAGATGAGAAAACAGACACCCAGGGAGACTGATGAATTGTCTAAGGTCACAAGGTAAAAAGTGGAAGAGCCAGCATTTGAAACCAGTTATTTCTGATTCCAAATCCAGTGTTCTTCCTTATTCTAGTGAGTGATCAAACCATATCTCAAATTCACATTCCTCCCCTTCCACGGATATAGAAATAGTATTTTATAACATCCTTACAAGATGCTCAAAAGCTTATAGAAAGCATTTTTGGAAGGCCAGTCAAACAAGGTGCAAGTACCATACACCACAAGATGATCCACTCAGGGTTAAGGTCAAGAAGCCAGTTATGGAATGTCTGAGATGCAAGAACCTACATCTTGATTCAGCATTCATCTCAGAAATATCTTAGCCAATTGACTCTGGGGACAAGCTATTGAAAAGAACCAAAAGGAGAGAAAATGTGGGACTAAGCTGATTTAAGGGAATATTCCCCATAATTTTGAAGAAAAAAGGAAACTGCCCTTTGTTTACGGAATGGAAAAAAGACTAGACCCTGATAGGAGTTACAGCTCTGCTGAAGTTGAGATCTCGGACAAATCTTTTTCTCTTTCTGGGTCTAGGTTAGACTAGGTAACCACTAAAATTCCAGCACTCACAAAAAACAATGTTACCTTTCAAAACTTTGGACTTTTTTTCTTTTTAGTTTATGGAATAAAACAAACAATTCCATATTAGAAGAACATGGAACATGTTTCTTATCAGATTTATAGATAGGTGAATAATTTATGAATAAACAAGAGATAGAGAGCACAGTTAGGTACAAAATGAATAATTATAATTACATGAAAAGGTTTTGTACAAATAGAACAAATGTACCCAAGATCAGAAGAAAAGCAGAAAAATTTTATTTATTTAAAGGGGAAAAAATTTATAGACCTTGTAAAATTTGTATTTTTTTCTTTGCTTTCTCCAAGCCAGATATATTTTCCAATTGTGATACTAGAAAAAAAAAAACCTTTAAGAAGTCTAGTGGAGACTTATGAGTATGCTAGATTAGGATTGGAAAGAAGAGAAAAGCCTGGAGGACCTTGTTTAGGCAAAGCTGGTGACAAAGAATCTGGGTGATGACTATAAGCAGCCAGTAGGAAAAGTCAGAGAGTTGAGGCCTGAAATAAGTTGGTAGAAGGCAATGGGGACCAAATGGATACTCCAGTGCCAACTGCCTATATTTTACCTCTTCTCCTTGGCAGTTAATTTTTCCTTAGTGTGCTTGCTCAGAGTTTAAGTAGTAGTACCTTGTTATCAAGATAATAAAGTAATACCTATTAATAAGTAACATTTTTGAATTCTTCAGTGAGCTGGTCTCTCTTTTTAAAACATTCATTTCCCAATATCCCAGTAGTATTCATTTGAGAAGAAAATAGAGCCCTAAAAATCACTTAGAGAGACTGAGTAATCACAGAACTCATGTAAAAAACCAATAATAATATTATGGATATATACTTATATAATAGATATAGATACTTAAAGGGCATTTATGTAGTTAGCTATACTATACATTACACATAATATAAAGAGAATTCTCAGTCATGTATTCTTTCTAGAGCCATAACTAGGGCAAGGCAATTGGGACTTTGTCCCATAGCACTGAAATTTAGAGGTGCAAAAAATTTTTAATGATTTTAAAAGATTGTGCATTAAAAAATATTTTGACAGCATTTTTACTCCTTTGGGGAAGTGATTTAAATTAATTAGCAAGAATAATTAGTTAAACTAAGGAGATATAAGATGACTTGCTTTCTCTTGCCTTAGGCCACGTACCAGGAGATCTCCCCTCCTTCTTCTTTCCTGCTTGAATGGCATCTCCTCCAACAGCCCCACTGTGTCCTGAGGGGAGGGACTTCTTTTTTTCCCCAAGAAAGTCATGTCCTAGAGTCTTCTCCCAAAATCTGATTTTGGGGGCAATGCTAGCAGTTGATTTAAAGATTAATTTAGGTTATTTACCCTGGGTACTAAAATTCTATTTAAATAGGGTAATTCTATTTCATAGGGTATGTAGATTCAGAGTTAGAAGGGATTTTAGAGATTATCTGCTCCAATCCTCACTTTTTTTTTTTTAAAGAACCTTAGGTTTATAAGTAACTTGCTCAAGGTCACACACAAAGTAACAGAGTTGGAATTGCATATTGCAATGTATATATATATATATATATATATATATATATATATATATATATATATATATATATATATATATATATATATATATATATACACACATATATATATATGTATATATATATATATGTATAAAACAAAAATAGATGTATTATGTTATAGATACATATATCCCACCTCTACATATCTACATATCCACACAAAGATGGGGCCACTATCACCAGAGAGCAGAAATCAATCTTAATTTTATTATTTTCCTTCAGGGTAATGATTAAGGACAGTTGAGGTGGCAAATGATATTAAATGGAAATATTTTTAATTCCCTTTAAATGATCAAGTGAAATATGTGTAAAAACTTAGCAATTTGCCTGACATGGTAGATGCTATATAAATGTTTACTCCTCTCTCTCATTATATCCTTGTAATAGAGCATCCCTAAAAAAGAAGGAATTCTCTTCACACAGAGGGCCTGTTTACATTTGCAGGAATACATTTGATACAGTGAATTTTCTATCATATGAGAGATATTTATGATGACAGAGTTGGGAGGACATATATATATATATATACATACATATATGTGTGTATGTGTATGTGTATATATATATGTATATCTATATATATACATATATCTTTGGCTTCTCTCAGGTACTTACGTGTAGTGGTGAGCTAATATGGAGGCAATAGTTAAAATGTTTGGAGGAATAGAGCCTCCTTTTCTTAGGTTACTGCGATTTCAAGAGTTCTTCACTTCTGTTCTATAAGGCAATGAGACAGTCAAAAACTAATGAAGTAGTGTAAGAGAAATGGAAAGATTTGAGTGTGTTAAAGAGAGGAAGAACATTTTCTCTTAAGAGGAATGATAGGAAGAAAGTACTTGGCTATAAGAGGCTGGCTAAAGGGGGGCTACTCAGGCTTCAGTGTCACCAAAAACCCCAGAACAGATTAGGGTGAATTTCTTATCATTAGAGATAGGATAATGCACAGGAAAATTCAACAGAGAGCTTTTGATAAACATAAGTTATAGAAATGGAACTCAAGTCATTTGTATGTCTTAGTGAAGGTTGCCTGGTGAATTGCAGCTCTGAAATGCCCAAAAGCCCAAAAAGGTTTATCATCATCATCATCATCATCATCATCATCATCATCATCATCATCATCATCATCATCACTAATGGAGTTTAGTCTACTCAGTCACAATAGAAATTAAATGCAAATTCATTATTAGCATCAGACAAGGGTCTAGGGAGCATGGTCAACACAATGGCTGCCAACTCTTCCCCTGAAAGAATCAGACTTCTCTTGCTGGCTTGATCAATGATTAATTTATAAGCTACTTCTGCTTTTTTGACATCCTTAGATCTCCCAAAATGAAAGTATTAGCTGTTTTGTTGTATTTAAATCATAATCTTGCTATGATCCAAGACGTCTTCTCATATAAGTGCTATCATCATCATCATCGCCACCACCATCATCATCCTCCTCATCACTTGGTTGTTCTAGTCTCTCCAAAATATTTTTGTCCACAAGGATATTTAAGAAACATAGAGATACTTCACTGTGACTATTTAGCATGTGCTGGTGATCCCTGTAGGAAAGGTGATACTGCCTTTCCCAGAGGTACCTGTGAGTGGGCCCAAGCCAGTAGATGACTTTTTAATAAGGTGCTGTTTCCTGTTCTCCTACTTATGTAAGTTGATTTTACTGGGATTTTCTTTTGATGATACTAATTCTTGCAAAGATAATTAAGGAGCCAGGCAATCTGCTTTTGTATCTGTGCCTTTGGGATGCACAGATTTAACATCTGAGGCAAAGTCAACTTTGCTGACTGTGTGTGTAGTCAATTCTACATTTTAAAGAGAAAGTAATGTACTGTCAGGTCATTCAATGCATTTGAGGAAGAAAATCTTTCCATTCCAAGTCTTGTTGTTATGCCAAGACATTGCCATATCCTCCCTGCTTTAATCTACTTTACAATGGAGTCTACAGTCTGTAATGGAATGAGTCCATGGTGCAAGGGTGTTCTGATTTCTATGACTAGATTTCTGGAGGTTTCCATCTTTAATATTCATATTAAAATAATGTTTCTTGCTGATCTGAGAGAAAAGACCTTTAGGCATGATCTTTTAACTATTGTCCATTCAAAATTTTCCATTTAAAATGAACTATGCCTTTGGCTTTTGTAGATCATACATCATTTGGTGAATCTGATTACCTGTATGGGGGATGGGATCATAGATATAGAGCTGGACTGATCTTCTGAGACCATCTGGCTTCACCCCCTTCAATCTCTGAATAAGAAAATTGAACAATGAAGTACAAGTGACTTGCATAGGGTCAAACAGGTACTAAATAGAAAAGATGGGATTTTTCCATTCAATAAATGTTTATTAACTGCTAACTTCATTCCAGGCACAAATCTAAAGGCTGGAAATACAAAAAGATAGTCCCTTCTTCCCTCAAGGAGTTTAAGATTTAGTGGGGCAACAGCAAGCAAACAAACACATGCAAAACAAGCTATTTACAGGATAAATTTTGTTTAGTCTTTCTCAACTCTGTTTTGACTCTTCCTGACCCCATTTGGGGTTTTCTTGGCAAAGATACTCTAGTGGTTTCATTTCCTTCTCCAGATCATTTTACAGATGAGGAAACTGAGGCAAACAAAATTAAGCAATTTGTCCAGGTTTACACAGCTAATAAGTGTCTAAGGCCAGTTTTGAGCTCGGGAAGATGAGTCTTCTGACCCTACACTCTGTATTCTGTTCATTGCACCAGATATCTGCCATACAGGATAAATAGAAAATAATTAAAAGAGGGAAAGCATTGAACTTAAGAAGGGTTGGGGAAGACTTCCTATGGAAGACATGATTTTAGTTGGAACTTGAAGGAAGCCAAAAAGAGCTGGAGTCAGTGCAAGTAAAGGTGCAAGTAAAAGAATATTCCAGGCATTTTGGCCAGACCAAAAAAAAAAAAAAACAACAAAACATGCTGAGAGTCAAAAAATGAAATGTCTTACTCTAGAACAGTCGGGAGGCCAGTGTCACCAGATCACAGAGTATCTGTGGGGGAGGAAGTTGCAAAAAGACCAGAAAGATAGAATAGGGTTAGCTTATGAAGGGCTTTGAATGCCAAAATAGCATTTGAAATTAAGGTCTTAGACTCTAGAGATGAGATTTTTTTCACTGTACCATGATGACTCTACACTAATGCAATCAAACTTTTATCAAATACCTACTCATTAAGTCTTATTTATTAACTTTATTATTTAATGACATTTATTGGTAAATGACTGGCATTTTGTAAAGTGTTTTCTATAAGAAGACAAAGAGAAAATAATTTCTGCCCTCAAGAAGTTTTGTATTCTATCAGGGATAGGAGATAGACATAAAACATTTAGAAAGATATGTATGATTTAAAGAAGTAGGACAAGAAAAAATGCACTAGTTCCTAGGGAGGTCACAGAAGGGATTCAAATGAAGAAGCCATACTTGAGTTGAGACTTAAAGACACCTTGTCAAGGAAATAGAGGTGAGAAGTTAGGGCATTGGTGGCATGGATGGGCAACCTTGGATAAGACATGGAGAGAGGAAAAAGAGCACCAAATTGGGGGAGTAGATTACTGTTCAATACGGCTAAAACAGAGAATTATCAAAGGACATGGATGGGGACATAGGTATGGCAAGAGGATGCAGATGAATTTCAGATTTTATGATCTAAAAGAATACTTACATTGAGGAATCCACAGACTTATTAAAATATTGATATATGAGTGACATCCTTCCGAGGTGAAATCTATAGTCTTTATATGAAGCCTTGGATTGTAGCAACAGCTTTTCTTGCATTCTATATGCATGAACAATCTGTTTTAACGTAAAAGTTCAGTGACTTGCATAAGATCTCACATAAGTAGCAGACGGAGGATTTGAAACTAGGTTCTTGATACTAAGCCCAGAATTCTTTCTACCATATGACTGACAGCTTAAAAAAAAGGAAAATAAAAAAAAATTCTTTCTTGAGAATATTTTCTCCATTTAAAAACTAGTGCATAACAAGGACTCACAATTTTTCTTCTACCTTTCATCCCAAAATGAACTTTCATACAAAGTAGGGCTCTGCTCTCCTTTTGTCCCTCAAATGAGGACAAAAGTTTGTTGTTCAGTCATTTCTGACTCTTTATGACCTCTTTAAGAGTTTTCTTGGAAAAGATCCTGAAGTGGTTTGCCATTTCTTTCTCCAGGTCATTTTATAGATGAGGAAACTGAGGCAGAAATACTTGAGTGACTTGTCCAGACTTACATAGCTAATAAGTACCTGAAGTTAGATTTAAACTCAAAGATGACTTTTCCTAATTTCAGCCTGGCACTGTGCCATCTAGCTGCCCTATGAGCAAAAGTGTACCAAGTAATATATATAACCTTATAGAAGTCTCTGAACTCAGAAAACAAATGGGGATGGGAAAATTGGGATTTATGCCAATCTACCAGATGCATAACAAGTTATGATGAAAATAGAAATACATAACCTTCGTTCTTGGGTGAGAAGAGGATATAAAACCATACAGTCACCATTTTCAAACCTGATTTCACTGACAGTTATAAGACGAGAGAGGTGTGTTACTGAGTGATTTTTTTCTTCTGTAGTCAGTAGATAGAATGTTGGGCTTGGAATCTGAAAATCCTGAGTTTAAAATACAACCTCAAGAATAAAGTCACTTAATCTCCCTGTGCCTCAGTTTCCTTGTCTGTAAAATGGAGATAATAATAATACCTCCTAGTAGTTTTGGTGAGGATCAAATGCTAGGTAGTTGTGAAGCACTTTGAAAACCTCGAATGCTATATAAATTATTATTAAAACAGTAGGTTTATGAAATAGGCTTCAGAGTGGAGACATTCAGATCTGGCACTCTGTTTGAGTTGTATTTATACATCTCTTACCATAGGAAAAAAATCTCCCCACACTCTAGTACAGAGATAGCACTCATCATTTTTTTTTTGGAGGGGGAGGAGCAAAATAAAAGGGTATAGCAGTTAATAGTGCCATCTGCTGATAACTGTCAAGTACTGCAGGAAGAGTAACTGGTACTTTGGTCCACCATTCCATAGAGGAAGCATTTATAAACTATTTTGCATCTCGGAGGACTGTGGCAATTGGATGGTGCCTCTGGACCCCTTTTAATCAGAATAATATTTGAAAAGCATTAGATAAAATACTAAAAACTAGAATTACAAAGTTAAACAATTATCTTGAAATCCATGTGTGTATATATATATATATATATATATATATATATGTAAACACACAAATATGTAGATTTTCAGTTTGCATATGTGTGCATATGTGTGTATAATACACACATACATACATACACATACACACACAAACGTACAAAATGAGATAAATAGAAACTAACTGCCTTGCCCAGGATCTTCCAGTTAGATTGGGAGATCTTCTATTTATCTGTTTCCCCACCTGTAAAATGGAGATATTAATACTCTCAGGGTTGTTATGAGGTCCAAATGAGATAAATATTTCTAAAGCACCTAACACAGTGTCTGGAATACAGTAAGATCTATATAAATGTTAGTTATTGTTGTTATACATATATGAATCTCATGGCCCCAGATGGAGAAACCCTGCTATAGAGAGTAGGAGGAGGAAAGAAGGCAGACCTGACCTGGTGAGAGTTACAGGAAGCTTCAGTAGGTGCAGGCATTGAGGAGCTATGTTGGACAGTTCTTGCTGGGAGGATTGCCTGATATCTTGACTATAAATAAATAATGTCTAGGTCTCTATGGAAGCATCACTCATTGAAAGTTGGTGTTTTCCCTAATCTGTCATCTATTCATTTTCTGTGACCCATAAATAAGCTTTTTCATCTTTGACTTTTGTGAACTTTGTGCTTTCAAGGGCAGTTGGTGACAACATACTGTCACTGTCAGATAGTAAAGTTCCCAGATTTTTTTAAAATTTTAATTCCCCAAGTGTTTCCAGACCCTTTAGTCTATGAGAAAGTCTCAGACACAAAGGTTATAAGTTTGTTAAAAAATGGTAAGCAGCTGAAATATCATGGCAAGCCCTGGGTACCATATTTTCAAAGAGACATTGATAAAATTGAATGTGCCAACAGATAAGAAATCAACATGTTTAACTCATGATAAGATTGCAAGATCATATCAGTCATGAAACACATACCTGCTCAGTTACCTAGAGGCTCTGCCTTGTTCTGGTGAAGGTGGAGGGTGGACAGTGGACATAGAAGAGCTCTTCCCTGATCCTCCACTGAAGGACAACTCCCAGGGCAATCGTCTTCTTATTTCCCACCCCCTGGCACCTTCTAGACCTCATCCTGCTCCAAGATGAGTGTCTTCCTTCCCTTTTCAGTTTCTTTTCAAGTGTTGCCTTCTCCCAATAGATAGAGAGATCTTTGAAGGAAAGGACTGTCTTTTGACTTTCTTTGCATCCAGGGCTTAGCACTGTGCCTGGCACATAGTAGATACTTAATGAATGTTAATTGAGAAAGAGACTAACTTAGTCTCTAAAGTCTTTTCCAAATTTAATTTCTTGGTTCCTATATCTTCAGTCAAGCAAAAGAAGCCAAATGAGAAAATCAAAATCTTTTCCCATTATTTCATGTGGGCAGAAAATTTGAAAAATATATAAGAAGTGACAGGTACTTCAAAAAGAAAGTATGAGTTCTGTATGTACAAAGGTAAAGGTGTCTCCAAACAACCAGGGAAATTGTTAAATTAATCAGGCTTCAAGAAACAGTGATGGAAATGCAAATTTGGAGCTGTTTCTGGATCAGCTGGCAGGATATAAGTATACCTGACTGTAAGCAACCCCAGTATATGGAAACTTGGATTTGCAAAACATAAACTAATGGTTGATTATCCACTGAATTACACTTTTATCTTACTTCATAAAAGGATTTATGATGATTCTGTTAAATACTCAACTTTCCTAATGTATTTAAAATGTAGTTCAATTTGCACATCATATACATTTCAGGGACCCATGTATTAAGTAAAGCAAGGTCTTCCTGTAAAGTTATATATTACTTATCCTCTAAGACTGGTTTTTCTACAAGCATTTAGAGACTTACGAAGAAGAGATATTAGGCCTGTTCTTGGTCCCAGAGGGCTAGAAAACAATCTGGCTCCTGCCTATCTTTCCAGGTTTATTATATATGCTACTCCGTATTCTCAGCCCTATATGTACTTTCCATTCCAAGAAAATTGACTTACTAGCTCTTCCATTTACAAGATATTCGATCTTCCGCTTCCAGTTCTTTGCGCAGCCCTCCCTCCTCACCTCCATCTCTTGGAATTCCTACCTTCCTTCAAGCCCCAAGTTAAGCACCACTTCCCACATGAATCCTTTCTGGACCTCTCCTTTTCTCATTTATTAATTTTCCCCAGGTATTCTGGAGCCAGCTCCAACCAGCTGACAATAACCAGTTGTTGATATATTTATACCTAGGAGTCCTGTAAAAGTCACATATCAGGGACTGATTTATTATTTTGTTGATTATTGAGACTGAAAAAAATGATGGAGAAGATCTAAATGATGCAGATTGAATTTAAAAGTTCATCATGTGTACTTTTTTCAGTTGTTAAATATTTACCAGCACATCCCTCTTTCTCTCTTTATTTGTTATTTTGTTCAATTTTACTTAATTAGAATATATTTTGTATTTCTTTACCTTCAAATATTGTGTATCTATGCACTGATTCATTATTGACCTGGTATTTTCAGTCTCTAATAAAATTGCTTGTATACAGTAGTTGCTTAATAAATGTTTGTTAAATTGAATTAGATTTAATTGAGTTGTTGAACCAAGACCAATAGTGGTATTTCCTGAGAGGCAGATTTCGGGCTAATATAAGGGAAAAAAATCCTAGAAATTAAAAATTAGAACTATTCTAAAGTAGAATGAGCTGCCTTGGGAACAAAATGGACTCCTCCTTCCTAAAATTCTTCCATTAATGAATCAATATCCTCTTGTCAGGAATGCTAGAGAAACAATTCTTATTTCAGTATGGGTTGTGCTATATGGATCCTTCTGTGAGACTCTGTAATTATGATAGTTTCCAATTGTCTCATTATAGACCACATATGAAATAGCATCCCATTAGTCAGTACTATTTTGGGTTAACTCAAATTTGTGGACTAACTTTTGCACTTCATTAATTAATGAATTAGTCAATAAACGTTTGTTAAAAGCTCACTATACGTCAGGCACCGCTAGGTTCTTGGAGTACAAATATAAAAGGGAGATATTTTTTCTCAAGGACCTTATGTACTCTTGAGGCAATACAATATGGTCTTAAATATTTGCATATAGAATAGGCAGAATTGAGAATTAGAAGCCTGGATGTAGAATCAGGAAGACCAGAGTTTAAATCTAGCTTCAGACTCTTACTAGCTATGTGACCTTGTCAAAGTCACTTAATAACTCTATGTATCAGTTTCCACGTCTTTAAAATGGGAATAATAATCAAATATACATACATTTTCTTGCAGATCTTAAAGCTTATATAAATGCTAGCTATAATTATACACAAAACAAAGAGACAGTGATGGGTTTGGGGATGGGAGTAAGACAGGCTTAATTAGGGGATAATCAGGAGAGGTCACTTGAAGGAGGAAGCATTTGAGTTAATAATTGAAGAAATTTGGGGTTCCGAAAGGTAGAAGGGAGGAGAAAGAGCAACTCTGGAATAGGGCCCAGCTTTATGCAAAAGCACAAAGGTGAGCAATGGAATATCATAGACAGGAAAGAGTAAGAAGGCCAACATGGATGGATAAAAATGCTTTTACTGTGCCTTACGCATCATATACACTCAGTGTTTATTTGTAAATGAATGAGTGAAAAAATAGATGTATATGAAAACTGGGAAGTGAGAAATGATGTGTGGATTATAAATTGCTGATCCCAACGTTGTGCAGGCCAGCTGAAGGGAAAGCAACAGGCCATTAAGAGGTTCTGGCAAACCCTTAGATTTTCAGACCAGCCCTCAGAATGCTCACGTTCATCAGCCTGAGTTTTCTCCATATACGTTTCATTCTTACTCAAAACAAATGGCATTTGCATGGCAAGGCAAAGAATAAAAAAGTGGGGGTGGTAGTTAGAAACATGTAATAAATGTATATAAGTGAGACAGAAAATTGGAAAATGGCCACCTGCCAGCAGCCACATAAATTTGGGAGGAAATGCATTTTCTACTGGGATGCTTTATCATAGGAATTGCAAATATTTATTAAAAGTATTAAAATAGTCAGAATGTTAAATGTTTCCTTCAGTAGTGGAATTTCACATTGCCACATTAGAAGATGGGATATTCTGATACGGTGTTTATTAAAATGACTTCATTTTATTAGTCTGTCACCCACAATAAATGGGCAGGTACAGTTAACACAAGATCTATTGTAGATAAGGGAGATTGGTGGGGTTGGGGGTGGGAAAGGCTTTGAGCTGCACGTGGCTTGCATACTCAGTCTTTCTTGAATGCCTATGAGAAGAAATCCCTTGTTTTCTCATAGCTTTGGACTTAGTTTGTTTTCTACCTTTGATCATCACCTGTAGACCAAAGGGGATGATTTACCTCTAATTCACACACTGTCAGGTAGAGGGTACAGTGAGAAAAGGTTTATTTCTTTGCACATCTTCACGTGTAATTACCCAACACTCAAATAAAGATACTTCCAGACTAAGTGAAAAGGCAGAGACTTGGCTGAGAATATAACAGAGATGACAATTCCAAAACCCATCATTCCTGAGTGACACTAAGTTGAGAAATGACAGGATGAGCTAGGAAGATTACCTTTATAAGAGGCTTGTAGTTCATGGGAGGCCCTGACCTAATAAAGATCTTATGCCATGACCTGGTAAAGAGATTAGGCCCCCGTCCCATCCTAAGACACTGTTTTATGTAAGTCAGAGCATCTGCCAGGTCCCATCCCAAGAGACTGCTCCAGACACCGAAGAGATCTAGTCAGACTTAGATATTTCTGAGCTAGAATAAGGGCTGAGGATATTGAGGAGCTGCTTGAGGGACTGCTTCCAGCAAGCCCTGGCACAAAGCCAAATGTTTGCTGGATGGAACAATTAGGAAGGCAGGAATCTCATCCTTGGTGGCAATGGTGATACCCCCATCCCCACCAAAAAAAAAAAAAAAGGGTAAGTAGCTCACTCTCTCTAGATGAAGAGCTCTAATGAGCTTTCTCTTCCATTTTCTCCTAGGAAAAGAAATCCACTGATCTGGCAAAACTTTATTACAGCAGGTCTGCTGTGGCTTAATTTTTCTCTTCTGATTTGATTTCAGTGGATATCAGAGATTCTTATCATCTCCTCAGAGAAGTGGAAGGAAACCCTAAGGAGAGAATGAATTTTTCTAGCTGACTTCAAGAACTCAGTGACTGCTCCCAGAGACTTTGAAGATTGGAGAAGATTTCAGAAAACCCTTCCTAATGATTTTAGAAAACCTCAAGCTTTTTAGAATTATATGGATTGAGTTGAAAAGGAATTCCTTCTGTTGGTGAAGAGCCAAATAAACCAGGGATGATTCATCATAATGACGTGTCAAAATGTAAACCAGCTTGACATTCAACCTTGTCTTTCTAGAAATGATTTAATTCTTTCAAAAAGTATTTATTAAATATTCATTTTTTGTGTGTGAGACAGCTGAATGGTGGAGTGGATAGAGCACTGGGGTTGGAATCAAGAAGCATGGAAATCTTCACTTTCATAAAGAAACTATAATAGATCCCTTCCTAATCCATAATTAAGTGGCAGATAATACGAGAAGTACAAAGTGAAATCCCTGGAGCAATTGTTGAACTCTCCTGTAGGACTAGTAGATCAGGCAAGATGAAGGCCTTGAATGAGCCATGAAAAAGAAAGACAAGAGAAGGGGATGCACTCTGGATGTGAGAGACTGAGATAAGGGAAAATATGTGTGTGTTCATCCTTAGCTGCCAAAGAAGACCATGCCATCAGGGAAATGATGACATGATTTGCACTTGACTTTGTTTTGAGTGAGGGAGGGCTGTGCAGGTCACCAGCCTCAATTCTCTTCCAGAGCCATCTGAATCCAGTGACCAGATATTCATCAAGATGACTAGAGATGACCCAGGATGAGGCAATTGGGGTTAAATGACTTGCCCAAGATCATACAACTAGTGAGTGTTTAGTGTCTGAAGTGAGATTTGAACTCAGGTCCTCCTGACTCCTGCATTGGTGCTCTATCCACTGCACCACCTAGCTGCCCCTAAAGGAAAATATAGAATAAGAAGGAATAGGCAAGAATAGATAAAAGTCTATTCAGGTAACAGTTAAGTTGATCAAATTGACTTAAGAAGTAGATGCATGTTGGAGAACAGAAGGCAAAAAGGTTGAAAAAATACATCTGAACCAGACTGTGGCAATCCTGGTCCCTCTTTTTCTGAGAATTAGAATTAGATGATAAATCTCCTTTTGTCCTCTTAGAACTCATTGTAAAGTAAACTATTTGGAGAGTTCACAGAGTTTTGAATAGTTTCTAGAGCCACCTTGGCCAACCCAAACCTCAAAAAAAAATCCTCTCTACCATCCATCTGATCTTAACAATAGCTAACATTTATATCATGCTTTCAAGCATTAGCAAAGCAAATTGCATACATTATCTTATTAGATAGTTACAAAAACTCTATGAGGGTGACATTTTTTTCTTGTCTGTACACATTATTTCATAATTGTAGGGAGTTCCCAATAAGGAAAATTCTTTTTCTATTGTAGATTAGCAACTGTTCTTAAACTTAATAGTCTTTAGAGATGCAAAGAATTTAAGTAACTTGTTAAAGGCCACGCAGTCAGTATGTGTTAAAGATAGGACTTACACTCAAGTTGTTCTGATGTAGACAGACTATCACTACTGCATGGCCTCTGAGATACACTGTAGATATGATTATCCCCATTTTATACATGAGGAAACTGAGGTTCAGTTTAAATGATTTTTCTGGGAAAGACAATTAGTCTTTCTAATTCTGGCTCTCTAGGCTCTATGCCAAGCTGCTTATGAGTTTATGCTATTATGTATATGTGGCAAGACAGAGAGAGACAGAGACAAAGAGACAGAGAAAGAAACAGAGACTGAGACAGATAGAAAGAGAGATGTAGACATGATTTAATCAAATTTTTATCATTCAAGCAGGTATTCCTTTCACCTCTACTAATGTATCCCCTTCCTTAATGAAAATTCAGAGAGATGGTGAAACCACCCAGCCTTGGAAATAAGACTTGGAATCAAGTCCTGACTAGAAAATATACTACCTCTGTGATCACAGAAAAATCATTTAACCACTCGATGACTCCAAAATCATTGTCTAAGACTACATAATTTAGATAAAGTGCTACTAGAAATAAGAAGACAGACAGACAAAACACAGACATAGAGAAAACTGTAAGTTCCTAAAATAATGAAGCCACAGATCTAGATTTTCCTCCCATATACAAAATGGTACTCCAGAGTTAGCACTAGAGATGGCTGTCATTAATAATGAGTTATCTGATTATCCTAACTTTGTTATAACAACCAGAAAAGAGAGCAGGATCTCTGGTCCTTGAATTTCAAAGTATGTCTTCTCATAGAGAGTCCCAGTTCACTAGTACAATATTTAACAATGGTATTTCAAGTCTTATGTTGGATTGTATGTCAAGATGAGAGAAGTCAAACCAATCCAAAGGGCAAGTGATCTTTAAGACTCCTTTACCTCTAAGGTGACTCAGAGAAGGAATCTGTACTCTCCACTGCTTAATAGAGTTTGGGAAAACCATCTGGCAAGACCCAGAATGTTTCAGGACTGCCTGCTCTAAACTCTGAAATATATACGATGAATCAAAGCAAACACTCTTTTGGAATGTCTACCAGAAAGTCTGGATAAGATTTAGTTGTTTAGAGGAAAATTGGATAATACATACACAGAAACATGCATACATGCATACATACATACATGTATGTACACATAGTTATAGGTAGTAATAGACATGAATAGGGTCTTTCTGTCAGCAAACACATAACTTTGGCTTTTACTAAGTGTACTCCATTTGTCACCAAAAGTCCCAGACTCTTGGATCTTAAACCCTGGTCTAGAAACCCCAAGTTTGTTAGACATCATTTTCTTAACTATCTGTTCACATCTCAAGACAAGAGTAGTGGGTTAGTCTTGAAATAACCCAATATGACTGAACTAAGAGGTTGTAAGAGAACACTCTCTACTCTACAATGAAGGGTCAAATAGCAGATTACAGAAGTCTGGAAGATATCCCAGGTGTTTATTAATAATAGTGGAACTTATATTGAGGAATACTATACCTTACAATATAATAAAGAACAATAGAAATCTGATCAAGACAAAGATTGCACAGAAAAAAAATTAAGGAGGAGGAAGATACATTATGCATAGAATGATATATTATCCTTGCCCACATATACACACCCACAAACATATATGTATGTATGTTGTATAAATATATCAAATATGATATATAATATATATTTCTTTCTCACTAGAATATATGGAAATATATATTATATAGATACATAAATTTGCATATGTATGTTATTTATGTATGTGTGTGTGTGTGTATATATACACATTATATATATATATATATATATATATATATATATATATATATATATATATATATATATATATATATATATATATATATATATATATATATATGTGAAATATACCAAGGCCATAATGGATAGTGCATCTCAATGCTATTAGGATCATATACTATTTCTAACTTCCTGTCCTATGCTCTGTGAAGGAGGCAGAATAATTGTAAAACATGGTATTTATTCTCAAGGAGTTTATAATCTATGGTGGAATTTAAATTAATTACAGCAAATGAGTTGTTAAACCATGTGGTATTGACCTATAAGAGAAATCAATATAGAATGGAGTAGTTTAAGAAATTGGCATGACTCCATCCTGCCTAATTTATTTTTTTTTATGGCAGTATTAGTGTTAACTCCTAAATATATTTTCCATCATTCTGAATAAAGACCATGGATATCTTTTCTAGACTTCTGAAATCTGCTTTTTGTGTCTTAGAATGTTGTAGGAATAGAAATTTTCTATTACAACCTCCTGTCTCAGTCAAGTTAGCTTATTTCATGTTCAACTAGTCATGTCTTGGGAAGTGAACAGAGGTTTGGAAAGGTAATGTCTGAAATCAAACTTTTGCTTTGCAATCTAGGGTTTAAAATATGGGAATCTTGAATTTCTAATCACAGAGGGAGAACACTTAATAAAGGCAAGTGAAAATGTGTTTATTAACAGAAAGAAAGACCTCAAACATAACAAAATATGCAGAGTAGCACCTTTTGATGCCAAAAAATAAAATAAATATCACTGGAGATTAGGAGGGCTCCCATCAATAGAGAACTGGCTAAAGAGAAATATGAATACTTGAATTATTATTTTACTGTAAAAAGTGACAGATCAGTAGAACTTAGTGTAATAGGCAGAATCAATATCAAGAATATGCAAAATTATTACAATAATATAAATCAAAAGAATAAAAAAATAAAGCTAACACTGATTAATTATACTGACCAATCTTGGCCCCAGAGATTTGGAAGCATCTCTTTACTCAAAGAAAGGGAGTGAGGGAGTACAAGTGCAGAAGAACAGGTTTATTTATTTTTGACAGCTGATTTTGCTTAAAATGTTTTTGTTTTTATTGTGCTTTACAATTAAAGGCCAATTCAGTAGGCTAGTAGAACATGGAACATGTAGGAAATAAGGGTGAGGTTAAAAAAAAAACATCAATAAAATGTATAGTAACTATATTATATGTATATACATATAAATATATACATATATTGTGCACATGTATGCATTTATGGATAGAATTCATTGTCCCAGAGCAATGCTTCATCATTGTTTATATCAGCAGATTTAGAAGGTATAGTCAAGATGGCAGAGCAAGTTTGGAACTCACTTGAACTATCCCAAATCCCCCTCCAAATAACTTTAAAATAATGCCATGAAATCGATTTTGGAGCAGCAGAAAGAAGAAAAACATGGGCTGAAACAATTTCCCAACCCAAAATAACTTAGAAGGTCAGTAGGAAAGGTCTGCTTCACTGAAGCAAGAGTGGAACAGAGTCCAGTGCAGGTAGTCTGGGCAAGCCAATGGTGGACCATGCCCTAGGAAGCCAACAACCCCCAGAAGTCAGCAATGAGGCCCCACAGCCCTATTCAAGATAACAGCAAGACCCTAAGTTATGTAAGACAACAGTCTTACATAAGACCCACAATGCCCTGCCTCAGCAAAGTAGTGCAGACCTTTGGGAGTAACTGCATCATAAGTAGCAAGTTTCAGAGCTCTCAACCCACAGATGGTAAGGGGGTCATACAGCTGGTCAGAAGGAGATAATAGGAGACACTGCTAGCCCAGGGTACAGAATTCTGGTACACTGCTACTATTTGAGATACATGGTGAGGAGAAACACTAGAGTATTCAACAACGAGGAGGCTGGAATCCTGGTTACAATTCTGGGGAAGTAGAGTGCTTGGGATTACTCCCAGAACAGAGCACAGGGCAGAAGAGTGGTGACCACATCTCTCCTTTGATCATACCAACTTGGAAGACCTGAAAAGTACAGATCTCCAGAATTAGCTCTGAAAACAGCAACATGAAAATCTTAAACTTGGAACAATTCCCCAGCACCCCAGAAGAAAAACCCAGTCTTAACATAAAACAAAAAGTCTAGAAATAAGCTAGAAAAATGGGGAAAAGAAGCACCTGACTAGAGATAGTTACTGTGGTGACAGGGAAGATCAGAACACAAATTCAGAAGAGGAAAAAAATGTCAAAATGACTACCTGTGAAGCCTCAGAGAAAAATGTAAATTCATTTCAAACCTGAAAAGATTTCCTGGAAGAGATCAAAAATGATTCTAAAAATCAAGTAAGAGAAATGAAAAAAAAGGGAGGCAGAAAGAAATGAGAGTAATAGAAGAGAATCATGACAAAAGAGTCAATAGTTTGGTAAAGGAAGCAAAAAAAATGAAAAAAAGATGTACAAATATTGACTGAAGAAAACAACTCCTAAAAAAGTAGAAGTAGTCAAAAAGAAAAGTAGGTACAAAAGCTCACTGAAGAAAATAAATTCTTAAAAATTGGAATAGGGCAAATAAAAACTAATAACTCCATGAGACATTAAGCTACAATAAAACAAAACCAAAAGAATGAAAAATTAGAAGAAAATTGAATTATCTAATTGGAAAAATAACTGACTTCGAAAATAGAACAAGTAGAGATGATTTAAAATTATTGGACTACCTAAAAGTCATGATTAAAAAAAAAGAGGTCAGACATCATATCTCAAGAAATTATCAAGGAAAATTGCCCTGATAACCTAAATTCAGAGGGAAAAAATAGAAATTGAAAGAATCCACCTATCACTTTCTGAAAGAAATCCCAAAATGAAAACTACCAGAGCTCCCATGACAAGCACAAAATACTGTAAGCAGCCACAAAGAAAATTCAAGTATCATGGAGTCACAGTCAGGATTACACAGAATTTAGAAGTATCCACACTCAAAGGATTGGAGGGCATGGAATATGATGCTCCAAAGGATAAAAAAGTTAAAATTATAAAAGAATCACCCATACATCAAAATTGAGACTAATGGAAATATGAGACTTAACACTTGAGAATTGTATCACTGATTAGAGCAGTGAGAACACAGGGTGCCAATATGAGTTGACTGTATGGGATGATATTGCAAAAAAATTACTGTGAATATGAATTGGATAAAATCACTCATAAAATGGAAGTAGATAGAAGAATGGAATAAAAACTGGAATTCTACAATATATTATTTGGAAGAAATATACTTGAAGCAGAGACATACAAAGTAAAGGTAAAGAGCTGGAGAAGAATATATTATGCTTCAGCTGAAGTAAAAATAATTTAAAAAGCAAGGAGAGCAATCATGATCTCAGACAAAGCAAAAGCAAACAGATGTAATTAAAAGTGATAAGAAAAAAAACTACATCATCCTAAAAGGTACCATAAATAATGAATTAATATCATTAATAAATATATATGCACTAAATTGTTCAGAATCAAAATTTTTAAAGGAGAAGTTAGATGAGTTACAAGAGGATACAAATAATAAATATATACTTATGAGGGAACTCAACTTTCCCCTCTCAGAACTAGAGTAATATAACCATAAAACAAACAAGAAAGAAGTTAAGGAGATGAACAGAATTGTAGAAAATTTCAACATAGTAGGTCTCTTCAGAAAATCAAATGGTAATAGAAAGGAATATATCTTTTTTATTCAACAACATATGATGCCTACACAAAAACTGACCATGTATTAGGACAGAAAAACACCTTACAATCAAATGAAAAAAACAAATATTCAATGCATATTTTTTCAGATAAACAAAGAAATTGACAATAAAATGGAAACATAGGTTAAAATTAATTAGAAATTAAATAATCTAATCTTAAAAATGAGTGGGTTAAGAATCAACAATTTCATTAAAAAGAATGAAAACAAGGAGTCAGCATATAAAAATACATGAGATGCAGCTAAAACAGTAATTGGGGGAATATAGAGAAAGAGGCATGATAAAGTAGGCATGCCACTATAATAAATTGGGAAAGAGAAAAATTTTAAAAATTAGAAACCAAATTGGAAATTCTGAAAATCAAAAGAGAGATTAATAAAATAGAAAGTAAGAAAACCATTGAGGCAACAAATAAAAGTAGGAGATGGTTTTATGAAAAAAAACCAGTAAAATAGATAAACCATTTGTTAATTTTATTTTAAGAAAGAAAAAGAGAAAAGCAAATTAACAGCATCAAAAACAAAAAATTTGAATTTGCACCAATGAGAAGAAAACTGTTTTAAATTATTAGAAGCTATTTTACCCAATTATATGCTAATAAATCTGACAGTCTAAATGAAATGGATGAATAATTATGAAATTGTAAACTGCCCAGATTAATTGAAGAGGAAATAGAATACTTAAATAATTCCATATTAGAATAAGAAATTCAATAAGTCATAAAGAAAAAGTCCCCAGTGCCAGATGGATTCACTAGTGAATGCTACTCAGCATTTAAAGAACAATTAATTCCAATATAATTTAAACTGTTTGGGAAAAAATGAGGGAAGAAGGAATCCTACCAAATTTCTTTATTACACAAATATGGTGCTGCTACCTAAACCAGGAAGAACAAAAACAGAGAAAGAAAACTATAGACCAATTTTCCTAATGAATATTGACATAAAATTTTAAATAAAATACTAACAAGGAGATTATAGAATATGTTGTCATATTATGACATAATATGACAACATACACTATGACCAGGTGAGATTTATACCAGGAATGTAGGTCTAGTTCAGTATTAGGAAAATTATCAACATAACTGAACATATTGATAACAAAAATGAGAGAAATCATATGATTGTTTAAATGGATGCAGCAAAAGCTTATGACAAAATATAATCCCTGTTCTCATTAAAGACATTAGAGATCATGGGAATATATGGAGTATAGATAAGTAGTATCTATCTAAAACTATTACCAAGCATTATCTGTAATGGGGATAAGCTAGAAACCATAAGACTAGGGGTGAAGCAAGGATGTCCATCATCACCATTGCTTTTATGCAACATTGTATTAGTAGTGCTAGCTATAAAAATAAGAGAAGAAAAAGTGATGTCTAACAATTGGAAATTGAGGGGCTGCCCTTCAACTGAGGAATGGCTGAAGAAGTCATGGTATATGATTATAATGGAGTACTGCAGTGCTATAAGAAATGATGAGCAGATTTCAGAAAATCTCAGAAAGATTAACATGAACTGATGCTAAGTGAAGTAAGGAGAACCAAGAGAACATTATACACAGTAAATGCAATATTGTATGATGATCAACTATGAATGACTCTACTATTCTCAGAAATACAATGATTGAAGGCAATTCCAAAGGACTCATGATGAAAAATGCTATTCACATGCAGAGAAAGAACTGATAGAGTATGCATACTGATCAAATACAGATATTTTTCACTTTATTTTTTTGGTCTGTTTTCTGTTTTATAACATGACTAATATAGAAATATATGTTTTGCAGGATAGCACATGAATAATCTATATCAAATTGCTTACTATCTCAAGGAGAGGGAAGGACGTAGAGTAAGAGAGGAAGGGAAGTTGAACTCCAAATTTAAAAAAAAATGTTAAAATTGTTTTTATATGCAATTAGGGAAAAGAAAATATTATTTAAACAATCATAATAACTGTGTCATGGACATCTTTGGCTACCTGGTAAAACGTATGAAACTCTTTTAGGAATAACACACACACACACACACACACACACACACACACACATATATATATATATATATGTATATATATATATATATATATACATATATATATATATATATACATATATATATATATATATACACATATATACATATATACATATATATACATATACATACATACACAAACATTAAGTTCAGAGAACTCAACTCCAACAGACTGGTCACATTGTTTACAAAGTGTATGCTTGCCAAAAAAGACTATTTTAAGGAGAACTCACATTGGGCAGGCGATTACACGGTGGTCAGAAGAAGTGATACAAGGATGCTTTCAAGGTCTCTCTCAAGAACTTTGAATTTGATTGTGTGACATAGGAGACACTGGCATAAGACTGCTCAGCATGGCATGCCCACATCAGCATCAGAAAGAATGCTGTGTTCTATGAACAAAGCAGAATTGAGACAGCATAATGTAAACTTAGGATGTGAAAATTTAGAGTATCCACCTGAAATATTTACATTGACTGTATGTGCCCAACCTGTGATAGAGCACTGTGAGCTCATATTGGTCTGATCAGCCACAGTTGCACACACTGAAACTTCACTTTATCATGGTGATATCATTTTGGTCCTCTTCAAAGACAAAGGCAGGCAGAGCCAAGATGGTGGAGTAAAAAGATGCTCATACTCTAACTCTTCCCTCACAGCCTATAAAATACCTGTAAAAAATTACTCTCAACAAATTCTAGTGCAGAAGAAGCCACAGAACGACAGAGTGATAGAGAATTCCAGTCCAAGGCAGCCTGGAAGGCTGACAGGAAAGGTCTATTGCATGGAACGTGGAGCAGAGCACAACCCAGCCTTGGCTACACAGCACTGGGAGAAGTAGGACCAGAGCAGGCATTGGGATCAGAATCCCCAGCAGAAACAGTTCTCTGATCCCTCAGCCCACAAGCACCAAAGGTCAGTAAGAAAACTTTTCACCTCAGTGACAAGGGAGCAGGGTCCTCCCTTAGCCCCAGACCCAGGTGGTGGCAGCTGTGACAACAGCAGCAACAGCAGCAGCCATGGTGGCAGCAGCAGTGTCCATTTGTGAAGCACTCAGCCTAAAGGTCCTGGGGGAACTGAGCCACTGATCTGCTTTCAGCCCTGAGTGACAGCCCTGCCCTCCACCTAAAGCCCCTGGGGGAATTGAGCAGCTGATCTGAATCCCAGCCACAAGCCTGGCCAGAGAGTAAACTCCTCTCCCTTGATTGTGCCACTTTGGAAGAACTGCGAACTTTCAGGTCCCCAGAGTATACCCTCCTCTTGACAAAGGATTTAAAAGTCAAATAACTGGCTGGGAAAATGCCCCCAAAATGGGGGAAAAATAAGACTATAGAATATTACTTTCTTGGTGAACAGGTATCTTCTTCCATCCTTTCCAATGAGGAAGAACAATTCATACTGTCAGAGGAAGTCAAGCTTTCTGCATCTAGTACCACCAAAATAAATATGCAATGGTCTCAGACCATGGAAGGGCTTGAAAAGCGAGTCAACAGCTTGCTAAAGTAGACCCCAAAAAATGCTGAAGAAAATAACACCATTAAAAATAGGTTAACTCAATTGGCAAAAGAGATCCAAAAAGCCAATGAAGAGAAAAATGCTCTAAAAAGCAGAATTAGTCAAATGGAAAAGAAGGAATGAAAGGAAAAGTCCTTGCATTGACTTTCACCCAAAAGTTTGTTACCATGTTTCCCTGATATGGTTCCTGAGTTTTCTTATGTGTGTGTGTGTATGTGTGTGTGTGTGTGTGTGTGTGTGTGTGTATCCTCTTAATTTATAGAACTACCTTATCATGCCCACTTTAATGTTTTTATTCCTTTGCAATAGGCATACTCTTTGAGAATAATATTCATGGGTCTCATTCTATCAAATTTAACATATCTGTAGGTCACACATTAAGCGGAAGGACTTCTAGGGGTACCTTGCTACATTTGCTTCTTTACAAAATTTGATTGTTCAGGATTTCCCTTTCCTATCTTATTAATTAGGGCATGATGTTTTTTGCAGATAATCACTCATTTCCTTTTTTTAAATTTACAATTTTTTTGGCATATAATTCAATAGAGTAAATTTGTTTATAATTCCCTATGTGTTCAATAAGTTCATTTGTTTTATTATTATTATTATTATTATTATTTTGACACTTTTAGTGTCCTATTTTTTTATTAATAGTTTATCAATTTTGTTAGTCTAAAGAAACTTCTTTGATTTATTTATTCTGTACTATTTTATTTTCATCTGTTTGTCCTCTAGTTTCCAACATTAATACTTCTGTGCTTGTTTTATGTTTGTTATTTGTCTGTCTTTTAACTTTTTATTATATTCCTTATTTCTTTCTTCTTTTTTTAAGGTATGCATTTATTTGCCAATTGGATTACATGCTATCTGAAATCAAGAAAGAAGCCCTGCATTTCCCCCTATTTTTCCAAAGCTCATAATCTTGTATACTTTAGGCACCCCAGAAATGTATGTTGATTTTAGGTCTCCATAGTCTTTCAGCTTTTGAACTCTGAGACATATCAGGATTGCTAATCAATGGGTTGTATTTGCTGGATGGTTTTCACTTTTCCTCATTTATAAGTCAGTTATAAACAGTATAATATCTTTAGGGACTCATTGACTTTTCCCTGAAGGAAGTCTACTAATATCTTTTGTTTTTGTCAGTTTATATTTTGGAAGGGACAGCAGAGCCCCATAAGATCACAGCCTATCTTGTGGTAGTTTTGTGGCACAGTAGGTAAACCTGGGCCTGGATTAGAAGACCTGAATTCAAATTTTGCCTAAAATACTAAAATACAAATAACTTCAGTCTGACTAAATTTCCTTTATTGTAAAATAAGAATAACATGTGGTGTAGATAACAAATACAATTATTTCAGAGGTAATAATGGAATTTAAGGGGTCAGTTGGTTTGGAAAGGCATCATGGAGTAAGAAGATAAGGGACTTTATATGAAGAATGTGTAGGAGGAGTGGGATAAGTCAGAGAGGAGGGGATACATGTATGCAAGAGCTTTAGACATTTTCAGTCCTCTTTATACATGCAATTATTTTGTCTTGTCAATTGAACTTTAGGCTGCCTAAGGGTAATTTCTATTTCTTTTTTCTCCCATGTGCTCTGAGCTCAAGTAAGCAACATAAAAATGTTGACTTATCAAAAGTTGTTCTGGAATTTCATTGAATATGGGTAACATTTAAAAGTTGAAGAATGAGCCATATGCACCTAGAAATCTGAGTTATTTTTCTTTCCTTCTTTCCTTCCTTCCTTCATTTCTTTCTTTCTTTTTTAGCTATTTTTCTCATGGCATTGACAAGAAAATGTAACTTTAGCTCAGAACTCTAACTTGGCATGTGTGTATAGTTATAAAGAGAGAAAGAAAATGAGATAAGAATGATAGAAAGAAAAAGAAAATAGCAAGTAGAACAAAGGAGGAGGGGAGATCCAAAGAGAAGATCTACTATTTTCTACCATATAAAAAATCAGGATAGATGGGTCCACAATTGGTCACTAAAACAATCTAAAATTTTAAAAAAAATTAGCTAACCTTATAGATAGTTTCATTCTGGTGAGTCTGCTTGCCTGACAATAAAACAATCAGTCTATATAGTTAATCTGTCACTTTAGTCAATCTGATTAAACTCTTCAGAGCTGGATTGCTCTCAGAGATCATCCAGGCCAAATTCATCATTTGACAGATGAGGAAACTGAGTCCCAGAGATCTCACGTGATATGTTTTAGATAATAACATTGCTAGTTAGCACACAGCTAAGATTACAACTTGGATCTTCTAGCTTCCATCACAATTCCATTTAATTGTGGTTGCGTAGGAATTTTGCATAGACACAGATATGAAAAATGTGTAGTAAGGAAGGTGAAACTTTATGGAAAATATTGTAATGAAGATTCTTTTAAAGTAGCCCTTTCCCCCCCAAAAAAAATTAAGCAATCCCCCTTTTAAAAAGACACAAAAGTACCTTCAAATATTCAATTTTATTTATTTGAAGAATGTTAATCCAAAGGGGACTTATAAAAAAAACCACATGAAATTTTTCTTGAATGGAATATTTTCTTCATTTTTCATATTCTTTTGAAAATGGGCCTCCTACTTCTTGTTATACCAACCACTTTAATCATCCTGAACTGTTTCTCTAGGAAGAATGAATCATTGGTATCCCCATAATGTATCATGAAACTGTCAGTAATGTCTGTCATTCCCTCTAGCCTCCTCTTTCCCCTTCTCTCCCTCTATCTCTCAATGTGTATGTCTCATTTGCTGGAAATTTATTATTTAAAGAAAGTTACATGAAATGCATAGAGCAGAATTTTATGGGGTCTGGTGACATAGCAAGGTAAAACTGGTGAGTAGAAAATATAACATCATGTGCATCTGTACATGTCTGGTTTCTCTTTTCAACACCTGATGACCCTGGTGCCAAAAGTACTAGAAGTGATACAACTAGCCGTGTGACTTTGGGCGAGTATTTTCTCTTCTTTGTATTTCAATTTTTTCATGTAAAATGAAGGACATGGAGGGGTCATCGTAATGGAACCCAGTGCTTAAAGGAAGGAAACAAACTAATAAAAACAAACAAACAAAACCCACAAAATCATTAGACTGAGCTATCTACCAGTTTTCATAACAGTCAAATATCCTCCTGGTATTGGGTCATGTCATGTTTTGTATATCTGCTCCCTCGTCTGCCCTGAATATTTTCCATGTTGTGGTAAATCTGTGTGTGGCTATAATGGGACATTTCCATCTGTACTCCTGGAAAAGCACTAGTACCCAAGCATAAGGCTGGGTAGTGACTTCATTACTGCTTTCTTACTGAACAGAACACAGACCTTCTGAACATAAGAAAACAGTAGGAATACTTTGATCAGGACTGGCTGCTCTCTGTCTTTTTTTCTATCTCTGTCTCTCACTCTTGCTTCCTTCCCTTAACACTTTGCTTATCCTCTCTCTCTTTTTCTCTCCCTCTCTCTCTTTTTCCCTCTCTCTCTCTCTCTCTCTCTCTCTGTCTCTCTCTGTCTGTCTGTCTCTGTCTCTCCATATATAATGTGTATGTATATATGCATATGTATATGTATGTACATATATGCATGTGTGTATCTTATGTATACATGTACAGATATAATTATATGTGGGTAGATAGATATAAACAGATGCTCCAGTAGGAGAGAACTAATACTAATACTACATTCAGTCATTTGTGTACCATTTCATAAACATAGCTAAACCCAAAAGAACAAATGTGGAGAATCCATTCTATCCTGATGGGGTATCTATCTATCTATCTACATATCTATCTATCTATCTGTCTGTCAATCTGTCTGTCTATCTATCATCTATCTATCTATTTATCTATCATATCCATCTATTAATTTTCCCCAATAACAAGCTATGTAGCCTTTTCTACAAGACGTTTCAGTGTGACACAAAAGAAGAAAACATCCATTTCCCTTTTTGCCAGCAGAAAAACATATTCTCCAAATTATGAATGCAAACTTTTCTTTGAGAATTTTGTTCCTCTCTGGTTTAATTGAGCACTACTTCCAAGGTGCCAATCCAAATCATGGATGTATTCAGGAATTATCTGAAATGGGAAAGAGGAAATATACATTTGGGTGTGCAGTTAAGAATGCTCCATTTAAACCTGAATAAACTTGGTTGTAGAGAAAGATGAATGCCATCAACATTACAGTGTCTGCCAAGGGTAGGCCTACTTTTGCCTTTTCAAATCAATACAATATCTTTGAGAATCTACCCTGAGCAAGGTCCTATGGGAAATTTAATGGAACAAAGGATATGTTCCCTACCTTTGTGGAAATTATGTTCAGATATAAATAAGGGCTCAGAACTATCAGTCAAAAAGTGATATAGGGCCACCAGAGAAGTCCAGATAATACATGTTCATAGAAGTCTATGAGAAAGTGAAAGAATTTCAGTTTGGCATAGTTCCAGAAGGTCTTACGGAGGAAGTCAGACTTGAGTGGAACCTAGAAGGATGGATAGGATTTAGATAGTTGGAGTCAAGGGGTAATTAGTGTCAGGATGGTATACATAGGAAAAATAGTGAGAACAACAGTACAGAACCATTTTGACTAGAACATATGATTCATGAAAGAGTTTGGTGTGTTGATACTGGCACTCAGTATAAGGAAGGAAGCTCTGGACAGGTGACATTTGTAGACCCAGAGGAAAATAGGACTGTTAGAGGAAGACAAATGACCCAGAAAATTTACGGATCATAGTATCACAAAATGAATTTAGAAAGGCAGGTGTAATATTAGGGTAGAAGTCTAAATAAGTGACAAGTGTTACACACAGAGCAAATGATCCAATGGGTGTTTAGACTACAATGTTTGGTTCATTTGGTCAAAAGCTCAAAATATACAGATAATATCAGAGAGATGTGGCAATAGGTAGGAATGACCCACCTATACAGAATGTGGTTTGGGAGGTTAACTATCAAAAGGACTGGGACAGTTCTAAAATAACTGGAATAAGAGAAGTATAACAAAGTAAGTATTTAGTCTCAAAGTCCAGTAGAACAAGATATGGGCTCAAGTTAGAGTAAAAAATACTGCAAGGTAAATGGATTGGGCATGCAGAAACAATGAAAAGCTCAATTTCTAGTCCAAGTATACGAATTCAAATGTTGGACCAGCAGCAAGTTTAACCCAGGAGTTCATCTATTTCCTCTATGTAAGGCTTGGACTGGTCCCAGACGAGGGTGGGGAAAACAAGTAGGAAGGAAAGGGAAGCAAGGGCAGAGGGGATTTAGTAGCCCTAGTTATGAGGGTTTAAGGGCTGCAGTTAGGAAGCTTAGTGCATAATTACACAGTAGGAGCCTAGAGTAGGCCAGATTGGCTGAGCCAGATTGTAGAGGGCTTCGAAGCCAACGCCAAGCCATTTTTCTTAAACAAACTGAGGAGGCCACAGATCATAGATCCTTGTCTTGACACTGGGGGAAATAAGAGGCAGTGTATGCATGACATGCTTTCACTTGCTGCCTGATTTAGCAATGTCTTGTCTAGTTTGTCTGGGCTGCTGCTTTCCCTAACTTCCTCGCCGCACAAAGAAAATAAATAAATAAGTATGCTATGGTCTTATTTATCCTTCTTTGGACATTTCTTTACCAGGCAGATGGTCAATTAAGAGCACTAAACAATGACACTGTTTTCTCTGTAAACATTTTTTTTCTAATAGCCTCACAAATGAGAGTCTGTGCTGCCATACTGCTGAATACCATCTTGACTTTCTAATTACAAAGAGCTGTGTCTTGATAGTTACAATTACAGCTGTAACAATGCTGCTGGTCCTTGAACAATGCCGCGAGAGGCGAAGTGCTTATCGGAATATTCACAAATAAAGGCTTAAATTTATGCCAGAGATGGAGAAGAAGGTTAAACAATTGAAGGGGGGGAGGAGGTTGAAAACACTGGTTTAATGCTACAGATGTGAATTTGAATCCAATTACTCTGAAAGCCAAAACCTAGAAAAGGTGTTGTTTTCTTGTGTGGGGGTAATCAATAGGTTAAGGGTTGTTAAACTTAGCATGCTAATAACACTAATTTTGATATTTGCCCCTGCTCTGGTATTTTAGCATCCTATCTCTAAAATTCAATCTCTCTCTCTCTCTCTCTCTCTCTGTCTCTCTCTCTCTGTCTCTGTCTCTCTCTCTCTGTCTCTGTCTCTCTCTCTCTCCCTCTCTCTCTCTGTCTCGTTCTTTTTTAATGGGTGAAATGGATGCTTCTATATTGAAGGAGAAGGTCATCATTCTTCACTCAACCAGAGAGCATGTATTGAGCTCCCTGACTTGACCTTCAATGGAAAAGATAATTTATAAGAAGCTGCTTGAGCCAACTGAGAATATAAATTCCCTTGAAAATCTCAACTTGGCATTGAAGAGACCCTGGATTCTGAAAAGCTAGTTCTATAGAGCTTAAGGTTCCATGGATCTGAAAGATTTCACTTCTGGGCCAGGCAGTGTGATGTGATATTGTAATGACTTTTTTGGAAAACTAGCTTTACACCAATTTGGGTAGGTTCATCACCAAGAGGAACTTTAGGGGGACTGATTTTTTTTTCAACCACATCAACTCTCAATGACCATCTACTAATTGTAATTGGAAGTTGTAATAGAAGTTGTAATCTTTGTTAGAGATGGAAAGAGAATCAATACCAATGGAGATGATGAGGGCTCAAGACAGATAGAGGAACAAGAGAGGAACCCCAAGACTGGAGTTCCCTGTATGGGCCATGGGAGAAGAATTTTCAGACTCAAGCATTGTTGGGGTCAAGGTGGTAAAGATTTATTACGCTTTTCAGCAGGCAAGAGTTCTTAGGGAACCTGTAACCTAAGAGGGGTACAGGAAAAGTTTATATAGTATATATTTTATAGTATATTCTATAATGTAACATGTGCCAAGTGTGATGACTAGGTGACTCAGGGCAGGATTAGGTAGTGGTTAGTTCTTAAAGGAACATGCACTTTTAGCATCTACTTCACAAGTATTTTACCCAGCGTTCATCAGAAAATAGCCCAAGGGGGGCTCTACTTGCAGGTGTGGCTTTAGGCCTGAAATGTCACCAAGTCACCTAGTGGTCAGAACTGACAACTGACTAAATAATACCAGGCTGCTCTCATCAACATCTTGTTAGAAAAGGTTAATGTAAGTGAGTATATGTATGTCTAAGTCTAGGATACATATGATTGGCCAGTGAATGATAAGTGTCTTTATGACCTAGTACACAACCAGTTCAGTCAGTGCACAGCTGGTTCAAACTAATAAATTCTAATAAATAGGTGCAGCTAGCTACTATATCAGGAAAAGAGATAGAAGTTTTACCAGGGCAGGCTGTGTCCTTGGGCTAGGGAGAAACTGCCTGGAATAGTGTTTTAAGGGGAGAGAGAAATGTGAATTTTAGAGAGAAAGGTGATTTTAGAATTGGGGTCCAAGCACTTGCACCCAAGCACCCAATCAGAGATGGAGACTGAGTTCAATCAACTGCCTTTATCATTTACTCTCTGGATGGCCTTGGGTAAGATAATTAAATTCCCAGTGCCTCAAGTGATAGACCTTTAAGGTTCCTTCTATCCATAAATCTGTGATCCTGTTGAAGTAGGACAGGAAAGAAGAGACAAGCTGCACCCAGAGGAACACCAAGTATCATTCATTCATTCATTCATTCATTCATTCATTCATTCATTCATTCACAATAGACAATAAATGCATGTTGACTTGACTGAATTGAATAGTAATATGCTAAGCAATAGTATGGGGGATAGAAAGAAGAATTTGAAGCAGTCTCTAGCCTCAAAGAGTTTATAGGATCACCAGAACAGTTTCCAATATATTTTTGTCCTAACCAACACCCCTTTCCATATAGCAATGTGATCCTACCACCTGGTGATTCCTGATCTCTACTAATGAGTCCACTTTACTGGTTTTTTGGGGTTTTTTTTTTTATGAGGGTGGGGGTGGGAATTTCCTTAGCACCTCTCAGCTGAAAGACAGTCCTACAGCTAGTGAGTGTGTGAAGCCAGATTTGAACTCAGGAAGATGAGACTTTCTGTTTTAGACCTGGCATGCTCTGCTACCTAGTTGCCCCTGAGTCAGTAAGATCTGAATTCAAATCTGGCTTCAGAAACTTAATAATTGTGCCACCCTGGGCAAATCTTGATTCTGCTGTTTAATTCCCTGTGTGTGTCATTGAATGCCATTTCATTCTGGAGCACTACTGAAAAATGAAGGCAGTAGACCAGATATTCCGTCAGGTTTGACTGAGCTCTAAAACTATGATTTTATGTTCCTAAGCTAACTGTAATCTACAAAATTACCTAAATGCAGTAGGGAAGTACAAAAAAAAGTGCTATTTTAAGGTCTTATAGGGAAATTAGTTAGCAACTAGGGAAATATGGAAGGATTCCTACAGAAAGGGGCGTTTGAGTTGGACTTTAAAGAAAAAGTAGAAACTAAGAAGGCACAAAAAGGGGAAGGAGGAGAATACAAGAAAATCCAGTCATCCAAGGCCGGGTTATGTGCCAGAGAACATTGTATTTTGTCTAGATTATAGAGTGCATAGAAGATTGACATATAGGCAAGACTGGAAAGGTGGGTGGCACATAATAGGTACTTAATACAAGATTCTTGACTTGACTTGGTCCCAGACTATGGAATTCTGGAATGCTAGGCCAAGGACGCTTAGTCACCTTGATTGGCATTGGGAAGCCATTGGAGATTTTTGGGCTGAAGAGTCCACATAGAGTTTAACAGCTCTGTAAGGATGGATTAGAAGGGACAAGATGTAGACATGAAAGATCTATTAAGAATCTTCTCATAGAATGTAACAACATTAAGATCATAGTCTGTTTTGAGGTTAATACTTTGAATAGGTTAGTTGCTTAATAAATGTTTACGAAACTGAACCAGGGAAGGTCACAATAATCTAGAAAAGATGGAAATGAGAGGTAGATTATTTCTTCTAGAGTGGGATATTAATAAAATTATTCCCACCAATTGCCAAAAAAAGAAATGGTACTGAGGGGAGGCAAAGGGGATGCCTTCTTAGCCTCTGGACAATAGAGGACATCCCTTGGGAAGAAGACCCTGATATTATTGTTGAAAGCTGCAAAGACACTGGGGGTTGAGATGTTATAGCATTATCCATGCTACAGAAACAGAAAGACTGACTCACTTGTAGTCTGGGGTCAAGACACAAAAGTGAGGGAGTAGGAATGTTCTGTAGGGACATACAATGACCTTAGCCCTGAGTGAGCCTTTGTTATTCAGAGCTGAATCAGATATAAATAGATGGGATAAGGAGACAGAGAGAGAAAGAGAGAGAGGGAAAGGGAGAGGGAAAGGGAGAGGGAGAGAATATATCCAGGATCTGATCCTTTATTCCCAGACCTGGAAATCAGGAGAGAAAGTAGAAATTGCAAGATACCCCTGGCAATGTGAATAGCCTACTATTCTATATGACTTTTATATGACTATACTATATGACTTTTGAGGGACCTTGAAAACTGAAAAAATACCAGGAACCCTGACAGGGTAACTGTGGTCACCCACACCAGGGAAATCATGCTGACACAGAGCAATGGACAGGCCATCTCAGTCAATCAAACACTCAGTCAGCATTTTATAAAGAGACCACTATGTGCCAAATACAGTGTTGGGTACTAGGGAGATAAGGACAAAGTTTTTGCATTATATGCAAATAGAGACAATGTTTGCATCAATAAGCATAGAAAAATAGATGTAAAATAAACTAGAGGCAGCCTAGCTTAATGCATAGAACTGACCTTCTAGTTAGAAAGACCTCTGACACATACTGGGTGTCTGACCCAGGGCAAGTCATTATATCAGTGCCCTTAGGAGACTTTCTAAAAATGTAAATTGCTGAGCAGGGGCATTGGCCTAGGGAGCAACCTCAATGGGAGTTCCCTGTGACAGTGGAATCACTAGACCAATATAGTGTATGTGTGTATGTGTGTGCATGTGTGTGTGTGTGTGTACCTCACACATACATACATATATACACAATAGATATGTACATATACATACATACATTATACAATAATACATTATATGTGTAGTAACATGTGTCATATTATATATACCATGTGCAATATGTTATATAGTATAATATATTTACATGTTTTATTATATATCACTTAAATAATTTTATCACATTGCAAAACATATATCTATAACCATATATATTAGATATTATGTATATGAGATGCTATATATGGTATGTGATATATATGTGGTGTGTAATATATAATATATAATAAAATACTATATTGTGATAACATAACATTATATATGTTATATGTATTATACTATACCATGTATGTATCTAAACATACTTTTGATATATAAAATGTATTTCTATCTATATCCAGATTGCACTAGTTCTGTGATTCCTTTGTCACGAGAAACTCCCACTTAACTTACTTCATTGAGAGAGAGAAAGAGAGAGACAGAGACAGAGACAGAGAGAGACAGAGCGAGAGAGAGCGAGAGAGAGAGAACAGAGAAACAGAGAGAGAGAGAGAATAGATAATATAATGAGGATATAGATATGAAAATATTGTGCGCATACATGCACAATATGATTTTTTTGAGAGAAAACCACTAACAGCTCAGGTAGAGGTCAAGAACAGTCTCCTGTGGTGGTGCTGAACTGAGCTTTGAAGTAAACAGATTTGAATTGAAGGGAATAAATTCTAGGACATCTTGTAGAAAAGCTCATGCCAATGAGATGATGCTTGTGCCCCAAAGATTCTTATAAATGGCCAGGGGAAATATTTGTTTTAGGACATTGTGGGACTTACTTGGATTTCCTGTTTAAGGATGTATAATGGTTCATTGATTTTTTTTCTCAATTAACTTTGAAGCATTGTGGTCAGGGGTGCTTGTAAGCATGTGAATTACTTAGTAGGAACCTACAGATTTTCCAGAAGAGAATTCCAGTTCCCACCCCACCTCGTTAGTATATGGGTTAGTTTGTGTTAAGAAGTAAATTTAGAGAAAACAAGGGCTTATCTAGTTTACTCAGCTCATTTTACAAAAGTGTAAAATTGAGGACTAAAGAAATAAAGGGACCTATCTATGGCCAGCACTGCAAGTCCATGGCACAGGCTGGATTCATATCCTGGACCTTGAGTAGTTAATCAATCAACAGATATTTGTTGATCCCATTTACACATCAGGGAGTTTTATTCAGTTCAGTGCTCTTCCATTGTTTTGGCATTGGGGACCCTAGTCAAAAGAAATCTGATAGAAAGGAAGAAGAAAGAAAGAAAGAAAGAAAGAAAGAAAGAAAGAAAGAAAGAAAGAAAAAGAAAAGAAAGAAAAAAGAAAGAAGAAAGAAGGAAGGAAGGAAGGAAGGAAGGATAGGAAGGAAGGAAGGAAGGAAGGAAGGAAGGAAGGAAGGAAGGAAGGGAGGAAGGAAGAAGGGAAGGAAGGAAGGAAGGAAGGAAGGAAGGATGGAAGGAAGGAAGGAAGGAAGGAAGGAAGGAAGGAAGGAAGGAAGAAGAAAGAAGAGAAAGAAGGAAGGAAGGAAGGAAGGAAGGAAGGAAGGAAGGAAGGAAGGAAGGAAGGAAGGAAGGACAGCGGGAGAGAAAGGAAAGAGAGAGAGAGAAAGAAAGATGAGAGAGAAAGAAAGATGAAGAAAGAAGGAAGGAGGGTGGAAGGAAGGGAAGGAAGGAAGGAGGAAGAAATGGGTTTCTTTGGGACAAAAAGAGGGGCACTTACAGATGAAGGAGTGCTTCAGTCTTTTCCTTCCCATAATGTAGAATTTCACAAGTTCATTCTTCCCTCATGTAGCATGTCCAGCTAACAACTCTTGGGATTCTGCTCAGCAATAATTTTCAAACACTATAATTCTTGTCAACGTACCCTTACATAAACTGATTTCAGCAAAGTAGGCCTGGCTATTACAGACGACTCCTGATATCTGCTGCCAGTCTTTTCCCAATCAAGTTCATTCTCAAATTCACCACTGAATCATAGACTGTAATTGTAAAGAGTTGGAAGTCTACTGAACAATTCATCTCACCCCACTGCTTAATTTCAGAGAGAGAGATGGCTGTATAACTAAACAAATCACACCACTCTAAACAACTTCTTATTTACAATGACATATAAATTGAAACTTTTTTGGGTATTCCATATGTATATTACACAGTTAATGGATTCAGAGTTGTAAGGGTGGGACTCCATTCCCCGCTCTAATGAATGTAATCAGAGAAGGTCCAAACAATCAATGGCCCAGATAAAATTTCAAATGAGTAAACACCAAGGTTATACCCTATGATCTCTTAAAGAGTGCGAACTTCTTTGATTGGATTGAAAAGAATGTGTTTGAGAGATTAGTCATGGCCCATTGGGCCTACGTACAAAAAACATCTTCAGTCAACTATGGGGATGGAAGAGTTTTAATTTAGCAGATTCCACATAGAGAACTGGAGCTAATTCATTTAAAAGGACTCACTCTTGGAGGAAGAAAGGTAGAGATTCAATCAATCAGAAAATCGATAAACATTAAGTACCTACTGTGTGCTAGACACAGTGTTAATCAATGGGGACTAAAAAAAAAAATTGAAAGATTATGAGGTCATTCTCAAGGACCTCACAGTCTAATAGAAAGAACTTGATCCCCTCATCCTACCAACACTGGCCGCATCATTGGAGTGTCTGGACCAGTAGCAGACTGTCCAGTGGACTGCACCAATAGGAAATAGTACAACCAGCACATAACTATAGTCACCCAAAGGAAAGAACCTTCAGAGAACGTGATCAGTCTTAGGGGAGAGAAATTCTGGCTATGAATTCTTCAAAACTACTGACCTTTGGAGAGCAACTGAATCCAAGGTGAAGTTCATGAGAACTCTAGGAAGGGAAAAAAGTGATATGCTTCCTTGCCACATGCATTATCTATACACTTGCCTAATTACCATTGTGTTTTACATTTGTATCCACTTTTCTGCTAGAATTTGTGTATTTGTGGGAGTGGTCACCCCCAGTATGAGGAGAAGGGCATGTTTATACTAACTTTTCTTGCTATAATATTTTAATAAGACCTATCTATCTGCCTGTCTATCCATGAAGCATATATGTAACTATATGTACACATGTATACATATATTACATACTTGTGTATTTATGCTTATATGTTACATTAATATATTATATATGATATATACATAATTGTGTATTTCACAACAGACACACACATATATACACATGCGTATGTAATTTTTAAGGGAAAAGCAAATCAGTAGTTGCTCATAAGCAACAAGACAAGAAACAAAGTCCCTGAAGGTTACTCCAAGATCTGAGAAAAGTACTCACCGATCCTCTGGGGAATCAGCTTTTAGTACAAGTGGAAATCGGGAAAATAAAAATTGGGAAAATGATGTTACAGTATCATAACAGCATAACACTTGGGTTTAGAAAGGGTCTCAGTGATGAACTAGTTCAACCTCCTTGTATTCTGAGGCCAAGGAAGGGAAAGCGATTTGGCCAACATCACTTTGAGTGGGATCCAGTTACAAAGTACCAATAGCAAAATGAAGGTTTTGAATTGATGACCTCTAAGGTCCTTTCCAACTCCAACTCTATGTCTCATGATTCTTCTGTCTCTAAATCTTTGGTCCTTTGGTGATTTCTAAAGTGTTCATCCAACTAAACTCTATCACTTTATCTTTCTAAACTTGTCTTCCACTACTCTATAGCTCAAACCTACCATATAATACATATTTGTCTACTAAAACTATTCCTGAATCCTCTGTGCATTTCTACCCCTGAATCAACCAACAATTTAAAGGAAGGTTTGTTGAGGGGCAGCAATAGACAAGCCACTTTGATGCTGTCCTTAATCTGAAGGCTGTTCTCATATGCCTTTCCCTTTCCCTCTTGACCTGGAATGTCCTCTTTACAGCTTTCAGCCACAAACCTTACATTTCTCTTCTTGTAAGATCCTTAAAACTCAGCTAAATTCAAACCTTCTGTGACTTTGATGACTTCTACTACAAGAACAATAATAATAACATTTATATAGTGTTTTCTAGTTTGTAACATTCTATATATGCCCAGCTGTTTTTCAATCATGGGCAACTATTTGGGATTTTCTTGGCAGAGATAATGGAGTGGTTTGCCATTTCCTTCTCCAGTCCATTTTACAGATGAGTAAACTGAGGCAAACAGGTTGAAGTGACTGGTCTAGGGTCACACATCTAGTAAGTGTCTGAGGTCAGATTTGAACTCAGGAAGATGAGTCTTCTGACTCCAGGCCTGGCTCTCTATCCACTATGCCATCTAGCTAGTAAATATAAACACACACACGCACAAACTTTGTTATAGTCTGACACAGTTTCTAGTTAATTTTCATATCTTATCTGTTCTTTAAACTTAAACCCTTTCAAGCCACACTGTCTTACATTTCTGTGCATCTCCCCTAACCACCACCACCTAAATCCCCTAAACCAGTGCTATATGCATTCAATAAATGTTTGGTTTATTTAATTCATTAAAATGAGATAATAGTCCAAAAAATGAACTCTTAGTGCTTTTTAATACTAATGGTTTAGTTATAGAAAAAGAAGGGTGAAATCTTAGAGATCATTTATCCTGCCTCTTTCTACTCATTGTTCAGATGAGACAGAACTCCAAGGCCCAATTGAAACTAGTTCCTTCGGATGTATCATGGGAGCTCTTTTTAAACATTAAGGCAAAGAATAATATTCTGATAAAGTATGTGATACTATTTTAACATCTTCATAATTCCAAATAATTCCAAAGTGATTTTTCTATGCTTCCCAGTAAATAAATAAATAGTTGGAAAAAATAACTACTTTGTACCCGATAGAAGAGCTACTAAGTATTACACAAAGATGGAAACAATTTTTATCTTAAGTCAGCCACAGAAATACCCATTAATATTTTTTAATGATTTTATTTGGTTGATGGAGTATTACATCTCCAAATTATATAGCTTGGATTTCCCATTACACGCTCCTTATGGGTCATATGCATATTCAAAAAGTTGTACAAAAGATTCCCGCACATTTCAAGTAGCCAATTTTCATTTGCTCAGTTCTTGTCTGAAGAACCAGACCCGTGAAAGGGATGAAGCCCTCGAAAGTGCCTGTTCCAGGTTAATTGTCTCAGATTGCTCATTTGCAGCACTATTATGGAGCGGCAAAGCTGGTTAATCTGCTCTAGGGCCGCCCTGCTTCCTCTATCCAGCTTACTTTATGGCTGAAGCAACATTTGGCAAAATGGCACTGTTGGCCAAGGCCCAAATCATAGAAGACTGCCATTTTTTTTCTTGGAATCAAGGAAATAATAAGGCAGGTTCAGAAATAATTTCATAAAGCTTAAAATGATGAACTCCATATTAGTTTTAGCCTGTAATTCACTTCCATGTGGTATTGTATGTTGTGACCCTGAATCCCCTTTGCAACACCGATGTGAACACATGCTGTGCATTTCTACACAACAAATGTGATGTAGGAGGAGAGGAGGAGGGAGGGAGAAACATGTTCCCATTTTTTAGGCATTGCAACTTTGTAAGGAAATGGATTATTTCTGGACTAAATCTTGCATACAACTTTCAGCCCCTCGTACCTTTATTATTGGAAACACTATAACTCGAGAGCCTCTTCACCAGCGGCATAACTAGCAGGTGCTGCTATCATAACGGTAAAAACATTTACTTATTAATCAGTGCACATAATTCATCTGGAATGCTGTCAATTTAAGATGGCAACCTGACTTTTTTTTTTTGAGTGGGTAGGAGGGTCAACAATTTAATGAATCTCGTCTGCATTTTAATTCCAACCTAATAATCTGCCTCCGGCTCTTTTTCTTCACAAGTGGAATGCTTTTTCTTTTCCTTTTTTTTTTTCCCTTAGGATTCTGCTATCAAGTCAAACACAATAGAACATTTACCTCCCTGCCTCAGTTACACAGTAGATTAGATTTACCTCAGGTAACCCCACCCAAACAGCAAACTAAAGCATCTATTAATCATTCCCACCCTGCAATAATTCCCTTCACAACATTAGTTTCTCTTTCTGTGTGTATCATCCCCAACCTTAAGGTTCTGACAGATTTGGGTTTTAAAGTTTCCCTTCTAACTCACCATTGAGATGCACATTTAGAAATATGGCGTCTCTTGACAGTTAGAATAAATAAATTACCCCTTTCTTCCCCAAAAGATCAAATGCTTCATCTAAATGTTTCTCTTTGGAAATGGTTTTTTTACATACGCTGCATCCAAACAGGTAGTACAAAAGAGTTCTATGGGTGTGTTGGGGATGGAGAGGGCTAGGAGGTTATTTAAGTGGATTTCTTGATTTATTTATTCATTAAAAGGCAACCCACCAACCCCTCCACTCACCATGTCAAACGTACACAGAATAGACTTTGTGATTAGGGGAGATGTGACTGTGACTGCTTGAGCTCAGCAGTGACAGCCGGCTCCTCTCTGAATTTCAGTCAGCCTCTGTCACTTGCCTTGACAATGAAGTTAATATATTCATGACATTACTGCACATGCATTCTCAATTCACAGCATATTGTATTGTTTACCCCTGTTCTTTTGTACTATTGCATGTAGTAATTTGCCTTCTAGCAACATAAAATTCCTCAACTTAAAATTTTGCCCTCATTTTATTTACCCTTAATAGAAAAATAACCATTTCTTGGCCCATCCACTGTTGGTAAGACCACCTTTTTACAGTATCGCAAACAGAGAAATGTCAGATTTTACATTTTGATCAGATGTGTCTACAACCATTTACAATACATATTTCTCATCTTCACTTTCCTACATCCTTTTCCCTAAGAAGCTACTAGGCACATTATGTACTCAGACGCCAGCCCCCTGGGAAAGTATGTAGGGGTGTGTGTGTGTGTGTGTGTGTGTGTGTGTGTGTGTGGTGAGGAAGATGTTGAGGCAGGGTCATGACTGGAAAGGGGTTAAGGAGTTCTATCATAATTTACTGGAGAAGGAGCAGAGTCTGGATTTCTTCTAAATCTGGAAAATCCATACATTTCAGAAAAACATGGTGCTCTGGTGACACATGCTTCTGCACACCATCCAAAGAAATGCCTCTTTACTATAGGGGAAGTGTCTGCTGTGTTAAATATATCTGTAGTACTTATCATTTTTCTCCACTGGAATACCACCCCACCACATCTCTCCAATAGCTCTCAACTTTACTCATCTCTCCCAGAGGCTGGATGTCATTCACTAGTGTAGATGACTTTTACATACCATAAGATCCACTTAAAATTCCTTTCTCTCAGTTTATTTATGGGGCATTGATTACCCAGTCTCCTGAGTTCAACATTTATTCAGGTTGGTAGAATGCAACAATAATTTTGAAGTCTAAGACAGATGATTTTGTTATTACAATGCAGAAACTCATGAAGCCTTGGTGACAGAAGTCAACACGGAGGGGATGTCCACAAGAAGAGAGAAGCTTGGGTTAACAAGATACAAGTGTATTCTTTCTATTTATTAGTGATGATATATATGTATGAATAACAATATGCATATATATATATGTATATGCCAACACACATATACATACATATGTTTATCAGAATCCTACGAAAGAAAGGGACCTCCAGAGACTGCAAAGTTGATCTGCCTCCTTTGGCTAGAAGCATCCTAAACCATTTCAGATTATGCAGTGTTAGGAGATCCCCAGAATCACTAATGCATTGTTGGTGGAACTGTGAACTGATACAGCCATTCATGAGAGCAATTTGGAACCATATCCAAAGGCCTATAAAATTACACATTCCCTTTGACACAGCAATTCCACTACTAGGTTCTGTGTCCCAAAGAGATCAAAGGAAAAAGAAAAGGACCTATATGTACAAAAATATTTATAGCAACTCTTTTTGTGGTGGTAAAGAATTGGAAATTGAGGGGATACCTATCAATTGGGAAATGGTTGAACAAGTTGTAGTATAAGATTGTGATGGAAGCCATTATGTTATAAGAAACTACCAGTAGGGTGCTTTAAAAAAAAAAGCCTGGTAAGACTTACATGAACTGATGCAAAGTGAAATGAGAAGAATCAGGAAAATATTGTAAGAAGTAATAACAATATTATATGCTGATCAACTGTAAATAACAGCAATTCTAAACAATACAATTATATAAGATAATTTGAATGACTTAAAATGAATGGTATCTGATAGAGATCAATATATATATTTTTTTACCTTGACTTTTCTTGATTTTTTTGGGGGGAGGGGTTGTGTTTTCCTTTGTAGCATGCTTAATAAGGAAATATGTTTTTTGTAACTTCTCATATGTAATCTATATCAAACTACTTGCCTTCTCAAGGGGAGGGAGTGGGGGAAGGAGAAAATTTGGAATTCAAACTTTTAAAAAATGAATATTAATTTTTTACATACACGTGAGAAAAATTATTAAAATAAAGATTTTTTTAAGAGATTCCTAGACATGTTATGTCCCATAATCTATTTATCTAACCTTTATGGTCAGATAAAGGCCCATTTGCTACAGCTGAAAATCATTTCCTCATATTCTGGGCACAGTTGATCAGGAGGCCATCTGGTCATCCTTCTTGATATTTGAACCCTTCATATCCTTGAGGAATGTTATTGAACTGAATTGATCTCTTAGTTTTTTGGCTCCTAGTGCGCTTATAGTCTGTTACATAATTTAACACAGCTATATAGTGGTTTGCATTGTGTATTTCTCATATGTCCCTGGTTAGGTTATAAGCTCAGTCAGGTCAGGGATCATGTTATACATATATCTATCTATTACCTAGCACCACACCTCACTCTTCATAGTTGCTTAATAAATATTGATTGATTGATTGACTTGAAGGTACATGTACCAGCATTAGGTTAAAGAATAGATTAGCAATATGACTGGGTAAAAATCATTTCTACTAGAAATATCAAGGAACCTAAGGGAAATGTATTTTGTGAATCTGAATTATTCTGATAATTTCCTTCTTTCATGTTAACACTTAGCTATAGGCAAGCACATAGCAAGGCTATTGCAGAGATGGGCAGAGGACAGTTAAGTGCTGGCGAAACGGGTTCTGCAGTGAACTGCTAATGTGGTCCAGCTGGGTAAGCAGTACTGACAGCTGGGCTTAGTGCTGAAACCTCAGAGGACCCAAGTCATCATTGTTGAGATGTCTAGCCTAGCACAGGGCAGACAGGCAAAATCGAGCCATCAGATCCAAGGGGCAGTTAGGTCATAGCTAAATACAAGAGTCTGAGCCAAGTCAAATGGTATCATATTACCAAGAGGAGATGACTGTGTTGAGTGGGACGAGCAAAGGAAAAATGGGAGCTGAAGGCATCCTGGGCTATGATCACAGCAAAGCTAAATGCGAATTATGAAGGTAGGTCATTTTCCAAACAAATTGTCTACTGACAAAGCTGAGGTTCTCTTGCTCAGGAGGTTGAGTTATCTTGATGTAATGCTTAGGACTCTAGACAGAGAGATGGAAGGGACCTTAGATATCATCTAATCTCATACTTTCATTTTTTTTTTCAAGGATGCAGATGGAGGCCTGTAGAAAAGAAATGGTTTAGGTAACAAAATGCCATAGTGGGTAGAGAATAGTGCCCTCAATCAAAAGGTCCAGAGTTCAGATCCTGTCTGAGATACTTCAGAGCTGTGTGACTCTGGGTAAATCACAACCTTTTTCAGTCTGCTTCTTCTTTTGTAAAATGAAGATAATAGGTTTCTAAGGTTACTACGAGGATCAAATGAGATATATATATGACAAATTTGGAAAACTTTAAAACAATATATAAATCCTAGTTTTTCATTATTATTTTTGTTTTGTTATTGTCTAACATCATGAAGAAAATAATAGGAAATAGAAAAGTAAAGTAACCATTTCTTCATCTTTCTAGTCAGTCTCTTAGGCTGGAGAGAATGTGAGTCACCCACTACATTCTGCAACGCTGTCAGTCTGGATGCTATCAGTGTAGTATCTTCCTCAGATAGGAACATCTGAAAAACCTAACCATTTCTAAAGACGTCCCTGCATTCAACACATAAACAGGACAAAGGCTACTGACAAACATATGTCTCCATGTTTTATGGCTCACTTAATGTTGATAATTAAATGTTGCTTAATAATTGATTGCTTAAAAGAATTGAATGGAATACTCGAACTTTGATTGCTTGGTAAAAAAAAAAAATAATGGAAAAACTGTCCTGTGAATTACAGGATCTTAAGGTCATAAGATCTTTGAACTGTAAGGGATATTAAACACAAGTTGAACAAGCCCTTTCATTCCATAGATGAAGAAACAGAGGTTTAAGGAGTTTAAATGACTTGCCTATGGTTACATTGCTAGGATAGCAGAAGCAGAATTTGAACCCAGGTCTCTGTGACACCAAGCCCAGGGCTCTCCACTATGCATGCTGCCTCACAATTTATCAATCAGCAGCTATTTATTCATTTCTTATTATAGGAAAGACTTACTTCTAGTAGCCACAGGGAAAACAAGGAAGAATAAGTCACAGTCACTGTCCTTCAGGAGCTGATGATATAATTGGAAAGAGAATACATATACTATACACAAGAAAAAAATAATTACAGGTCCCTACCCTAACCCTCCCTTCTTTATACTACAGTAACTTGCATTCCACAGATCAGGGGGAACTGAGTCACCAGCCAGAAGTCAAGTTGTAAGTTTTATTCCCATCCCTTGGTACATGAAGTTGGCTTGAATTAACTTGAGAGAGTTAATTATTCTATTTTCAGTATGTGCATTTACATCTTAGAAATCAGAAAATACTATAAATCAGGGCTTGATTTATGATTTTCTTGATTGCCTAGAATTAAGAAAGTAATAGAGAAAATATTAATAATGCAGATTAAATTTTAAAATGTGTCTATACATTTTGTTGTGTTTTGGAGAGCCAGTTGTTAAAACATTTGCCAGCATGGTCCTATTCATCTCATCCATCTGGCATAATTAATATTTCCTCTCTTGTTTATTCCTTCTGCACAGAATCATAAGTAATATAAGATAAACATGACTTAGGGCATCCAATTTACAGGAGAGAGACTGGGGTCATCACCAATCCTTTTACAAGACTGGAAACAACAGAACTTAGTACCAACTTAGTAAGGAAAAAGAGTTAAAATAGCAATGACCCAGAATGGGGCAGTTAGGGAGGGGCAGTGAATTCTTCCTCTGACCTGCATAAACTTGTGTATGGTAGCTCCATGTCTATAGCCATTGGTCTCTGTCTCACTTCCCCTCTACCACCACCATCCCCATCCATGGGGGTCTTATTTCATTCATGCTATTTGCCCCAGGTGCTATTTGTGATGTTTGCCAAAGTACACAAAAGGCCTTGCAATGACTCCACCACACACATACCCAGTCTTTCACCTGTCACTATCCCTATCAAAAACGAAACCTGAAAGAAAGTTTTTTAAGTCATTAAGTACAGTAGTCTAAAAGGAACTAAAAGAAAAAACACACTCCTCTTTTTGTCAACAACTCTTGAGTTGACAGACCAGAAGGAAATAGAACAAAGGGCTGGGGGACTTTTAAGTCATTCTAATGGGGGTAGGAATATGGAAGAAAAGGTAAAAAAAGGGAAGAAGCCAATTGGATCTAGGTGCTCAACAACAATCTCATATTGATTTGAGATATCTGTATCTGCTACCTGGGAGAAGCTGTAGTACTGATTAGTGTTTTAATCTTACCCAGATAGGATGGAAATTGTTCATGTTACTGAGAGACATAAGGAAACCATTATTTCTTTGTAAAGACAAATATCCATTTCAGTAAATAATTTAAGGCACACACTCTCTATGTGTGGATATTTGGCATAGGGCTGGGGAATGTAAATAAAAATAATTTCTCTTTAGCTGGTCTTTTTAGACAAAAAGAGAAAACAAATGATGTCTCCTTGCCAGTATTTGCCATATTAAAGATATTTACAGTAGATCAACCATTAGAAGTTAAGAAGTCTTATACACATAAAGTAAGATGGGGAGGACAAGAGAAATTCATCACCATTTTCTGTCCATACTCAGCATGTCATCACCACTTAATTACCACTCTTGTGGTGCCATCTCTGCTTATGGTTTCAGTCTTTCATTGTTTAGATTTTCCACCAAACTCAGAAGGGCTGCACTCATCTCAAGCTGATGAGGTTGAGTTGAATGAGTTTTACTCCCTCAACAGTTTGATCTTTAATCCCAAAAAGGCATCGAAAATAACATTTTCAAAAAGGATATTGTTTAGTGGAGAGATGGAAAATATGAATTAGGTGGTCACAATATGGAGGGGCAATCATCTATCAACAATTATTTATTATGCACTTCCTATGTATCAGGGCACTAGGCTAGGTATTGGCATTGAGAGACAAAAGTGTCCTTCATATCTCTAACAAAGGAGTTAACATGTACTTGTGTAACACTGAGGAGGTCATTTAACCTCCTTCTGTCCCAGTTTCCTCATCCATAAAATGCAGGGGCTGGCCTAGATAGCATCTGAGATCTTACAATCTCTGGCACAGGCTCCTCTGATAGGATATCTATATCTAAGTGTAATACAAATATATGTGAAACAAATACAAGACATTTTGAGAAAGAACAAGTTACAATAATTTCATATCGTGTATCTGAGGTAAAAAACCATAATGAATTAATCAAAATTCCTTAAATATCTTGTAGGTACAAATTTCCATGCAAATGTACAGGGCATATCAAGAAACATAAAGAATATTTCTCTGTCTTACACAAGAGAAAATAAGAGGCCTGTGACAATAAGGATCTAATGACAAATTGGGGCTTAATATAATTCACTACTTATCCATAGGTATTCACCTTTTGTAACTTCTGTTCATGTCCTCTCCAGGGAGTTCACCTCTCTATCCCTCATTATAGGGACTCCATTGGAGTCTATCTATGGCTACTTCACAGTCACAGTAAGTAACTAACCTATCTCCTTTTCCCAGCGTGCCTCCTATAGACCATTTCTTCTACACAATTCTTAAGGTGTAATATAATACAACCTACCTGTATTCTCATATGTGATCTTTCCTTGTTCTTTGAGCGATTCTTTAATTCCTCAGAGATGAGGATATTCTATGATGTGTGGCCATAGAATATCACCAGAAGAAATTTGTCGAGAAGATGGACCTTTCAGTAATCATCCTAAAACAAAACAAGGAAACAAAAACCCCTCAAGCTAGTAACAACCATGAAGCCTTAAAAATTATCTTTTTTAGGCACAACACCTTGTTCTCATCCCAAGCAATTAACCTTTTAACATTTTTGGCCATACTAGCTGAAAGAACAGCCACTGAATAAGTGCAGATTACACCATCTTGCCTAGAGATATTCTGTCCCAGGTAAGGCCTGTTTGCACATAAAATGTGAAGTCCTTCCAACCATGTTTGTACTGTGGACCTCATCTTCCTCCTTTCCTTGTCCAAATGCATCTTTGTATCTGGAGTCTCCCTTGGAATGCTGTGCATGCTGTCTTCTAACCACAAGGGTATTTATTTAGTGGCTATGATGCTCCAGGTATATGGGGGATACAAAACCAAAAAGGAAAACAGTGCCTAACTTCAAGCTTTTCCTACTTGAGGGGGGTCACATATACAAATAAGTAAATGCAAAACACACACAAGGTAAAAAACATTTTGTGGGAAGAGGGGGCTATTACTAATATCTGGGAGAAGCAGACAGCCTATACAAGGTGACAAAGGCAGTGTCTATACAATATAGGATTAAAGTAAGTTTGGTTGGAACAAAGAACACAGAAGATGGAGTCATTTGGAATCCATCTGGGAAAAAGATTGAGAAAACAATTAGATACTAAACAAAAAATTTATATTTCTATATATATATGTATACATATATATAATTTAATATATAATATATTACACATTAATATATAATATGTGATAATACAATGATATAATATATCATATATTAATGTTATATACATAGACACATCCATATATACATATATATACAAACACACATACATTTATATGTACATACACATATATGTGATATATATATATGTAAAAGCAACGAGAGTCACTGAAAGTTCTTATGTGATATGATGAGACCTGTGCTTTAGGAGTATCAATTTGGCAGCTATGTGGAGAATGGATTGAAAAAGGGAGAGACTTAAGATAAGGGCCCTGTATTTAGAGGGCACTATAACTGTTTAGGCAAGAGGTAGTGACCATGGTACACAGGAGAACTTTCTTTTATATGCTTATCCCCTGCTGGGTCAAGATAGGTAGTTTCTCCTCTTTTTCACATCTACCTTTGAACTATTTGTAGACCATAATTATTCCCCATTTGGGCAGTGACTTAGGTAAACTACCCATTTTCTTCAATCCACTCCTGTTGGCTTAATCATCCTGTTTCTTTTTTCTTTCCTTATAGCCCTTTGAATTTAACTTCATTTGCCCAGAATTGAGGTGTCTAAAACTAAATGGAGCATTCTAGTAGGATTTTCAACATAACTGGTTAACCTTGCTATTCCTATGAAATAACTTCTGTTACTATACAGTACTTGATATATCCTTTAATTTCCTTTCCACTATTGTGGAAAAAAATCAATTTTATACTTTTTTGTATTTTTCCTCTGCCAATAGGTCTTTTTTCTAGATTTTTAGGAGGAGAGCAGAAAAATGGATTGCAAGAAGATGTCATGGAGTTATTTGCATTTTTGTCAAAGAAAATATGTCTTTGACTAATATGTACAAAGGAACAGTTAGCTTTCTAATCATCCATTTGATGGCTGAGGAAGACAAGTTCACACTGTGTGTATATGTATTATATGTGTGTGATCACACACAGGTGTATAAACATATATATGTTTATATATACATGTCTACATATTTGTTTAAATTATCAAAACATTAATAGTCAAAGACAGATACTAAACATCATCGTTTCTATCAATTTATTTTCTAAATGTTTGAAAAAGGCCAGTGGCTGGAGATGGGTTGGGGTAGTAGGCATGTGGAACTTGTTCCCATTTTGTTTACTAGAATACAATCCTATGAGAGTATTAGTTTCAAGAGACACAGATAGCCACTTGGTTATTAGATTTCTGTTTTATAATCATCGTATTCTATTTTCAGGTCCAGAACTTAAAGGCTAAAGTACTAAGATCAGTTCTGCCATAGGCATGCCCAAGCTGTAACTATGTAGAAAATATTTGCATTCCAACAAGGTTACTTCTATTTTTTAAAACTATTTCTATTATAGTTATATAATTTCTAATAATTGAAAAACCTAGTTGGCTGAACCATATTTTAAAATTTAATGTAAAATGAAATGGGCAAATATTAATGGAAAACCTAGCATCAGAATTTTTGAGCTAGAAGGAAATATTCATATCCAACTAGATTGTACCAATCATGGGACCATCTCGTTATAGGGGTACAAAGACATCACTTCTTGACCTTAATGACATTCCAACCTGGAAAATGAAGCATAAAGGCATTAAAATATAAGACAATATAAAGTCAACATCACAAAGCTGCTAAAAAGCAGTTAAGGATCAAGTATGTGGGTAGTACAAACCTATTCTAGGTCTTCACAGAAGAGAAGTCTCAATTTTGCATGGATTATAATGATCTGGGGAAGTTTTATGAAGTATTAAAGACTTGGATTGGACCTTGGAAGATGAGATAGAAGAATATAAGAAGTTAAATAGAGAAACTTCAAAAATATAGGTATGAGGCAAGAAAGTGCAAGGTACGTTTAGGGGATACTAGGTAGAGTAAGACCAATTGTTTGGGGGCAGAGAATTCCCAAAGAATGATACAAAGGTGCCCTATAGAATGGCAGAGCAGAAAGGAATGTAAGAAGTCATTGAGTTCAATTCTCTTATTTTGTACATAAGGAGATTGAGACCCTGAGAATTAATGAGCAAAGAATACTGAGAAGTAATGAGTAAAGAATATGAGATACTTTGACCCCCTGACCCTATGCTAATTTACATGACTATTTGCTTTTCCTTCCTCTAGCTACTGGGGTAAGATTGCCTAAGGATATATTCAATTAAAAGAAAAAGACCTTGCCACAATGTCCAGGTGCATCATAAATGTGAGAATTTGATGATAATCTACCAACTGCAATCATGTGACCAGGTGGTTATGGAAAGTGGAAGCCCATTCTGATTATCAAAAAAGGAGTCTGTCTGTAAGGCAGCTTTGATAGACAATTTAAACATCTTTATTTTCCTTTCCATGATCTAGCCCTTTTCACAGGCACCAAATGTGTTATATTTGTGGGTACAGATAATATAACTGACTGACTCATGATAGGATTAGAAGGGAATGAATAGTGATCTAATGAAGTTTCATATCATCTCTAACCTTATGAGTTATCACAGAGCTTGGAAAGGATCTTTTCCTCTGAATTATTGGGTAAATAGTCTGGGGCAGAAGATACATTGGGGTGAGGGACGGGGGAGGCACTAGGAGGCAAGAGACCTGAATTCTTATTTCTCTTTCAAAAATTTACATTTCATCACAAAAAGATTTACGTGGACTCTTTCTGGCTTGTTTGCTAGAAAACCCTTTGAAATCAAATTAGTTAATATTTGTTGAGTTCATTTCATGTTTTGCAAATATAAACATTTCTCTCTTCATGACCTAATTAATTTTTCAAAAAGTCTGTCTTTGGTGGCTTCCACTGCCTATCCTTTCATTCACTTCTCAGCATCATGCAATCTGACTCCCAGTCTCCAAATTCCTTTCTCTAAAGTTGCCAAGTATATCTTAATTTTCATATCCAATGATTTTTTTCTCAGTCTTCTTCCTTCTTAACCTCTCTGGAACATTTGTATCTATTTACTGAGGTGCGTATTGTTTTCCCTAATAACTAATAAGCTCTTTGATGGAAGGGGCTACTGCTTTTGTCTTCATATTCTTAGCATGTAGTAGGCTCTTAATAAGTGCTTGATTAGTTTTAGTGCTTTATGATGATTTATGAAAGTCATAGTAGTAATAGTAATAACAATGAGGTTTGTAAATCACTTTACATGCTGTGTTTTTAAAAATAATTCACTTTAAGGTCAGAAATAGCACTGAAATATGTGGAACTGCTAGAATAAGGCTTTCTTTTGACTTTCCCTAGTAAATTCAATTTAATTCAATCCAACAAACATTTATCAATGATCATTCCATTGTGCTAAATGCTAAGACCACTAAGATGTAACAATACATATTCACTTCCTTCAAGAATCTTACAAAAAGGGTAGGAGATTTGAGACAGAGCCTCTGATAACCACAAGCTATATAATTATGATAAGCATTCAGGAGAGGTTTAATCAGAATAGAAGAGAGATTTGAAAAGAGCAAAAGGAGGGGATCAGGGAATGCTTTATAGAGAAGATGGCACATGAGCTTAAACTGGCAGAAAGGGAATGTTTTAATAGGTGAAGGTATGGGTGGACTTCATTCCAGGCATAAGGCATAGCACATTCCAAAGCACAGAAGAGGGAAAAGGCAGGATGAGTTAATGGAATGCTGAGTGATTCATTCTGGTTAGAACACAAGAGTGCCTGAGGGGGAGGATCATAGGTGTAGAGCTGGAGGGGATCTCAGAATCTATCCAGTTATCCTACCCCTTTAACATTTTGCAGATGAAGAAACTGAGTCACAAAAAATAAAATTATTTGGCAAAGATCACATAGGGAGTGTTAGAGGTCATATCTTCATAAAGGTCCTCAGATTCCAGAATTAGTATTTGTTCCAACATGCTGCATGCCCAACAAGTCTCAAAAGATAGTTTTTGAGACAATGTTACAGACAGATAGATAGGTAGATAGATAGATAGATAGACAGACAGACAGACAGACAGACAGACAGACAGACAGACAGACAGACAGACAGACAGATAGATAGATAGATAGATAGATAGATAGATAGATAGATAGATAGATAGATAGATAGATAGATAGGTGGTAGATAGATACAGATATAGACAATGGGTTTGTATTTTGTCCATTAAGGAATAAGGAACCACTGAAGGTTTTCACAAAGGAAAATGATAATTTTTATACCTGAACAATGCAGATCAGGCTATTGTGAGATAGTTTAGAGAGAGAAGACACTGTGAATAGTTATGAGGCTTTTCTACTTGCTCATGTGAGAGATAATGAACGCCCTGAGTAGGGTGGCAACAGAGTGGAAAGGAGGTGAGGATGAGAGACATTTCATAGTTAAACTCTGTAGGGCTTGATATATTATTGAGTCCAGGAAGTGATGGTGAAGGAAGAAGCAAAGATGATTCTGAAGTTTTATCTCTAGGTAACTGGATGAATGGTACTATGAATCACAAAAATAGGAAAAGTAGGAGAAGAGGCTTGCAGGAGAGGGGAAGGGTATGAGTTTAGCTCTGGACATATTGAGTTTGAAGTGATGGCTGGACATCTAAATGAAGATATGTATCAGGCACTTGGAAAAAATGCTAAATTGGACTTCAGGATGAAGACATGGGCATATTTATGCAGCAGAAGTGATCACTGAAGTTGTCAAAGTAGATAAGATCATCAAGTGATGGAGTGCAAACAAAAGACAGAAGGCAAAGTCCTCCCCATGGAGAGGTAGGGAGTAGGAAGAAAAGAAAATACTATAACAGAACCAGAAATGTGTAATGTCACAGAATCCATTGAAAGAAAGAAAAAGAAAAATTTATTAGACTGATTGATAAGGAGGTGATAAGAGACTTAGCAAAGAACATCAAAAATAGTGTAGTGAGAAAAGTGCCCAAATTTCAAAGAGCTAATTAGAAAATGGGTGGTGAAAAATTCAAGGCAGAGGTCATGTTTTTTTTCTAGATTATCTTCCAAAGGAAGGAATAAAAGATATGGGTCAGTTAAGCATCACCATTCAGAAAAACAACACAAAACAAACAACAGCAAAACTTGCTGAAATACATGGATTGTATCTTCTAGACAACCTGCCTAATTGGCCACATACACAAATCAGACTGTGGCTGAGTGTTAAGAGTTGGGACCATCCTTTCAATGGGATGGATATTGACAATCATTAATGTTGCTAAAGCTTTAGCTATCTGTGGAACTGCGTTATTGTTGTTACTTCACGCTCAGAATATGTGATACTTGGACAGCGGCTACTTTATGAAACACATAGCACAGTACTGGTACAAAACAGGCACTTAATAAATGTTTATTGATATTTTGTGTACCTCTCTTTTATCTGACTCAAAACCTCCACCTAATTGTAACTTATGTCTTCAGTATCTATCATTCTTTAAATATCACCAGGATAATCACCAGTTTCCCTTAAAAGAACTCAAATTGAGAAGGCTTCAAAATATAAGACACTTCTATTTATGCAGTAAAAGATACAGACAAAAGTGCATCTTCCAAATTGAGAGGCCCTCTTTAGTGAGACTCTCCCATTCCAAAGATTTGTATGGTCCCAAGATTTAACCCAGATAGAGCTCCAGCAAGGTTGAAGAAAAGGGTTCAATATGGGTGATATAGTGGAGCAAAGTGGGAACAGCCCCAGGCAGCATGAAGCAGAAGTAGCAGTGTGAATTCTCAACATATCAGCACAGGATGGAAGTCCTGTGGAACTAAGTGAGAGAAGTGCAGGGCTCCCCATAACAGTAGCAGCCATTCCTGAGACTATCAGCCAGATTAAATGTTTGAAAGTCACCTATTCTGGGAGCTGGAATAGGTGGAGTAAACTATAAGTGTTCTTAAGCCTCCCTTTGTTGACCTTGAAAAACCCAAAGAATTTTTCCCCAGGAAAAATCCTGGAATATTGAAATCAACAGAGGGGGCATAGTAGTCTCTCAGCTCTGGAGGCTGGAGAGATCAATGAGAGGAGTACCATTCACTGTGGCTGAAGGGGACCAGTGCAAGATCCGAAGTGTCCAGCAAGCCTCACTTCAGCAGAACAGGAGGAAATCCTGAGCTCTAGTGGGGGTGGAGCCCCTAAGCACCAACACCAGGATCCTAGGTATGCCTTAGCAAGGCCAGGGGAATTGGGTAGACACCAGAGCAGATACAATTTTACTAGCCCCCAAGTCTGCCTGTGCTCTTGATTAACCCTAGAGCAGGAGGAGAACTCCTGTGATCAGACCACCCTTCCCCCATACCTCACCCTGTGAGCTTTGTTATAACACCAGGAAACTCAGAAAGACTTCACCTGGCCTTGGCCTTGGAACACACTAGCCAGCTTGGCATCATGTAAGCAGCAATATTATATAGCTTCTAGTGGAAGGAACCAGAAGCCATAACACACAAGGCCAGTAACTGGGCCTCAAGTTCTCAGCACAAGAAATGTGGAACAGAGGCCCCTTTGCCCCAGAAGCAGAGACTCACTTCAAAAGTCAGGAAAAAGGCAGTCATCATGAGCAAGAAGCAAATCAGAAAAGCAAAGACCATAGAATCTTACTATGGCAACAGAGAAGACCAAAATATGAATTCAGAAGAAGACAGCACTGACAATATACTCACATCTGAAAGCTCAAAAGGGAATATGAACTGAAAGCATTCTTGGAGGAGCTCTAGAAGGATTTTGAAAGCAAAATGAGAGAGGTAGAAGAAAAATTGGCCAATGATTTTAAAAATACAATTGACAAAATGAAAAAAAGAATTCATTGAAGAGAAAAGCCCCTTAAAAAGTAAAATTGACCAAATCAATAAGGAGATACAAAACCTAAATGGGAAATTGAACAAATGGAAAAGGAAGTACAGAAGCTAACTAAGGAAAATAATTTATTAAAAATTAAAATTTGGCAAGTAGAAGCTAATAACTCTATGAGGTATCAAGAATTAGTCACACAAAATCTAAAGAATGAAAAAATAGAAGAAAATGTAAAATATCTCATTGGAAAAACAACTGACCTGGGAAATAGATCCAGCAAAGAAAATCTAGGAATTATTGATCTACTGGAAAGTCATGATGAAAAAAAAAAGACTTGGGCAATATCTTCCAAGAAATGATTAAAGAAAACTGCCCCAAGGTCCTAGATCCAGAGGGCAAAATTGTCATGGAAAGAGTCTATCAATCACCTCCTAAAAGAGATCCCAAATTGAAAACACCAAGAAATATTGTTGCCAAATTCCAGAACTCTCAAGTTAAGGAGAATATACTATATGCAATCAGAAAGAATGAATTCAAATATTGAAGAACTACAGTTAGGATCACACAAGACCTTGCAGCTTCTACATTAAAATATCAGAAGGACTGAAATATGATATTAAAGACAAAGGAGTTTGCCTTTAGGATATAAATATGATAAAGGCAAAGGAGTTTGGATTACAACCAAGGATCAATTACCCAGCAAAACTGAGCATAATCTTTCAGGGAAGGAGATAGACATTCAATGAAATATGGGATTTCTAGACCTCCCTGATGTACAGGCCAGAGCTCAATAGAAAATTTGATCTTCAAATCCAAGACTCAAGAGAGGCGTAAAAAGGTAAATAGAAAAAGAAAAAAAAAACCTCTTTATTCAATATGGGAAAACTGTTTACATCCCTATATGGGAGGATGATACTTGTTAATCTTGAGAACTGCATATTTATTTTGACATTTAAAAGGGCTATACATAGATAGATGGAGTGGGTGTAAATTAACTGATATGATGATAAAGATGTAATTAAAGGGTGTGGAGGGATTATCATGGGAGAAGAGAAAAGGAGGAGGCAGAAAAAGGTAAATTACATCACAGGAAGAAGCACAAAAATGTATTATAGTAGAGGGAAAGAGGGGAGGGAGATGAGCATTGTTTGACCTTTACTTTCATCTGATTTGGTTCAAAGAGGGAACAACATATTCATTTAAGTATACAAATCTAACTTGCCCTACATGCAGTAGAAGGGGAAAGGGAAAAGAAGAAAGAAAAGGGGGGAGCCATTAAAAGGTAGGGAAGAAGTGGTAAGGGAAAAAAGGAAATTAAAGAGGGGACTGATAGAAGGGAGGGAAGATTGAGGGAGGCAGTAGTCAAAAGAAAAACTCTAATGAGGAGGGGCTGATGTAAAAAAAATGCAAGGGTAGCAATCCTAATCTCAGACAAAGCAAAAGCAGATATAGATCTAATTAAAAGAGGTAGGGAAGGAAATTATATCCTGCTGAAAGACACCATAGACAATGAAATAATATCTTTACTAAACATATATGCACCAAGTGGTATAGCATCCATATTCTTAGAGGAGAAGTTAAGGGAGTTACAGGAAAAAATAGACAGCAAAGCTATACTAGTGAGGGACTCAACCTCCCCCTCTCTGAACTTGATAAATCTAGCCTCAAAATAAACAAGAAAGAAGTTAAGGAGGTAAAATAGATTTCTGGATAAGGTAGATATGAAGGTCCTCTGGAGAAAATTGAACAGGGATAGAAAGGAATATTTCTTTTTCTCAGTGGTATATGGCACATATACAAAAACTGACCATGTGCTAGAGCATAAAAATCTCACAATCCAGTGCAGAAAGACAGAGATAGTCAATGCATCCTTTTGAGATTATGATGCAATAAAAATTATATGTAATAAAGGGCAATGGAAAGATAGACCAAAAATTAATTGGAAACTAAATAATCTAATCCTAAAGAATGAGTGGGTCAAACCACAAATCATAGAAACAATCAATAACTTCATTCAAGAGAATGACAATAATGAGACAACAGACCAAAACTTATGAGATGCAGTAAAAGTAGTTCTTAAGGGAAGTTTTGTATCATTGAATGCTTACATGAATAAAATAGAGAAAGAGGAGATCAATGAATAAGGCATGCAACTGAAAAAGATAGACAAAGGACAAATTGAAAATCCCCAAATAAATATGAAATTAGAAATGTTGAAAACCAAAGGAGAGATAAATAAAATTGAAAGTAAGAAAACTATTAAACTAATAAAACTAAGAATTGCTGTTATGAAAAATATAAAATTGATAAACCTTTGGTCAATTTGATTTAAAAAAAGAAAGAAGAAAACCAAATTACCAATATCAAAATGAAAAGGGTGAGTTCACTTCCAATGAAGAGGAAATTAAAACATTAGTTAGAAATTACTTTGCCAAACTGTATGCCCATAAATTTGATAATCTAAGTGAAATGGATGAATATATATATATATATATATATATATATATATATATATATATATATATATATATATATATATATATATATATACATATATATGTATATATGTATGTATTATGCATTGCCCAGATTGACAAAAGAGGAAGTTGAATACTTAAATAAGCCCAACTCAGAAAAATAAAATTGAACAAGCCAGCAATGAACTCCCCAGGATAAAATCTTCAGTTCTTGATGGATTAGCAAGTGAATTCTATGAAACATTTAAAGAACAGCTAATTCCAATACTATATAGACTTTTTGGGAAAATTGGTGGAGTCCTACCAAATTCTTTTTATGATACAAACATGGTTCTGATACCTAAACCAGGAAGAACCAAAACAGAGAAAGAAAAATATAGACCAATTTCTCTAATGAACATAGATGCAAAAATTTTTAATAAGATATTAGCAAAACGAATACAGCAACTTATCAAAGAATAATACATTATGATCAGATAGGATTTATACTAGGAATACAGGGCTGGTTCAATATTAGGAAAACTATCAGCATTATTGATCATATCAATAACAAAACTAACAGAAACCATATGATTATCTCAATAGATGCAGAAAAAGCTTTTGACAAAATACAACACCAATCCTATTGAAAATACTGGAGAGCTTAGGAATAAATGGAGCTTTCAATAAAATAATAAGCAGTATCTACCTAAAACCATCAGCAAGCATTATATGCAATGAGGAGAAGCTAGATGTGTTTCCAATAAGATCAGGGGTGAAACAAGGATGTCCATTATCACCACTGTTATTCAATATGGTACTAGAAATGTTAGCTATAGCAATAAGAGAAGAAAAAGAAATTGAAGGAATTTGACTAGGCAAAGAAGAAACTAAGTTAAAAATTTTAAATAAGATATTAGCAAAAAGATTATAGTAACATCATGAGGAGAATAAACTATGATCAGGGAAGATTTATACGAGGAATACAGGGCTGGTTCAGTACTAGGAAAACTACCAGCGTTATTGATCATATCATCAACAAAACTAACAGAAACCATATGATTATCTCAATAGATGCAGAAAAAGCTTTTGACAAAATATGACACCCATTCCTATTGAAAGCACTGGAGAACATAGGAATAAATGGAACTTTTCTTAAAATAATAAGTAGTATCTACCTAAAACCATCAGCAAGCATTATATATAATGGTGATAAGTTAGATGCATTTCCAACAAAATCAGGGGTGAAACAAGGGTGTCCATTATCACCACTGTATGGTACTAGAAATGTTAGCTTTATCTATAAAAGAAAAAGAAATTGAAAGAATTTGAATAGGCAAAGAAGAAACTAAGTTATCACTCTTTGCAGATGACATGATGATATACGTAGAGAATCCTAGAGAATCAAGTAAAATACTACTTGAAATAATAAGCAATTCTGCCAAAGTTGAAAGATACAAAATAAACCCACATAAATCATCCACATTTCTATATATTACTAACAAAGCCCAATAGCAAGAGAGAGAAAAAGAAATCCCATTTAAAGGTATGGTAGACCCTATGAAATATTTGGAAATCTACCTGCAAAAACAAACACAGGGACTATATGAACACAATTACAAAACATTTTTTCCACAAATAAAGTCAGATCTAAGTGACTGGAAAAACATCAGTTGCTCATGGGTAGGCTGAGCTAATATAATAAAAATGACAATCCTATCTAAATTAATTTTCTTAGTGCCACACTAATCAAACTACCAGAAAATTATTTTCTAGAGCTAGAAAAAATATCAAAATTCATCTGGAAGAACAAAAGGTCCAGAATATCAAGGGAATTAATGAAAAGAAGTCCTAGGACAGGTGACCTAGACCTACTAGATCTCAAATTGCATTATAAAGCAGCAATCATCAAAACCACTTGGTACTGACTAAGAAATAGAGAGGTAGATCAGTGGAATAGTTTAGGTACACAAGACACAGCAGTCAATGATTATACCAGTCTACTCTTTGATAAACCCAAGGACCCCAACTTCTGGGATAAAAACTCACTGTTTGACAAAAACTGCTGGGAAAACTGAATAATAGTGCAGCAGAAACTGCATAGACCAGTGCCTGATACCATACACCAGAATAAAGTCCAAATGGTCTAGGTATAAAGGCTGATACTAAAAACAATTTAAAGGACCAAGGAATAGTTCATTGGTCAGATTTGTAGAGAATGGAGAAATTTATGACCAAATAAGAGATAAAGAACATTATGAAATGCAAAACAGATAATTTTGATTACATTAAATTGAAAACTTTTTGCTCAAACAAAGCCAATGCAATCTAGATTAGGAGGGAAGAAAACACTGGGAAAGAACTTTTACAACTAGTATCTGTGATAAAGACCTCATTTCTAAAATATATAGAGAACTAAGTCAAATTTCCAAGAATACAAGTCATTCCCCCAATTGATAAATGGTCAAAGGATATGAACAGGCAGTTTTCAGAGGAAGAAATTAAAGATATATATAGATGTATATATATATATATATATATATATAGAGAGAGAGAGAGAGAGAGAGAGAGAGAGAGAGAGAGAGAGAGAGAGAGAGAGTCATATGAAAAATTTTCTAAATCATCAATGATTACAGAGATGCAATTCAAAACAATTTTGAGGTACCACATCACACCTATCAGATTGGCTAACATGACAAAACAGAAATCTGATAAATGTTGGAGAAGATGTGGGAAAGTTGGAAGACCAATTCATTGTTGGTGGTTCTGTGAGTTGATCCAACCATTCTGGAGAGCAATTTAGAACTATACCCAAAGGGGTATAAAAATGTGGATACCCTTTGACCCAGCCATAAGTCACTGCCATTCTCTTCAGTCAGGCCTCCCTGTTGCTGATTTTGAAATTCTTATTCAGGAGGTGGTGTCATCTCATGAACAGCTAGACTATTGAGGAGTTTCATATGACGGTTGTGTTGCCACTCTTTTTGCTGGGGCAACAAGAGCTTTGAGCTTTGATAATAGCAAAATCTACTGTGCTTTACCTATGTCCCACAACCATACACTCTACAGCAAGTTTCTTAAGACAGTTCCAGGAATGCCTCTTCTTGAAAATTTCAGGTGGTGGTAATAAATCAGATCATTTAGGGATAACTTAAAAAAAAGACCCTGTTTTCTTCCAAGAAATATCCTTTTTCCACTTTACATCAGCATATGTTGAATTCAGAATCATTCTCCTCCTTTTTTTGCCCAGCACCTAGACTATGTATCAACTGTTTATATCAGTCCTACCTATTGATTCTTTTAAGGTGTGGAGATTCACACCTATTTACTTTCCTTCTCCCATCTTCTCCTCAGGTTGGGTCAGATTATGCAGATTGCCTGGGACTATTTTTCAGATATCTTCAAAAGGGAAGGAGGAAAAGAAAACAGTCAGAAGATTATAGTTCAGGCACAGAGAAGAGAGGATTAATCCTCCCTTATAAATGATTGTTCTTTCTCATAGTCTTCCTGTTGGCAATCACAGAATCATCCAATTGTTTCAGCACTCAAGAAACCTCAGTGATCATGCCATCCAATCTCTTTATTTTCGTGATAAAAATAGGAAGTTGCATAGAGATTAAGGGACTTTCCCATGGTCACATAGCAAGGTAGTACAAGGTTTAGTGTGGTGCCTGGGCACGGAATAAATACTTAACAAATGTTTGTTGACTTAGTCGCAGAGCTAGACCTGAGCAGAAGTCTCAGGACTTTTATCCAGTGTCCTTCTATTGCACCACACTGCCCAGTGTTATATGGTTTTCAGCCAATGGATTTCAGAATAGAAGGTCAGGGAGGATGCCAATTTAATTGACTTTGGACAATGAGTCATGTGCAATGGCTTAACAACTTCTTTTAAAATTTAATAAGGGTGACTATGGCTCTGGAGTAGAGAGTGAGGCTGGTAACTTTGTATATCCTTGTTTCACTTAAATACAATTCACTTTCAAGTTATGATATTACCTTCTCAATGTCATGGTCCTCTTTGAGAATAAAGGACAAACAATAACCTATCAGTAGTAATTCCTGCTCCACTGGGGACCTAACTGGCATTTCCAATTGAGTAACATAGCTCCTTTCTTTCTTTCTTTCTTTCTTTCTTTCTTTCTTTCTTTCTTTCTTTCTTTCTTTCTTTCTTTCTTTCTTTCTTTCTTCTTCCTTCCTTCCTTCCTTCCTTCCTTCCTTCCTTCCTTCTTCTCTTTCTTTTCTTTCTTTCTTTCTTTCTTTCTTTCTTTCTTTCTTTCTTTCTTTCTTTCTTTCTTTCTTTCTTTTTCTTTCTTTCCTTCTTTCCTTCTTTCCTTCCTTCTTCCTTCCTTTCTTCCTTCTTTCTCTTCTTTCTTTCCTTCTTTCTTTCTTTCTTTCTTTCTTTCTTTCTTTCTTTCTTTCTTTCTTCCTTCCTTCCTTCCTTCCTTCCTTCCTTCCTTCCTTCCTTCCTTCCTTCCTTCCTTCCTTTCTTTCTTTCTTTCTTTCTTTCTTTCTTTCTTTCTTTCTTTCTTTCTTTCTTTCTTTCTTTCTTTCTTTCTTTCCTTTCTTCCTACCTTCCTTCCCACCTTTCCTAACTCCCTCCTGCTCTCCTTCCATCCTCTCCCTCTGTCCACATAGGGAATCATAACTTTACCTGCTGGTGTTCTGCCCAAAAGAATATAAATTTTGATTACTGAAACCTCACAGGTATTTGGAGTTTACTGCCTAGATTTCCTTTTAAGGATCATTCCTTAAACACAAATCACTCTGGCTGTCATTGATTGGCCAACCATAGGTCCCAGCCTAAGCCTCATTTTGTCACTTGTTAGGCTCTGATAGCTTAGAGTGAGTGCAAATAACAATTGTTTCTGTTTTAGTCAAAAACCCAAAGAGGGGAAGATCATAACCAGACTGACTTTTTTTTTTTTAACTAAGTAAGAGAGGCCATTCTTTGCCTCATTTCTTATCTAGTCTTAATCACTGAATGAGTATTGCCTCAGACAAACTGAGAACTGGAAAAGACCTTAGCTTATAAAGGCCAAGCTCTCTTACTGTATCAGGGGCCATGTCTAGTTGTCCTGATCTATTTTTTACCACTATTTTTACTGATGGCTCTGGAAAAGAGAGTGAGGCTTGTGACTTTGTACAGGCCTGCCTCACTTAAATCCAATTCACTTGCAAGTCATGACATCACCTTCCCTATGTCATAGTCCTCTTCAAGAAAGAAGTACAAACAGTAACAAAAACAAGGGTAACAGATTCAAGAGTTTCAATGAGATTTCTTTTTAATTCCTTCCAGCTGCTAATGGCTGACTAGGGGATTGAGAGATGAGGAGTTCTGACTTTCTGACATCTCCTGATACAGCAGGTCCCAGGTTAAATCCTAATGCAGGCAGTCAGCAAAGGGAAGTCCCTGAAGTGAATGAGGTTAAATTAAAAGAATTTCCGCAGATGTTTGGCTTGAAGGGTAGGTCCAAGATGAGAAAATGAAAGGAGACAAAGAAGGATGAATGACTGGCTTCTTCGTTTTAGAAAGGAATATGGTATCTTCTTGTTTTAAGCAAATAGATAAAAGATTCCAAGATGTGAGCTAGACTGTCACTGGCCTGCCAAGAATCTGAACTAGGCTTTCTGTTGAATATGCCCATAAGTCTTGAGTTAAATCAAGAAGAGAGATGCACAAAATAACAGGTTCTTCCTCTAAAGTACTACATTTATAATTGGTATTGTTCGGCATATATAAGTATGGATGCTGCCCTCATTTATCACTTTATTACAAACTGCCATTTATTTAGCATTTTAAGGTTTCCCAAGTGCTTTAGACACATGAGCTCACTTCAACCTCTTGACAACCGTGCAAGGACAGTGCTATAGATGTTTTCACCCTCACTTATAGATGAGAAAACTAAGGCTATAATGTTACTTATATGAAAGAGAGTTAAAGATTTTCCCCACCCATTAATGAACCTGCTCATTAAGGGAAGTTTGATGAGGGGAGATTTATTTTGTAGGAAGTCTTACACCTTTTGGTAGTTTCGAATGAGGCACTGATTCTCAAGGGTTGTGATGCCCTCTGGCCCTGAAAAGTGCATAAATACTCTGATGTGAGGCTTTGTTTTGGGGCTTACTTATTGGAAGTGTTTGGCCAGATGACACTCTGGGTGCCGCTTCTCCCCCCACTCTTTGAAAATCCAGATGTTGGGGCTTCTCTCTTTAGTTACTGTGTATGTATATGTAATGGTCAGACAGCTGGATCTTTCTGTTAATTAATGACGTAAGTATTGCTTATGGTCAGACAGTTGGAAGCCCTGTTGGTTTTTACTTCTCTATATTTTCTCTGAAGTTCAAAGTTCTGACTTTTTCCCCTGGACGAAGTGAATGATACAGGTATTTGATTAAAGTGATTATTGACTCCTCAAAAGCTGCTTTCCTTTTAGAAAAGCAGATCTAAGAACCTGGACAGCAGGCCCTCTTGTGTATGTCAGAGTCTTCGCTATTATAAAGGCCCAGAGTAGTTAAGTGACTGACCACCGGTCACACTGAAAGCAAATGCTTGAGCATAAATCAAACCCATGTTTTCCTGGTTTCTCCAACTAATATCCTACCCATTGTGCTATATTTTCTCACTTTAAGCGAGATGGTAGAAGCACATATGGAGGATTTCCTTCAAAGCTTATTTCAAATGCTCTCTCTGAAATGAGACTTTGATTAATCCCCTAATGCTTACTTCCCTAAATCATGTTCTATTTATTTTGTGTACAGTTATATAGGGATATGTTGCCCACCTTATGGGAAAAAAGTGCCAGGATTTCTGTGCAACTCCATGAGCGTGAGCAGGGGATACTTTACTTTTTCCTTTGTATTCTCATTGCTTCATATGGTAACCATATGAATTTTTTTTTCTGGGTCTCCCTAAGATTTCATTGGCATAAGCAAGTCCTGATAAGGAGATTAGTTTCACTGAGGAAACTCTATATCTGCTCTGTACATTGTAGACTGAGGGAGTTTCTTGGGGTACTAAAAAGTTGCGATTTTCTCAGGGTCACAAGCTAGTACAAATCAGGAGAACTTTAATTTGACTAATGCCACCTGACTTAGAAGCTACCTGTCTAATCACTATACTATGCTGTCTCCACCAGGCACATAATAGATCCTTACTAAGTGCTTCATGACTGATTGATTATTGATGTGATTCACACAGGCGAATTCATGTTATTTTCTGTTATGGCATTCCATGACTATCTCGACATCCAGCTCTTTTTCCGTCCTGCATGCTTTTTGATTGCACTGGTTTTCTATCTCCATATCAAGGCTCCAAATCTCTAGCTTTATGTTGATGTCATAGGCTTAAGAGCTAGAGGGAACTTTAAGACCAGCACATTTATTTTACAGATGTAGAAACAATGTAAGTTGTCCAAGGTCACATAGGTAATAAATTGGAAAATGCTTAGCCCAGGACATAAGACCCGACTTTCAGTTACCTGTAGCTCTTCGCTCCTCTTTTATTATTCTGTTAAGCTATTCTGAGAGAAGTAGCAGTGACTGTCATACTTCCTTCCATACATGTACACTACCATACATGTGCACTACCATAAATGTCCTGGCTACCATGTCATTCTAAGACCTTAGGATTCCTGTCACTCTAGCCCTGAAAGGAGGCATTTTCTGAAATATAACACTTCAATAGGAGAAGCAGTCCCTTAAATAAAGTATTTAGTAGGCACAAACAATGTGTAACATACAATTATTAAGACATCTCCTTCATAACATACAAAGAAAGACAAATCATGATTCTTGCCCTAAAGCAGTTTAACCTGATTGGAGAGAAAAGATATAAATGGGCAAAAAAAGCTAAAAAAAAATCCAAAAGATTTAAATTATATTTTAACACAAGATTCAAGTGATGAAAGAACAATTTCTGAAGGGATAGTCCAGACATGAAGTTTCAGGAGGTGGAGATTACTTCAAATTGCGGTGTATAGAGAAAGCTTCCTTGAAGGGTTGGGATTTGAGATGGGTCTTGAAGAATATGACTAAATGAAGAGAAAGGATGGAGGGACTTACAGGTAGATAGAAAGGCTGGAGCTATCTTTGGATTAAGAGAGAATCAAGTACATTAAACATATATGTTTGCATATTTGTGTATGTATATATATGTATATATATAAACACAATTCACGTACAGATATCCTTGTATATATGAATGCATGGATATTATATGTGTGTGCATGTGTGTGTTTATACTAGAGAAAAAATTTTCCCCCCAAATTTGAGTGCTGATGAACATAAATTATAAATGATTAGAATCTTATGTGGCCTCAGCAGTTTGTTACTAGATATTTGAAGACATAATCTGCAAGTCTTACAAATTGTCAGGAATATAACGTGTATGGGTAAAGAATGGTATTACTTGAGGACAGGGTAAAATGAGAGAAATTATTCATGGCACACATGTTTCCAGTTTTGTTGCTTAATTTTGGAAATAGGTAATTCCATGTCAAAATTAGGCCCAGTGGAAAAAAAAAAAGTATAGGAAAGTCATCTTCATTTTCATTATCTAGGGCAGTTCAAAAGGCTCAAAAATGGAACTGTTCTCTAAGAAAGGAATGCATGTTCAGGTAATTACAAATAACAGACGCATCTGGGCATCTTAATTGTTTGGGAATGTCTCAATTAGCTGAGAATGTTTTCATGACGACTTGGAGACAGTAAAAATTTTTCACAGCAGATTGGATACAATGGTGAGAAAAAATATAGCCAGCTTACCCTGAAGCCTATTTATGGTTACAGAAAGCTTTCAAAGGCCGGTATCTTTTGGTCTTTATTTGCCTTTAAAGTGAACATAATAGTTTTTATCTTTGTGGTTCCACTGTTTGTCTAAAGAGAACACTGGGCTGTTGACTCTACCCAATACTCAGTTTACTAAGGTTAACTGCATCTAAACCTAACTCTTCCCAATCCTTCTTTGGCCATAGTCCCTTTCTAAATAATTGTCTGCCTTCTTGCTGAAATTGGAATCTTTAATTTTCTGAGTCTGTAGAATTTACTTTCTGGGAAGCTCAGAAGGAAAATATCCTCTTTCTGCCTCACCATTGACTATCCTGCATAGCCTTTCAGCAAACTCACATTGACATACATCAGCCTATTACTAGACAGTATCTTCATTCCAAGCACTACCATTATATTTTGCCACTTACTACCACAACCATTGGACGTTACCATGCATCAAAATGGTCTAATTCAATCCAGATTCTGGCAGTCTATGAGGCTGAGTTCTTGGAAAAGTTCTTTCCTTGAAAATCTATCCACAGTTAGTGCTATAAGAGAGTACCCTTATATTTTTTGCTAATGCCTCTTAGGTTATTGTATCCAAATTTCTTTGTAAGTTGGTCTTCCCCTGATTTTATGGTCTATCCACAAGGTTTAATAGAATCCCCCTCTAGTCTTCAATGAGACTTGTATAAATGCTTAAAGTCTGATTTGTCCAATCTTGACAAATACTCTCCCAGCCCAGAGGAAACCTTTCATAATTAGTGATGAGGAGGTTATGAGCTATTAGATACCACCGATTCTTTGCCTAACAGCCACCTTTGCACAAGAAACATGATCTGGATTAAAGCTTGTAGATTGAGGGAATGCACACCTGTGGTTAATCTAACCAGCAAGTGGATGTCACTATTGCCCCCAAACAAATTCAAATCAATATTATTTATCTGGCTGTCTTTGAAATATAATGAGGTCCCCTATGTAAAATCTTCCACTACCTGTGGGAAACAGCAGGGGGGAACCTAACGCATATTGTAATTACCTGTTCTTGAAACAAAGTCTGTTTCTCTTAATTTTTCAGTATAGCTACATATGCATGCAATATAAATCCTGGGATAAATGTGGAGGGGGAGAGGGAATAGGAATGGACACTAAGCCACTTCACTGATTGGTCAAATCCTGACTTTAGCAGGTTTTCTTCCATGCTGTGACTTTCCTTGTGTTCAGACAAAGTTAGAAGGGACCTTAATTAGTGACTTGGATGTGGGTACCCTAACTAATTGGGGAGTTGTAAGTGGCATAAGTTTGAATTCTGGGGTCAGTACAAGGCCTGAATGCCAGTCACTACAGAGATTCCCAAAACATCAGGTGTTATCTTATCCTGACTCCTTACTCTCAGGTCATGCATGTACAGTAGAAAGTCAGAGAAACTCTTTTTACATTCCATAGCAATCCTTCATAACATAATCAAATCATCAATAAACATTTATTAAAGGCCTAGTATGCACCAGGTACAATTCTAGGCACTGGAATAGGAAGGCAACAGTGTACACAAAATAAATACAAGAAAATTTTGAGCAGGAAGGGATGAGCTGCCATGCCCTCTCTCCCTTCCCTAGAGCCTTTGCTTCCTCTTGTATATCGTATGTGTTGTTATTTAATTCTGATGAATTTTTCAGCTTTTAAAGGACAAATGTGGCATCATAATTCTTTGAGATTGTGTCATTTTCATTTTAATAATTGTAACTAATAAATACTTGATGGATTGGATTAAGTAACCCCAATGGCATCAAACACAGAGCTGGGTACACAAGAGGTGCTCAACAAAGGATTATTGAAGGGAAACAAGGGAGGCAGTGTGAAGAGATTAAAAGATTGTAGGTTTGGGAATGGGAGGACCTGATTTTGAGTCTTTGAACCGGAGAAAACTGAGCTCAGATCCATCTCTGATGCTTGCAAGACCCTCTGTTTTTCTCAACTTCCTCATCTATAAAATGAAAGGTTTGGACCAGATGGCTTCTTCGATCCCTTCTAACTTTTGATTTATGAACCTATAATCTTATGACTTCTTTGGGCTCAATTTTCTTATCTGTAAATTAGGAGGTTAAACTAGGTAGTCTCTAAAGGCTCTTAGATTCTAAAAATCTATGCTCTTCTGGCAAGTAAACTAAACACACCATACCAGGAAGATTCCTCCCTTCAGGCGGAGCTTCATCTTTCTGTCTGGCATATTTTGGGGGTGGGGCAGGTAGAAGTTGGAGAGGCAGGGAGGGCTGTTTTCCAGCTACTTCAGGGTTGGCCTATTGGCACAGAAGAGTATTAACTTTGTAACTAGAAGACCTGAGGAGTTAGAATAGTACTTCTGATGCTTTCCTGTGTGACTTTAAGTCAACCTCATTAAGCTTTAGTTTCCACTTCTGTAATATAAGGGAGTCAGACTACATGGTTCCTGAGGTCCCTTCCATGTCTAGCTCTATATGATTCTATTAACTATTACTCCTATTTCAGCAATGGAGCTGCAAAATAGCTTCAAGGAAAAATAAAACATCAGAGATAAGTCTCAGATACTGGTTCAGATGAAGGGAAAGAAAGGACATTTGGGCAAAACCTCTAATAGCAGATAAACACCAAGAAGAAAGAAAAAGAAAAAGAGGGAAGCTTTAGGGGAAGAAAGGAGAAAAGTGTGTTAGGGTATTATGAGTGGCAAAAATATAATTTGAGGCATGAGCAGTGATTTACCGATGTTCCAGAAGATCACGAGGGTCTCCTAAGTGAGATAAAAGGCTAAAATATAGCCCAGTTTTATCCCTATGTCTGAGTCTTTTAGTGGGTAGGCTATTGTTAGTTCTTTTACAGAGTTACAGATTAAGTCAGTTTCTGAGAGATATCAAATTACTTCAGCATTATTTCTTTAAATATTCCAAATCATTGTTCTTCTCCCCAAGGTATGGATCATGAAGGTAGGTAGATATGTTAAGAAGAACTTCATAGGAAGGGTAATCTAAGGGGAATCTCATAAGATTTCTAAGATAACTGGTAAGTAGTAGAACTAGATGTGACTTGAGTGGTTCCTAGTCAAAAAAATAAAGAATTTGCATAATATAAAATCATAGAATTACTATTCCTTTCATTTTACTGCTGAGAAAACTAATGGCCAAAAAAAGTAGATTGCTTTTCCAAAGGTTACACAATTAATTTCATAGGTTGCCAAAGGTCTATGGAGAGACATAAAGGGAGCACAAGAAGGTCCAACATATTGCTAATATTGCCTTACATGATTGAAATGACATCAAAGATTTACTGTCCAATGGATATATGATCAGACAAAAAGAGTTGAATGAGTTGTGCAGCCAGACTGAAGGGATAAACAGAAGAATACCTCACGTGCTGCACAGAAACCTATGGATTATCTTTTCAAAACCTAGAGTAAGATCTCCAGAACTTTAAGGGAAACTCCTGTGGAATATTTATGAAGGAATATAGACCAAAGTCATACAGGGTGAAAGACATGAATGTGTGACCCTGAAATCAATGAAATCACAGATTCTTTGAGGGACTGAAGAAAAGTTCACAGTTAGTTAGAGGAATGTAAATACCTGGGAACCCTTTGAAAGGACAGTCAGAATAAAATTTCTCAGTGTTACAAAATCAATGGTATATCTCTAATTTCTACATACTGATGTGGGGGGACTAAAATGTTCCTGGGTAAGCATCCTATATATTGTATCATGTTTCAGATAAATTTATGTTGGTCTATAGACCAAATGAATATAGGAGAAAGGACCTACTCTGTGCCAGGCACTGAGCTAGAACTTTATTTACAAATATTATCTCATTTGATCCTCATAACAACCATAGGAAGTAGGTGGCATCATCCCCATTTTATAGTTAAGGCAAATAATAATGGCCAAGTAATTTGCCCACACAGCTAGTGAGCGTCTAAGGCTGGCTCCAGCCTTAATGATGCTGTATTCAGTGGGCCCTTTAGATCCTTTTTGCTAGGATAGCCATGTCCACAAGGTTTTCTTGCCTCCAATTTCTCTCCTCCCTAAACCATCCATCACACAACTGCCAAACTGATTTTCATAAAATACAGATCCAACCATGCCACCATTCCTTATATCCCCATATACACTCACTCAAAGCTCTTTAATTGTTCTCTGTTGCTTTTAGCATAAAATATAGTCTTCTCAGTCTGATATTTAAACCACTATATAATCTGCCTCCCACCTACTTTTCTAGTCTTTTTCTATATTACTCCCTTTTGCTCTACTTTCCATTTCCATCAAGTTGGCCTAGCTTTTTCTCATCCACAACAGTCCACTTTCTGTTTCTGTGTCTTTTTAAAAATACTTCCCTCTATTTGGAATGCACTCCTTCCTTACCTCCATATCACTGAATGTTTGACTTCCTTATAGACACAACGAAGGCTCCACCTTCTACATGAAACCTTTGCTAATCCCCTCTCTCTTCATTTTATTGCTAGCCCTAGATCTCTCTTGAAATAACTTTGTATTGCTTGGTATTTACTTACCCATGTGTCCATTACACCCCCACAAAAGAATATAAGCTCCATGGGAGGAGAAACTGTTTCCTTTTTTATCTCTGTGTCCCCAAAACCTAGTGCCACACTTTAGGCTTAGAAAGCACTTAATAAATATTTGTTAAATTGAATTAAATTCTAACCCTAAATCCAATCCTTTTTTGACTACTTGACATTCCACTACACTTAGAGAAATATGTATATAAGAATGCATCTATATTTAAATTTACATACATATGTATGCCTACAGCTAGATAAATAAGTAAACACATGCAAATCCACCCCGGATACTTTACAAAGACTTCCTAAACTGAAACATTCATCTGCATAGAAAAAATACTAGTTACTATCATTGAGAATTTAGTAAAATGAGACAATGGCAGTCTTCCCACACTGACTTCAGCTGAGCCTGGGTGGCTTTGATTTAGCAGGTGAAGGAATCACCTTCATATTTTGCTTGTTAGCCCGATTTTATTTGTTCAACCCCCACCCCTTTATTTCTTTTTCATAATCATAAGGATTGCCCTCTACAAGGTTTGCTCAGATCACTACACAGTCCCTGTATCATTTTTATAGATCTGGTTTTTTAATGTGCTTATTTAAGTACCAAGTAACTTGTCATAGTTTTATAATTGACTAAAAAGTTGACTCAACATAAAATCCAAATTAAATTGAAAGGAAATCCAAACCCACATTATAAATTATCCTTCTTCCACCTGCAAGCATTTATTTTAGAAACAGCTAAAGCACAGAAAAACAAAGTTTGCCTTAGCACAAACACACAAAAAAAGTTCAACAGTTATAAACCAAAATTTATCCTGAAGGAAGAATGTTTTTTCTTTTCAGGGACGCTAATAAAGGGAAAGAAATATAAGTGCTGCTTAGTGTGGGTTGCAAAATGCCTAAAATTTAAAATTAGAATAGTAGCATTTTATTTCAGGACAAGCTCCGCTGAGCTTTTTACCCTGATCGGCAGGCTTAGGGTGACATGACCTCATCTCAAAGATTTAGGCTTCAAAGGCCTCTTTGCAAACCTCTTGCTGATCACCTGGCCTTCTGCTTCTACAAACTGAATGTGTGAAAGTTTTGAAGCCTCCTTACCTTACATTAAAAATTTCCCTACCATCCTTCAGTCAATTACCCAGAGGCCAAAAATATCCTTCCTTTACCACATCTCACTTTCAGCGTGCTGTGTTCTCAATCCATTATCATGGCCCTTTCTGCATACTACATCATTGGAGGAACAAGGCTCCGATGATGTGGGACAACCCACCATCATGTACATCACTAGATCTTCAGCCTCCTGATCAGCCAAGGGGGTGAATAAGCATTCCAGATGGTTTGCAATGCCTGAAGGAAGAATGGATAATCACACAGTGCTCCCCTCTAAACAATAACAAAATAAGACCACAGTAGCTTGGGACCTGCGCCTGCCAAAAATACTGAACGGCCTGCTCAGAACAATAAGACAGGATGATTGGGAAGCCATGTTGGTGCTCTTTCTCTTTACAGGTGAAGAGGCCATGGCTGCAATCAGGCAGGCCTGATGGTGTTACGCAACAACCACAGTATAAAGCAAGCCATAGATACTCAATCGCCTCCGTGAGTAGCTAAAGCCAGAGGAAGGTTCTCAGCCAAAAGCCAGTCTTTTCTGCAGGTAACAGTAAGTCTTCTATTAGCACGCTTTGTTTTGAATCCTGGAGAGGTTCCTGCAGTGAGAAAGCAGATTGTTTGAGAAGATACCAGAAGTATTTTGTGACTTTTCAGGTAGTATCTATTAAACTTACTTTGAATTTTTGAATTCTAGCCTGTCCCACATGGCACTGAAGAAGGAATCTTTAAACTTAACACCCACTAGTATGATAGGTTCAATAATGGTTCCTGAGCCAAGGGGGCTACAGAATCCTGGAGTTCTCTAGAGTCTTAGTCCTCAGAAATTTTTGTTTTCACTTTGTTTGTTTTTGTTTTTAGGACATGAATTAAAGATGCTGGCATTCTATGTGTGTTATAGTATGGCATAAAATCCAAGAAGGGAGATGGAAAGAGGGGTCAGAGCCTGATAGTCAAGGGCCTTGAAGGCCAATGCTAAGGAGTTTGGTATTTCATCCATTGACAATATAGGGCAGCTGAAGGCTTTTGAACAATGTTATGACATAATTATCTCAGTGAATCGAGAAGAATAATCTGCTAGCAATGTGTAGAATGAATCATTATAGGAAGAGACTCAAGGAAGGGGGACTTATTAGAAGGCTATCCAGTTAGGGAAGGAATTGAGGGTCTGCACTAATATGGTTGTAGTAGGGATAGACAAAATGGAAGAGATGTGAAAATAAGTGCTTCAGAAATTTTAAATGACAGAAATTGGTTACTGGTGGGTTGTGAGTAATAGAGAAGAAGGAGATAAAGCTGAATCCATGGTTTGTGAAGATAGGTGACTGAGAGAATTGCCAGAGATATAACAGTCATGTATAGAAAGCTGAAAGTTCATAAGTTGGACCACTAAGACTTTAAAGTTTTATCTGCAAAGTGAAGCCATTACACTGAGTCATAGCAAATCAGACCAGCAAACATGTCAACCCTGCTCTATTTTTTGATCATCAAAATCACAACTTCAGCTCATGGCAGTAATTAGTTATAAATGAGGATTAGTTTAAACTTCAACCTTGGGTCCATTATGTGTGTGTGTATGTGTATGTGTATGTGTGTAAAACTGTGTTTTAAATTATTCATTTCCTCTGAAATCAATGAAAAATATTATTCTGAGAAAGGATCCATATGGTTTACCAGGCTACCAAATGGGTCCATAACACACTCAAAAATAGTTAAACTAAGGGTATGCAATCTTTAGACTGATAGACATGAGAATACCAAGGGTCATAGGATGGCAAGAAAGATGAACAAGAAAGAGTTCTGAGTTCTAGTTCTGAATATTTTACTAACTGAGTGATCTTCAGTAATAGTGACAATCCATATATATATGCAGTGCCTCAAGATTCACAAAATGTTTTCTTCATTAAAAACCTGTAAGGAAGGATGGCTATTGCTCTACACCTTAGTTTCCTAAATCCATAACATAATAGATTATGTTTATCTAGAATTTTACACTTATAAAGCCTTTTCATTTGATTCTTACCACAGCACTGTCAGATGAATGTTTGTCCTTTGTTGCTGAAGAAGACCATGCCATCAGAGAAATAATGACATGACTTGCACTTGACTTTGTTTTGAGTGAGGGAGGGCTGTGCAGGTCACCAGCCTTACTTCTCCTCCAGAGCCATCTGAATCCAGTGACCAGATATTCATCAGGATGACTGGAGATGACCCAGGATGAGGCAATTGGGTTTAAGCGACTTGCCCAAGGTCACACAGCTAGTGAGTGTCAAGTGTCTGAGGTGAGATTTGAACTCAGGTCCTCCTGACTCCTACACTGGTGCTCTATCCACTGCACCACCTAGCTGCCCTGTCAGATGAGTAGTGCAAATATAATTATTTCCCTCTTACCACTGCAGAAATGGAAGCTCCAAACAGTTAAAGAGTTCAACCAAAGTGACAGAGCTGGCTCTCAGATACAGGTCTTCTTACTCTAAGGAGACTATTTTTTCTACAATAGGTTTTTTCTGAAACTATACAGCTGAACTAAACAGTCTTGAAGGTCTCCTTCATCTCTCTGATTCTAAAACTGTGATTCTTCGTGTCCTCTTCCTATCTCTCCAGTCATCCCCTTCCACACTGTGATCAAGCTACACTGGTTCCTTAAATGAGACACTCTATCTTCCATCTCTTTGCCTTTACAGTGTCTATTCCTCATGCCTGGTCTCTCTGGATTCCTGCAAGCCTCAGATCAAATCCTACCTTCTGTAGGAGGTCTTCCCCAGTCCCTCTCCTCTCAACGAAGGATGCCTTTCATTCTTAGCTTATCTTCTATCACTTATATATCAAGTACACACTGAGTTACTTACATGTTATCTTCCCCATTACATGTCAAGGTCCTTGAAGGAAGGGATTTTTTTTTTGTCTTTATATCTATATTTTTTATATCTCTAGCCTGGAACATAGTAAGCATTTAATAAATGCTACTGACTAAGTAACTGACAAGCATCTGATTTGCTAGAGTTTTGTCAGGAAAACAATAACTAAAATTCTTTGTTATTTTGCATGACTAAAAATAAAAGCAAATGTTCTCTTGGAATGTTTGAGTTCTTTTGTTAGTGTTTTGTTTTTACAGGAATTCAATGGGATGCACTTTGATGTTAATACTAAGTGTATTACCTAAAATGAATATGGCTTGTTTCAATGAGATGTTCTGGGGAAGGAAGAGTGAAATCTAGGAAGCTTCCAGGCATATGGTTCTCAGGAACTGTACAGAACAAAAGTATCCAGAACTCCTGTCAGTAAGACCAGAAAGATTCCTCAGCTCCTTATCTTCCTATTGTATTAGAGGGATTTTAATTGTGCTAACACACCCACAGACCTCCAAGGGTTAACTGCACACAATGTAATGAATTCAATAATGATGAGTTAAAAAAGGTCTAATTAGCAAGTAACCACTTTATTATGAAAGAAAATGGTAATGAATTTAATAGCTCAAAATCATTAACAATATTTAGTTTGCTGGTACTTGTTCTCTATTATCCTCATTAATATGAACATTTAATATGTTTTAAAATGGATTTGTAATACTTTCTGTGCCATGAGGTTACACTGACAGAAAGAGTGTAATTATTCTGCTAATTGTTATCACTGTATGTTTGTGCTCCCAATAGCAGTATATTTAGGTGTTAATACCAAAAAAATAAAAAAAATAAAAGTAATTAAGAAAGGGAAGATTTAAAACCTAATTAAACAAAAACTCAAAAAAAATTATCTGAGTCCACTACAAGAAAAGAAGTTTAGAAAGTAATTGCTTTGGAAAGTTTTTTTCCCCTTATTAATTCATTTTCCTATTGTTGTGGCTAAAAAATACTGACATCTAAAAGAAAATTGTTATTAAGAAAAAAAAAGAAGAGGAGGATTTTGAGGTTCATGTTTCACAAGGCAGGGGAAAAACAGTTCTTCAGAAGATGTCCAGCTGTCATCCAAGGCGATCCATAAGTGCAGCACTGATATTTGCCATCCACTTATGCAAACATTGGGTTAAACTCTTTCTTTCTTTATCCTCTACTCTATGTTTTTCCCTCTGATCCTTGGGCATCTCTGAGAACCATCTCCTTCTCTACTTAGGTAGCCAAAGTCATTATATTCTTCTCGCTATGAAATTTCGTAACCAAGAAATGATCTTAAATTCATTGCTGTTAAATTGTAAATGATTGGTAACACCTCAAGGTATTGATGGAGACCAAAGCAATGAACTCAAGGAATGATAATCCTAAAGAAAATTATTTTTGTGGTTCTTATTTTTATTATTTACTGTTACTATTATAGTTTTGAATCAGGTCTTCATCCTGTTGCTCCTAAGCCATATGTCCTTAGTTGTACCTTCCTATGTCCACATAAAAATGACTCTGGGCAAATTAACAGCCCTGATTAAGTAACTGTGTTGAGTCAGACCAATGACTTGTCAGAGTCCAGCTCAAAATCAATGCCAAATTGGAAGAATAAAAGTGCAAAAAATGCTGCATGTAATAAAAATATCTCCAGTTTGACTTAAACAAGCTATTGACACCTGAAAATGAAAAATAAATAAAAGAACAGACAACAGCACCACTTATCACAATTTCCTGTGGAAGTTTAACCAATAATAATTAGACACTACATGAAAAGATTAAAAGACCCTCAAAATTCCCTTGCCACACGAGGAGATATCAGTCGAAGAAAAGACCATTTTAGAATTTAAACTCATCTATAAAAGTTTGCAGGAGGCAACTGGGCAGCCTGGTGGAGAGAATGCTGATCCTAGAATCTGGAGCTATGAATTCAAATCTGGTCTCAGACACTTAATAGCTGTAACCCTGGGCAAGTCATTTAACCTCTTAATCCACTGGAAAAGGAAATAGCAACCATGCCAGTATCTTTGCCAAGAAATCCCATGGACAGTATGGTTCATGGGGACACAAAGAATTGGACACAGCTGAATGATGAAAAAGTAACAGCTTACAGAGGAGGGAGGTGGATGATCATGACCCCTTAAAGCTGCAAGAAATAATAACTGGGAGAAATATCTACAGAAAACTTGGGAAGAAGCTCAATTTGGCCAAGTCATCCTGAAATCATTCAAACAGAATTGTAAAGAAGTCAAGCAGGAAAAACAAAAGTCAAAGCCTGTCGACATTTTAACAAAAAATTATTTATTTCATCAGCATTGCAGAATCCACTGTATTTAGGCCCTTACAGTCTTCGATGTACTTTACAAGGAAGTGCAAATCAAACAGAAAAAGCATTGACCTATAGAATAACCAATCTGGATTAAATATACACAGAGGGAATCTGTGAAGAAAGATCCCTTATGCAGAATGAGTCCTCCAGATTCTCCTGTTATGTGTCTGATGTGTTAGCTTTATAAAGACTCAGAACATTTTTAGAATATCTTAAATGACATCCATAATTAAAAATTTTATTCTTACTGTCTACAAGGAAAACAAAGTGGATAAAGAATATCTATTGCTTAGATAATATTCAGTCGGACAAGATTAAAATACATGGACAATATTGCAAATTGTCTAGCAATGTATATATCTTAGACTGAAGCAGCTGATGAACAGTGACCTAGTCCCAGAATGGAACAGGATGAATATATAGCATTGACATGAATTTGGGAAATAGGATAGCACTATGATGTGACATCTTCATCAGTCTTGCTAATATTATACTTCACTGATAGCATCATCTATCTGATTGCACTGGGAAGGTGTGTTACCTCCCCACCTTACATGGCAGAGATGATAACAAGTGGTCACATAGCAAGGAGGCAACTTTCTTTTTATTTTTTCCCTTTCAATTAATTTATTTAATTTTAGTCTTTAATATTCATTTCCAGAAGCTTTTGAGTTGTAAATTTTCTTCCTAAAACAGCATGCTATCTGATAAAGTTTCTACATATACATTCTTATTAAGCATATTTTCACATTAGACATGTTGTAAAGAAGAAATAGAATGAATGGGAGAAACCACAAGAAAGAAAAAAAAAGAGAGAGGAAGCAAATAGTGTGCTTCGATTTTAATAGAAATTCCACAGTTCTTTTTCTGGATGTGGATAGCTTTTTCCATCATAAGTCTTTTGGAGTTGTCTTAGATCATTGTATTGATGAGAAGACCTAAGTCTATCAAAGTTGGTCATCACCCAGTGTGGCTGTTACTATGTACAGTGTTCTCTTTTTTCTGCTCATTTCACTCAGCATCAGTTCATATAAGTTTTTCCAGGTTTTTCTGAAGTCCACCTGCTCATCATTTCTTATAGCACAATAGTATTCCATTACATTCCTATTCCCCAATGGATGGGCGTCCCCTCAATTTCCAATTTTTGGTCACCACAAAAAGAGCTGCTATAAATATTTTTGTACATGTGTGTCCTTTCCCTATTTATATGGTCTCTTTGGGATACAACCCTAGTAGTGGTATTGCTGGGTCAAAGGGTATGCCCATTTTTGTAACCATTGGGGCATAGTAAGGAGACAACTTTCAATCTTGGATAGTTCCTCTTGCTTTGTGGATGTGGTCACTGAAAAGCCAAAGGGAGGTGGTTTTCTGTCCATTCACTGGCTTAGTTAGATCTACTCATAAGTGACTTATTCCTGGCACAGTTTATTATAGGAGCTTGTATTATCCTTTTGATTGAGTTGAAGAGCATGCTCAGTGGTGAATGATTATAAGTGATCTGACTTGAGCAGAAATAGTAGATAGAGCACCAGCTAGGACTTCTGGAGAATTTATTAGTAGTCTTTCTTGTTTTCTTTTCTAGTCAGCCTTTAAGAGCAGTCTGACCTATCTTTTTGTCCTAGGTTCCTCATCTACTGAAGGACAGAGCAGTTGTTAGGGATGGGGAGGGATTATCTTCTGTGGGAAGACATTGGTAAAAGGTTACTTTTCAGCTGGATAGTGTGGTGCATGAAATGCTGAGCCTGGAGTCAGGAAGACTCCTCTAAGGAATATACACACACACACATATATACATATATGCATACATGTGTATATAAAATACACATATATGGATATACAATATATGGATATATGTACACATGCGCAATATATGTATATATACACACATATGCATATATACACATATGTATATATGCACACATATATACACATACATATATGCACATATATAATAAATTCTAAGGAAACTATATAAATACTACCTATTATTTTTCTCCTCCTCTTATTGCACTTCCTCTTCTTCTTAGGTATTTACCAACTGCATTTAACATTTTCAGGATTATTATTTCAAAGTCTACTTGCATTCTATTTAAATACTTTATAGATTTATATGTTTGTTATTGAACTAAAAATTCCACTAATAACTAAAACTAGCATTGTTACAGAGCTTTAATGCTTGCAAACACTTGAACTATGCTATTTCATTGATTCCTTATATCAACCTAAGAAATGGGTGCTGCTGTTATCCTCATTGTACAGACAAGGAAACTGAGTCTGGGAGAGGTTAAGTAATTTGTTCAGGATTATACAGATAATAAGTGTCTAAGGCAGGACTCAAACTCAGACCTTCCTGTTAAGTCCCCTATTCAATCCACTCTACTCCCTGGGTGCCTTAATAGTTCATGTGCTTTATAATTAAATTTGTATCAGATTGTTACGTTCATTAGTGGTTTGATAATTTCTAATAAAGCCAAGTTGCTAATAATTCCAATATATTTCTCTCCCTCAAGCAAAATTGTATATTTGCTTTATGCAGTTAGGTTTTCCTGGCCATCTATGGCAAATGAAAGAATAAATGAATGAAAAAAGATTTGTTAAACTTTTATTATGTGTCAAGCACTTTGTTAAGTGCTAGGATATAAGCACAAAAGTGAAAGAGTCTTTATTTTTAAAGAGGAATTCTAATAGGGAGAGGCAACAACTAGAGGGAGTGTTGACCAGGGGAGGATGTCTTGTTCTCATGAGTTACAGGGATGGTGATTGGAATATTAAAGTATTTAATTGATATTAGAGCAATTTGTGGAGAGAGGGATGTAGATGACAATAAGCAACATGGGAAAATGGATGGATGAAGAAGATGACTTCGATGAGTTAAGAGTTGAAGATCTCACCTCCTAGTTGTAGACTCTGGAGATTTGGCTTGGAGGTCATTAACAGAATTTTCACAGATGCCAAATTTCTCCCTGAAAAAGGGCTCACATTTTAACATAAATATTTCCATATTCTTTTAGTGGTGCTATGTGACTATGAAACACAGAATACTATAGCCTCTGAAGAATTCTAATCTGTAGTCTCTCAAAGGTCAATGAGGGGATATATGTAGAATTAAAGAGACAAAAGTACATTAACAATGAAGAATTTTGGAACAAAAGCAGTATAAAAGATGTCATCAAAGAGATCATAGAATTATAAATTTAGAGGTGGAAGGGACCTTACACAATCTACTCCCTCATTTTCCATTTAGGAAATGGGACATGAAAGGTTATATGATATAACTTATCTGTAGCTCAAGGTCAAATTCAACTCTCCACTGTATCACCATGCCTCGGAAAGGAGGAGGGCCAGTCATATGTCAAAAGGGAAGGATAACACATAGAATGCCTATATGTTCCATTTATAGCCATGTAACACCTAAGAGAGCTAGAACAATTACCCTTGGCCTTTTGGGTGGAAATTATGGGAGGATATGGACAAGATTATCATAGGGTGAGAAACATAGATAGGTTTCTATCTGAACCATTGGAGGACATGCGATAGTAGTGAAATAACAAATCTCTCAAATTATTTATACAAGTATATGACCCTCAAGGAGGTTTAGAATCTATTTTTTTCTTAAATCATACATGTAGTGATAGAAGGGGCCTTAGAAGCAATGTGGTGTAATAGAGAGCATATTGGACTTGAAGTCAGTAGAAAACTGACCTTGGATTTTGCCTGTGATACTTACTTGCTATGTGATTCTAGGCAAGTCATTCAACTTGTCTGATCCCCTATTTCTTTAACTGTAAAATGGGATCAAGACATGTGTGGTGCTCATATAGCATATTTTTCCATAGATTATGTGAGCTGATTATTGGTGGTGATGGTGTTGGTGATTTTTTTTTTCTTCCAAACTTGTGTTCCTTTTAGAAATCCAACTTAGTCATAATGGATCTACTATTTTTTTCCCTTTAAATAGCCTTTTTCATCACAATTAAATATCAAGACAATTTTTAGCATCTATCTTTATAAAATTTGAGTTCCAAATTTTTTTCTCCTTCTCCTCCCCTCTTCTGAAAATGGTAGGCAGTTTGATATAGTTTATACATATGGTATCATGTAAAATATATTTCCGTATTCATCACAGTTGTGAAAGAAGAAACAGATCGAAAAGAAAAAAAAAACACAAGAAAGAATAAAGTAAGTGAAAAAATGTGCTTTGATCTGCATTCAGAGTCCATCAGTTCTTTATCTGGAAATGAATAACTTTTTCCTTTGTGAGTCCTTTGTACTTGCCTTGGATTATTGTGTTGCTGAGAAAAACTGTGTAATTCATAACTGATCATCACAAAATGTTGCTGATAGTGTGTACAATGTTATCCTGGTTCTGCTCATTTTACTTTGCATCAGTTTGTACAAGTCTTTCCAGTTTTATTTTTTTCTGAAATGTACCTGTTCACCATTTCTTATCGCTAAATAGTATTCCATTACATTCATATACCACAAATTATATAGTTGTTTCCCAAAAGATATGCATCCGCCCAGTTTCCAATATTTTGCCACCGTGAATAGCGCTGCTATAAATATTTTTTTCCACATGTAGAACCTTTCCCCTTTTTTATGGGTACGGACCTGTTAGTGGTATTGCTGAATAATGGTTTGGTTGCACTTTGGGCATACTTCCAATATGCTCTTCAGAATGATTGGATCATTCTCAACTCCACCAAAAGTGCATTAGTGTCCCAGTTTTCCCACATCCTCTCCAACATTTATCGTTTTCCTTTTTTGTGATATTAGCCAATCTAATTGGTGTGACATGGTATTTCAGAGTTGATTTAATCTTCAATTCTTTAATCAAAAGTGATTTAAAGAACTTCTTTAAATGCCTATAGATAGCTATGATCTTTTTGTCTGAAAACTGCCTGTTCATATCCTTTGAACATTTATCAACTGGGCAATGGTTTGTATTCTCATAAATTTTATTCAGTTATCTATATATTTGAGAAATGAGGCCTTTAGCAGAGAGACACTTGCCATAAAGATTTTTCCCAGCTTTAACAGCTTTTTTTCCTTCTAACTTTGGTCGCATTGTTTTTGTTGGTGTAAAAGCTTTTCAATTTAATTTTATCGAAGTGACCGACTCAGCATTTTGAAATGCTCTTTGTCTCTTGTTCGATCACGAATTCTTCCCTCCACCCCCCCAAAAAATCTGACAAGTAGACTGAGTTTTGCTCTTCTAATTTGATTGCCTCATTGTCTACAATACCTTTTAGCAAGATGTAATTTCCTTCCTTATCTCTTTTAACTAGGTCTATTTTTGCTTTTACTTTGTCTCAGATCAGGTTTGCTCCCCCTTCTTTTTCTTTTTGTAACCCTAGTTGAAGCCTAATAGATTCTGCTTTAGCCCCTTACCTTTTCTCTGTATGTGTCTTTCTTGGTGGTGGTGTTATAGCAGTTCTGACAAAGTATGTGACTATCTCTAGAATCTTGCCCACCCTCTCCTCCTGAGGCTTTGAGTCCTGTTGGAGGAGAGTAGGTCACTAGTCTGATCACTGTTTTCCTCATATTGAGGAAGTGGACAAGGATGATCTCTATCTGTTCTCCTAAATATGACTAGCTTAGGAGAAATTATTTTTAGGCTCAAATTGTTGCACTGGTCACTGTCTCTTAAAAGAGGGGTGCTGCAAGCTTATATTCAAAGGCTTGACTCCTTTACCACCAAATTTTAGTGACTAAAAATCATCACCAATAGTGAATAGGGAATAAACCCTTTCTATCCAATAGGTCACAAATAGAAATCAGAGACATTATACTGGTTAGAATGTACCAATGAAATATCTCAGACTGAGAGAGACAGAGACAGAAAGAGAGTTAGTTAGTTAATTGATTGGTTAGTAATTGATCTCATCTAAGTGAAAATTCCCCAAAGTTTCTAGAGCAGCCAACTGGAAATGAGAGGGGTTTTGGGGAAAGGGAAATACCCTATCCATGCCTGCCTTCCTAGTTTTGTTTTCTTTCTCTCTAGAATTCTCCCTGAATAGAGATTTAGATTATATTCATCCTCTTGACATAGAAGGGAAGAAAATAGTCTCTTCTTTCAAGTTCTCCTACCAACTTCACCCCTCACTGAAGCATGCAGTGTTAAATCATCATTCTCTGTGTCAATAAAGATAGTCTTCTGCAGATGAACCAGATTTGAACCCTAGGTTATATGGGGATAAGAATACCTGTCATAGTTATTTCAGTCTCCTTGTGAGGCTCAAAGGAGATCATGAATGTAATGCAATTTGTGAACCTCAAAACATTATAAATATAAACCATTATTATTAATTCTAATTACCTGTGAAGAAATACCCATGAGAAACTTGAAAAATCTTTCTTCCATGTGACTCCAAATCACAGATCTAGTGGTTTTCTTGTCCTTCTTCCTGCTCTTACTGGTCTAAACAGGTGAGAATAGGAGGTCCAGGCCACAGTTGCTTAGGGGCTTAGGTTTAGGCTGGCATCAGCAAAGAAGAGACGGGGAGAAGAAATTACCTGAAATTGGAATTTGAGGCTTAGTCAGAGGAGTTTCTTCAAGTCTCTTTTTTTTTTTTTTACAACAGAAGAAAGTGAATCCTAGAAGTGTTAACTGATTTTCAAGGTCACATATCTATTGCAACTAATGAATAGTAGTAACAAAGCCAGATCTAGAACCCAGGGCTCTTGATTTCCAGTACAGTGTTCTTTGGACCCTACTCCCTGAAAACATGAGAGAGCAATATGAAAAATGCAAAAAAATCAGTTGGTAAGTTACAAGATACAAATTATAAGACCAGAAAACACAAGTGCAGTATGATACTTCAGGGAATTCAGAACGCAGTGATGGCAAAAGTGATCAGAGAAGCCTTTATGAACTGGTGAGGCTTGAGCTAAGGCTGGAAGGACAAGCAGGATGTAGAAACTCTAGAGAGCAGAGTTAATCAATTAATAAGCCTTTATTAAGCACCCACTGTATTCCAGGCGGTGTGTCTGACCAGTTCTAGGCATTTAAAGAAAAAGCAAAAACAATTCTTGCCTTAAGGGAGCTTGCATTATAATGGGAGAAATGATAAGTACATAAATAGTGATATATAAATTACTTATGAGTAGAAGGCCAGAAATGTTAAAGGGGAAGTCACTAATCACTAGAGGTGGCGAGGTGCGGGAGGTGGAGGAATAAGGAAAGGCCTCCTGCAAAAAAGGTGATATTTGATCTGAAACTTAAAGGAATCTGTAGATTCTGAAAGAGAGAGGGGTAATAGGAATGTATTGTAGAGCCCTTATCAGATTGCATGCTGTCTTGGGGAGGAAGGGGGAGAAAATTTAAAATTTGTGGAAGTGAATGTTGAAAACTAAAAGTTAATTAATTAATTAGAGAAAAAGGGAGAAAAGAGAAGGGATAATATTATAGGCATAGGAGACAGCCAATTCAAAAGTAGGAAGACAAGAAATACAGTGTCATTCATGAAGAATATCAAATAGGCAATTGTGGTAGATCATAGAGAGTGTGGAAGACAGTGATGATGTACATATATTTTCCAGGAGCCTGGACAAATATCAATGTCTCGGGTTCTGAAGAGTTTCAAATGTTAAATAAATGATTTTATATTTGATCCTAGAGGTAATAGGGACTTAATAGAATTTATTGAATTAGAGGATGGGATATAGATGGAATTCTACATATTGAAACCTACGTTTTAGGAAAATCACTTTGGCAGCTAAATGGAAGGAGGATGGGAGCGAAAAGCAGCTTGATGCAAAAGACCAGTAAGGAGGCTATTACAATAATCCTGAAGACAGTAAATGATGACCTGAAGTAGAATGGTGAGTGTGTGAGTGGAGAGAAATGGATGTATATCCAAGAGATGACAAAAAGAAATAAGGAAATGAGATCAAGGACAGGTAAGTTTTAACAAATAAGGAAAGGAAAGAAAAAAAATCCCAGAGGGGCTAGTGAGAGGATTCCTACCTTAAACTATTGAGTGGCAACCCTGAAGTTGCTACATGTTGAAAGGAGAAGTTGAGAAAAATGTCATCCAAGGTGTGATGCATGCATGGAAGAAATACAAGAGAATTAAGACACACCATGATACCATTACCCAGCCTTTCTCAGGACAAGAGTTCTTAGGTCAGTAAACTTAATCCACTGAATTGAAAGGAATTATGATGAGTTTCTTTTTCCTCCTGATGCTAACTCTCTCAAATTCCCCAAAGCTTTATGCACCTTCTCTCCCAGTCCAACAGTCCCTGTACTTTGTCAGAAAATAAACCCCACTTCTTCCTCCAACATTTTTGCTTTATACCTCAGCTTTCTTTTAAAGTGATAAAAAAAATCTTAACCAGTATGTATTTTCCACTGAAGTCAGAGCCCCAGGAAAAAGAAAGAAAAAAAGAAAAGGAAAAAAAAGGAACAACACAGAACCAATTGTTGAGATCCATAAAATAAGTTGTATCTTATCTCATGTTTTCATCATTCAGGATATGGACAGAGTAGAAACCAGACTCATTCTGTTGGTTAGTGTTATTTATTAGGTAGAGTGGTCTCTAACGACAATGAAGTAGCACTAACCCAGACAGCAGTCCTTAAGCTTATTGCAGTGTATAAATATCCCTGCTGAGAGCCTAACAGAAACTCTGTTGTGCCATCAACACAGAGGAGCTAATAAGTACAAATATACCTCAAAGAACAGTCTTATCTGCCCTTCATGAGCATATGGAGTTCTTACCAGAGTACAAAGAATGAATGTTATATGTACAATCAAGGAGGAAGAATAGATTTTATAATAATTAACTGTTATAAGGCATCCCTCATAATTAATATATGCATATATTAGTTATAAATTACATATCCTATGTGTATGTGTATGTATATTAGAACTTGTGAGAATCTCAGAACAGACATACTTCATTCCCCACTGTTGAGATGTTTTTTTAAAGATGCGTATCTCCCTTCCAATGTTTTTGTTACTATAGGGAAGCTAATAAGTTCCAGGCTATTCTCATTGATCTTTTGTTCCTTTAGAGGAAAATAAAGATGAGGCACATTTTGGGAAATAAAAAAAATGAAAGCAGAGAATTACAAGGATTATAAATATTATTAAATATAATAATTTGATGTCAAATATAAACTGTTCTGAACTTGATAACATCTTTTGATATGCATATAAATATGTATATGCATGCATGTATGGCTATGTCTGCGTACATAGATATGGATATTTGGATGTGTTTTTGTCTCTGTACATATATGTGTATATGTGTAGGTCTATATGTCTATGTACATTGGAAGACATTGGGGAAATAATATCTTTCATATTTTTCCTGCATTCACATAGCTATTACAAGTATTAATTAATTGGTTCAAGAATAGTGCTTAGGAAGTAAAGTTATGTGGTTTCGCCAAATAAAAGTTCTCCTGTATTTTTTAGAGAGATAAATGCGTCTTGTTTTGGTCATATCTGAAAATTTGTGTCTCATTTTGTTTCTCTAGCCCTTCACCACTCTACCAAGAGCTGGGAAGCATCAGCTTTCTTTCTGCCTTAATGACTGGTCATTGCATTGATAAGACTTCTGAAGTCTTTCCAAGCTGTCCATTATCATGTAGTTAAAGTACACTTTTTTTTTTACTGGTTTTGCTACTTCACTCTGCATCACTTAATATAAGATTTCCCATGTTTTTCTGAACATTTCATGTTTGTCATTTCACATTCAGAAATGATCATTTGTTCAGCCATTCCATCCATGGACTGATACTCACTTTGTTTCTTATTCTTTGCTTTAAAAAAAAAATGCTGCTAGTAATTGTTTGCTTTTACATGTGGGTCCTTTCTCTATTTCTTTATTCTCTTTGGAATATAAACTTGGTAGTAGTGGCATTGATGGGTAAAAAGGTATGCATAACTTAGTGACTTTGGGGGATATAATTTCCAAAGTAGCTGAACCATCTTACAGCTTCACCAGTGCATAAATATACTTATCTTCCTACCACCCTGATAATCATTATAATTTTCTCTTTTTGTCATTGAAATGTGATGGATGTGATGTGGAACCTTTGAGATGTTTTAGTATTCATTTCCATAACTATTAATAATTTACAGCAACTACTCCATATGAGACTTGATAGCCTGAATTTCTTATTTTGGGATTTCCTTGTTCGTATACTTCCAACATTTCTCTATTGGAGAATGGCTATTGTTATTATATAATTGTATCAATTCCATATATATATCTCTCAGCCTCAATTTTCTAATCTGTAAAATGGGGATAGTAATGGCACATACACAATAGGATTGTTGGGAGGATAAAATGAGATAACATATGTACAGTGCTTTATAAACTGATATATGAATGGTAATCATCTGAATATAGCAACCTCCTATTTGATAAACCCAAGGACCCCAGCTTCTGGGATAAGAACTCACTGTTTGACAAAAATTGCTGGGAAAACTGGATAGCAGTGTGGTGGAAATTAGGCATAGACCCATACCTGACACTGTACACAAGAATAAAGTCCAAACAGGTACATGATTTAGGTATAAAGATTGATACCATGAATAAACTGGAGAAGCAAGGAATAGTGTATTTATCAGATTTATGGACAAGGGAAGAATTTTTTACTAAAGAAGAGATAGAAAGCATTATGAAATGCAAAATGGATAATTTTGACTACATTTAACTGAGAAGTTTTTGCACAACCAAACCCAATGCAACCAAAATCCGGAGGGATGTAGTAAATTGGGAAAGAATTTTTACAGCTAAGCTCGGGGATAAAGGTCTCATTTCTAGAATATATAGAGAACTGACTCAAATGTATAATCATACAAGTCATTCCCCAGTTGATAAATGGTCAAAGGATATGAACAGGCAATTTTCAGGAGAAGAAATTAAATATCTATAATCATATGAAAAAATGCGCTAAATCACTATTGATTAGAGAGATGCAAATAAAAACAACTCTGAGGTACCACATCACACCTATAAGATTGGCAAACATGACAGAACAAGAAAATGATAAATGCTGGAGAGGATGTGGGAGAGTTGGAACACTAATTCATTGTTGGTGGAGCTGCGAGCGCATCCAACCATTCTGGAGAGCAATTTGGAACTATGCCCAAAGGGCTACAAAAATGTGCATAACCTTTGACCCAGCAATATCCCTACTAGGACTGTATCCCCAAGAGATCATAAAAATGGGAAAGGGTCCCACATGTACAAAAATATTTATAGCAGCACTCTTTGTAGTTGCCAAAAACTGGAAGTCAAGGGGATGTCCATCAACTGGGGAATGGCTGAATAAATTATGGTATATGAATGTAATGGAGTACTATTGTGCCATAAGAAATGATGAACAAGAAGACTTCAGAGAGGCCTGGAAGGACTTATATGACCTGATGCTGAGTGAAAGGAGCAGAACCAGGAGAACTTTGTGCACAGCAACGACCACAGTGTGCGAGAGTTTTTTCTGGTAGACTTGGAATTTCGTAATAACGCAAGAACTTCTTAAAAAAAAAAAGAAATCCCAATGGTGGTTTTCTAAGGCAAAATGCCTTCCACACTCAGAGAAAGAAATATGGAAGTCATTTGCAGAATGTAGCAAATCATGTTTGTGTGTGTGTATGTTTTTGTGTATCATGTTTTGATTTGTTATATGATTTCTTCCATTTATTTTAGTTCAACTACATAGCATGACTATAGCGAAAATGTACTCATTAGGAAAGTATATGTAGAACCTATACAGAACTGTATGCAGTCGTGGGGAGGGAGGGTGGTAGTAGGGGGTAGGTGTGGGGGGGTAAAATCTCAATTGTATGGCAGTGATTGTTAAACATTAAAAAATAATAATGATAAATAAATATGTATATTAAAAAATGAATGGTAATCATCATCATTCAATAGAATTATTGAATTCAATTTTCTTTATCTGACATAATTACCTACTTTACTAATCAGGACCATATTTGACTCATAGGAAATTGATAGGATGACTTATTTCTTTATTTTTCAAGCAATTTCTATAAAATTAGAATTAATATTTTTTCAAAATATTTGATAAAATTCAGTTGTAAATTTGTCTGGTACTGCTTTTTTCTCCATTGGGAGATCATTCATTTCTATTTTGTGATCAATTTATTTAAATTCTCTATTTCTTGTCCTTTTTCATCTAAATATTTTGTATATTTGTAAACATTCATTTCATTGAAGTTTGCATTTTGTTTGGTATACAATTGTATAAAGTCAATTCTCTTGATTTCTCCTCATTTGTCTTGAGTAATAATTATTCATTTCTACATTGGCAACTTGATTTTCCTAACTCATTTAAAAATGAGAGAAGCTAATAGCTTATTTAATTTATTTTTATAAAATACTACTTTTAGTTTTATTGATTCAATAAGGATTTGAGGGACTTGTGATTTTGTTAATTTCTTATTTTATTGTCAGAATGTCTATTTTCTGTATAGTTCGGGCTTTTTGATTGAGTGAGTATCTCTGTTTTTAGTATTAGTTGATTGCTACCCCTGCTTTGTAAAAATTTCTTAAAGCCTAATATATTCTATTCTAATTTTTTTAGTTTTAACTTGAAATTTTGTAGTTTCAAGTGTCTTCCATGGGAACAACTTAGTAAACCATTCTGCTGCTCCTCTGATTATGGGTGAGTTCATTCCATTTACATTTATGGTTATGATTAATAATGATTTTATGCAGCACCCTGTCTTCTCTCTTCTTTACAATATATAAAAATATAATGAAAAAAAGGCATTCAATCAATAGTAATTATTTATATTTGAAATAATCTAATTGCCCTCCTTTGCTCCTCTTCTCTTTATCTAATCAGATGTTGGCCAATGATACTTATTCTTCCTTTCTCATTTTGAATCTCCCCATACCCTCCTCTACTCTACCTTCCCTTCCAGACCAACTTTTCTTCTTTCTCTGTTACAACCTGTTTTCCTATTTAATTTAATATATTTCTATTCTAAGTGATTTGTTTTTTTCTCCTCAGTTTTCCTTCACTCGTGTCAGATGAGTGATATTCATGAGCTATACTCCCTATTTACCTTCCCCTCCTTATTTTTATATTTTTTTCTTATATAACCTAATTAAGAGAAATAGTAAATTTCTCCCTATTATTCTTCATTTCTCCCCTCATATATCACTCCTCCCTTTTTATTATATATCTTAAAACAAAAAGTTCAGATGCAAGTCACCTTTAGGTCCTGTATATGTTTTTACTTACTCCTTATGTGACCCTAAAATCCAATGATTTTCTGAAGAGACACTGGTCTCTTCTGCATTTTTTAAAAAGTGAAAACTTCATCATATTTAAATCCCCCCTGATTTTTCAAATGTTTTTTGCATTTCTATGCATCTTTTGGCTTTCGTATTGACTTTTCAGAAGTTGATCAACTGAATCTTTATATTTTTATTTTTCCCTCTTTTTCAGATAGAAATTTTCTATTATGATCATGAAATATGATATTCAGGTTTTTGAATGATCATGGTTTTTAGGGAGGTCACACAGTCTTAAAAGATCTCTCCTATACCTGTTTTCAGGTCAGTTGTTTCTCAGAGTTGTATATTCTTCTATGCTTCAGATACTTTGACTTTATTCTAAAATATTTTCTGCATATAAAGTTGAGTCCTACTTTCTCCATTAAGTAATGTCCTTCAGGGAGTATGCTACATAGGCAAAGATTTCCTTAAGTTTCTTCCATTATTTGTTTGTTTGTTTTTTCATCCAGAACTCTAATTTCAATTCCTCTTCTGTTTTATTTTTCTTTTTGCTTCATTTCTTCCAGCCATTCTTCTATACCTTGCAGTCAAACCTTTCTTTTCTCTAAGGTTCTACTTAAATCTCCTGAAGAGTTACTGTTTACTTCCAATTTTATCTCTTGGGAATTTCTCAAACCTATAGGATTTCTTTTGTGTGTTTATGGTTGTATTTTATTTATTCACACCATCCATCTCAGTTTCTTATTTGGGACTTAGTGCTTGAATCAAATTCAATTTATGCAACTAGTCTTGATTGACAGAGGTCAGATGTTATTTGGTCCTGTTCCTTAGGTAGCTTTGTTATACACACACAAACACACACACACACACACACACACACACACACACGCAAATATATTGTCAAAATTATGTATAATATATATTTAAAATATGCTATGTGTCAACATTATGCACATATAAACAAAAATCTTTCACTTTCTCATTTCAATCCCCATCCCCCACTTGAGAACAAAATAAAAATCAAACCCCTGCTACAGACATATATAATCAAGCAAACCAAATTTCCCCATTGGTCATGTCCAAAAAAACTATCATCAAATGTCTCATCATACATTCCCTTTTCTTCACCTTTCTCTCAAGAGGTGGTTAGCATGTGTCATCATTTGCCCTCTAAAGTATGGTAAATTATTATGCTGACCAGTTACTAATCCTTTCAAAGTTACCATACTCTTGGTAATTATGTGTCCCTGGTTCTTATGGTATTATGGTATTAATTGTGTCCGTGGTTCTCTTCTCTTCACTCAGCGTCAGTGTGACTATTGGCCTCTTGCTAAGGCTGAGTTCATAGAAGTGACTCCATGTTTGGCTACTGATTGACCACCCACCTTTATACTATAAAGTTCCTATGTACCTAGCAAATGTCTTGGTCAGGTATATTTAAGTTTAGGAATGCAAAATTACTAAATGATCAGCTTAGCAAATTTCATCTAATCCAGGTGTTTATGTTTAGTAAATTTTACTAATCACAGTTTTTGATGCGTTCAAGAAGATTGCTGTTCAGGCCTCTGACTGACTGACTACTTCTAAGGTTCCCTCTCCCACTTAAGTCTATGAATCTTCCCAGTAACCACACTCAGATATAAGGATAGACACCTAGGAGATCTGGGTTCTTGATCATGGTTTCAGTGTAATATATGCTCAAAACCACCATCAATGCATGCCCATGGGTCTTAATGGTAAGGAAGTCATGGAGACTTTCACATGCCTATAAATAATAAACTGCCTAACTTGTGATCCTTTGACGACTTATGTTACTTCCTATTGTCTCCTCATCCATAAGTCTCTTACAGTCAATTCATACAAGCCTACACCAGATTAGTCTGAAACCATACTCTTCAACATTTCTTACAGCACAATAGTATTCAGTTGCATATATGCACCATAGCTTGGCCATTCTCCAATGTAAGGGCAACCTCTCAGATTCCCATTCTTTGCCATCACAAAAAAAAGCCATAAATATTTTGGGCATACTTAGAGTTTGCTTATAGATTAATCCCTCCGTTAATTTGCCTTCTCTCTAATTCTTACTTCTCCCCCTTTCCTACCATTTTCCTGTTGAATGAAATGCATTTTTGTACCTAACTCTGTGTGTGCGCATGTGTAAGTCTATGTATTCCCTCCTTTGACTAGGTTAGATGAGAGTGAGTTACAAGTATCAGCTGCTTCCCCCAACCCTACTCCTTGTTAGTGTAAATGTCTGTTTGCACCCTGATTATGTGAGATAATTTTCCCTGACCTTCCTTTTCCTTCTCTCCCTAATCCCCTCTCATATTCCTCTCACCCCCTGTCTTTCCATTTTTCTTTTAAGATCATCAAGACATAACAGAACCACTCCCAGGACTTCTGTCTAATTAGACCCTTTCAAAGGTGCCTGATGATGATAGGTTTCAGAGGGGACATGTGTATCATCTTCCCATATTTGAATGTAAGCAGTTTATCCTTGTTTATCCCTTATCCTTAGTTAATTCATGTTTACCTTTTAATGTTTCTCTTAATTGCTGTGTTTGAACTTTATAGTTTCTATGCAGCTTTGGTCTTTTCATTAGGAATGCTTCAATGTCCTCTATTTCAATAAAGAGCCATCTTTTCCCCCAAGTAGTATTATATTCAGTTTTGCTAGGTAAGTAATTTCTTACTGTAAGGCTATCTCCTTTGCCTTCTGGAATATTATATTTCAAATTCTCCAACCACTTTATGGTAGAGTCTGCTAAATCATATGTGATTCTAACTGTGGCTCTTTGGGATTTAAATTGTTGCTTTTTGACTGCTTAAAGTATTGACTAGAATATTCCTGAGGGTTCCCCCTCACCTGGAGGTAACCAGTAGATTCCCTTAATTTTCATTTGTTCTCTGGTTCTAAGTGATTCAGATAATTTTCTTTTAGTATTTCTTGAAATATAATGTCTGGGCTCTTTTTTCTCTGGTTCTGGAGTTCATATAGTTCAATGATTCTTAATTTTTTTTTCCTCCTTGATGGATTTTCCAGGTCAATTGTTTTTGCTATTAGGTACTTTCCATTTTCTTCTATTTTTTTCAGTCTTTTGACTTTGCTTTAATATTTTCTTGTTGTGTCACAAAGTCACAGGCTACTGTTCAGTCTCTTGCAATTTTCAATGTCTTTGTTGCTTCAACAAAGTTTCATACCTCTTATCCCAAACTGTTAATTCCTTTTTCCAGTTCTTTATTTTGTTGCTTTCATTTCTTTTCCAGTTTTGTCATCAAGTGGTCTTGTTTTGTTAATTAAAAAAAATAAACTTGCTTCATCTCTTGCAGGAACTTCAGATGAATTTATACCTAAATTTATACCATTTTTTCTGAGACTTGTAGAAGTTTTGGAGTCATTCACTTTGTCTGCCTCTATGATTTTAACATTCCTGCTACCATACTTGCTCTTTATGGTGAAATTTTTGTTTATTTGCGCATTCTTCTACCCTACTTCCTGACTTTGGACTTGATGTTAGTGTTGGGCTCTGCACACATGTGGAGAGAAAGTCTAGGCTGGTGCTGTTCTTGCCTTCTTAGGATATCAGGTGTTGCTTTTCTAGGATTTCAGGGACAGGTTAGGAACCTGCAAACTTTCAGAGTTTCCAAAGGGGTTTGATACAAGGCAAATTCAGACCACTGCCTCACCCTGATCTGAGCTCTACAAGTTTCTTGAACTGGGTTTGGGACGAGGCAACAGTAGAATGCTTCTGTACTCAGATTCTATAAGCTGCCTGTAAAACACTTTTGGTTCAGAGGGAGAGAACTCTATCATCCTATGTGTTTTGAACTGGAGTCACTGTGAACTTTTCATAGATTTCCCCATCATGATTTGGTCTAATATGTTTATGAGATTTGTTTGGAGGATTTTGAGGGTGGGGAATGGGAGGATCAAAGAGTTCAATTTACATTTCTTGTTACTCTACTGCTCTTCCAGTATACCTCCCCTCTATATTCTTGCTGCTAGCTTTCGTTATGAATAAAATAGCCAGTATTATACTTTACTTCCTGTAGGAGTCCTTGACTTCTATATTAGTTTCCAAGCTCAACTTGAATTTGGCCTTGGAATCAACCCCCTTTCTATGTCTTCATATGAAAAACAGCTAAAGGTTGGTTCTGTCTCTTTCTAAGATCCTGACAGGACCCAACCTGATATCACTGATTGATCTGGAACCATGATTCTTACAAAACTCTTAGAACTTGAATTATCCAGGTGCAACAGATATAGATCCTGATTGTAATTCCTGATGTAATTCAAAAAGAAGAAGAAGAAGAAGAAGAAGAAGAAGAAGAAGAAGAGAAGAAGGAGAAGGAGAAGGAGAAGGAGGAGAAGGAGAAGAAGAAGAAGAAGAAGAAGAAGAAGAAGAAGAAGAAGGAGAAGGAGAGGAAGAAGAGAAAGAAGAGGAAGAAGAGGAAGAAGAGGAAGAAGAAGAAGAAGAAGAAGAAGAAGAAGAAAGAAGAGAGTGCTTACAATGGTTCAGGTATTGTGCTAATCACTTTCAATTTTTTTTTTATTTTAATAGTATTTTATTTTTTCCAAATTCCATATCAAGACAATTTTTAGCCTTCATTTTTATATGATTTTGAGTCCCAAATTTTTCTCCCTCCCCACCCCTCTTCCAAAAATACTAGACAATTTGATATAGGTTATACATGTACTACCATGTAAAATATATTTCCACATTAGCCACAGTTATGAAAGAAGGAACATATCAAAAGGGAAAAAAACACAAAAAAAGAATAAAGTAATTTAAAAATTTGCTTTGATTTGAATTCAGAATCTATCAGTTCTTTATGTGGATAGCATTTTCCTTTGTGAGTCTTTGCATTTGTCTTGGATCACTGTGTTGCTGAGAAGAGCTGAGTCATTTATAGGTGATCATCACACAATATTGATAATGTGTGTACAATGTTATCCTGGTTCTGCTCATTTCATTTTGTATCACTTCTTCAAGTGTTTCCAGGCTTTTTCATATTAACCAATCTGATAGGTGTGAGATGGTACCTCAGAGTTATTTTAATTTGTATTTCTCTAATCAAAAGTGACTTGGAGCAGTTCTTTATATACCTATAGATAGATTTGTTTTCTTCATCTGAAAATTGTCTGTTCATATCCTTATAATGTTTATCATTTGGGGAATGGCTCATGTTCTTATAAATTTGACTCAATTCTCTACATATTTGAAGGCTTTATCAAAGACATTTGCCGTGAAGATTGTCTCCCAGCTTTCTGCTTTCCTTCTAATATTGGTTGCATTGATTTTGTTTGTGCAAAATCTTTTTAGTATCATCGGAATTATCTATTTTACATTTGTAATGCTCTCTGTCTCTTATCTGGTCATGAATTCTTCCCTTCTCCATAGATCTGAAAGGTAGACTGTTCTTTGCTCTTCTAATTTGCTTATGGTGTCACTCTTTATGTTTAAAATCACGTACCTATTTTGACATTATCTTAGCATATGGTGTGAGATACTGCTCCATACTGAGTCTGTCTTATTATTTTCCAGTTTTCCCAGCAGTTTTTGTCAAATAATGAGTTCTTATCACAAAGGATGGGGTCTTTGGGTTTATGAAACAAATGGGTTTATAAAACACTAGATTTATCAAATACTGGGTTACTAGTCCTTGACTACTGTGTCTTATGTACTTAATCTATTCCACTGATCCACCATTCTATTTCTTAGCCTGTACCAAATAGTTTTGATGATTACTGTTTTATAATATAGCTTGAGATCTGGTATTGCTAGACCACCTCCCTTTGTTTTACTTTTCATTAATTCCTTTGAAATTCTTGACCTTTTGTTCTTCCAGAAATTTCATTATTTTTTCTAGCTCTATAAAACAACTTCTGACAGTTTGACTGGTATGAATAAGTAAATTAACTTGGATAGAACTATCATTTTTATTATATTTGCTCAGCCTACCCATGAGCAGTTGGTATTTTTCAAATTGTTTAGAACTGACTTTATTTGTGTGAAAAACATTTTGTTATTATGTTCACATAGTTCCTGGGTTCTTCTTAGCAGGTAGACTTCCAAGTATTTTATATTGTTTACTGTTATTTTAAATGGAATTTCTTTTTCTATTTCTTGTTTCTGGGATTTGTTGGTCATACAAAGAAATTCTGATGATTTGTGTGGGTTTATCTTATATCCTGCAACTTTGTTAAAGTTGTTAATTATTTCAAGTAGTTTTTAGTTGGTTCTCTAGTATTCTCTAAGTATACCATTATATCTTCAGCAAAGAGTGATAGTTTTGTTTCCTTGTTAGCTATTTTACTTCCCTTGATTGCTTTTTCTTTTCTTGTTGCTATGGCTAACATTTGTAGCACTATACTGAATAACAGTTGTGCTAATGGGCATCTTTGCTTTCACCCCGATCGTACTGGGGAGGCTTCTAGCTTATTCCCATTGCATTTAATGCTTACCAATTGTTTTAGATAGAGACTTCTTATCATTTTAAGGAACACTTAATTTTTTCCTATGTGATCTTGTGTTTTTAATAAGAATGGGTACTGCATTTTCTCAAAAGCTTTTTCAGCAACTATTGAGAAAAGCATATGATATTTGTTGGTTTTGTTATTGATAATGGTCAATTTTGTTGATAATTTTTCTAATATTGAACCAACCCTTCATTACTAGTATAAATCCCAACTGGTCATAGTTTATAACCCTTGTGATATAATGCTGAAACCATCTTCTAGTATTTTGTTCAAATGTTTTACTTCAATATTCACTAGGGAAATTGATCTATAATTTTCCTTCTCTGTTTTAGCTCTTCCTGGTTTAGGTATCAGGATCATATTTATGTCAAAAGGAGTTTGGTAGAACTCCTCCTTCACCTATTTTTCCAAATATTTCATATGGTATTTGAATTAATTGTTCTTTACACATTTGGTAGAATTTACTGATGAATCCATCTGGACCTGGGGACTTTTTCCTAGGGAGTTCATTAATGTTTTGTTTAATCTCTTTTTGAAGTATGAAGTATTTTTTTTATTTTTATTTTTCATTTTTAACATAGTTTATAACAGATAAAATAATTGAAACTTTTGGTCAGGTGATACTTCTTTTTAAAGTATTTACCATATGGACAACAAAAGAATTTTTTTTAAACATTAACCAACTGAAACACAAATAACATTTATATTGCTAACTTCACAAGCTCTTGACCTAAGTGTCTCCACAGTATTATTAAGAATTAAAGGACCCTAACTTATTGTTGTTAGTCTAAAGTCCTATGCCTAAAAGCTTAATTTTAGAATTAACCTCGGATGTTCCCCTACCAATAATCTATAATTTAATAGATCTTGTATTAAGCTTACAGACCTTTTGACTATAGGAAATTGCCACCAAGAATAAGGACATTGCAGGGATACAGTATCTCCCCAACTTCATGTCAATTCCAGGCAGGATTAGATTGTCCACTTGCATTCAGTCAGGCTTAAAATCTGCCAGGTGTCAGCGGGGAAATTGAGTCAGGAGAATCCTACCTCAGCCCAGGCTGAACAGTTGCTCTCTCACCCTTTCCATGAGATCACCTTTTGCAGTTCACACCAACATCTCACAGGCTTATTGGCATCTTGGATTGGAGGCTTAGACCACCTTTCTTGCTATCCATACCTGGAGTTAGACTTAGAAGAACAGTCACTTAATAGTCCCATAGCATCTAAAAATGGCAAGTTCCAATAACCAGGTTTCAAATATGATTATAATTTCACTTGGCTAAGGAGCATCTTTTGAGGCAAGTCTTAAGTGGCTTAAATGTCTTTCTATACATATTCTAGTTCCTGATTAAATAACAATCATAAAATCAAATTTACCATTGAAACCTTAACTTTTCCATCAATGCCAAATTTTACCCGAGGTTACCTTCCTCTAGGAAATTTAGACTAAAATTCTTTTCTCAAAACTAAAGATGTCATTGATTCATTCTCAGTAATTAATTCAGTCAATTGTTTTAATACTAATTGCTTTTACCTCACTTTGTAACATATCCAATTTTTCTCCCCATCACTCACCACCCCCTGATTCCTAATACCTTGCATTCTGATTACTCCTTCCTTCAATGTACCCTTCCTTCTATCACACTCCACCCTTCCCTTATTCCCATCTTCTCTCTTTTCTTGTAGGGCAAGATAAATTTCTATACCCCATTCCCTGTGTTTCTTATTTCCTGATTATATGCAATAACAATTCTTAACAATCATTGCTAATTCTTTGAATTTCAACTTCTCTCTCTCCCCCCTCCCTTCCCAACCCCACTGAGAAGGCAAGGAATTCAATACAGACTAAATATGTGTCATTTGTTGTGTAATACTAATTATATTGCCCTCTGCCCTACTCTATACCACCTTATTCCCCCCCCACACACAATTGACCTTGTCCCTTCCCAAAAGTGTTTATTTCTAGTAACTCCCATCTCCCATTTGCCCTCCCTTCTATCATTCCCCTCACCCCATTTGTTGCCTCCTCCCCTACTTTCCTGTGGTGTGATATAAATTTTCATATCAAATTTAGTGAGCATGTTATTCCCTCCTTCAGCCACATGTGGAGAGAATAGCTTTATTTTTCCCATCTCCCCTTCTCTCTTTTCTCCTCCATTGAACAAGATTTTTCTTATCTCTTTTATGAGTTATAGCCTGCCCCGTTCCATTTCTCCCTTTCTCTTCCTGGTATTTTCTTCCCTTATCCCTTAATTTTTATTTTATTTTATTTTTTCACGTGGATATCATCTTTTCTGATTCAACACACCCTCTGCTCTCTGTCTATATATGTGTGTGCATGTGTGTGTATGTACATCTCTCCACCTACCCAAATGCTGAGAAAAGATTCAAGAGTTATAAATATTTTCTTTCCATGCAGTAATGTAAACAGTTCAGCTTTAGAGAGTCTTTTATGATTTTTCTTTCCTGTTTACCTTTTCATACTTCTCTTGATTCTTGCATTGTAGGTCAAATGTTCTATACAGATCTGTTCTTTTCCTCAAAATGAATGATTGAAAATCCTCTATATCATTGAATGATCATTTATTCCCTTGAAGTATTATACTCAGATTTGCTGGGTAGGTGATTCTTGGTTTCAATTCCAGTTCCTTTGACCTCTGGAATATCCCATTCCAAGTCCTTCGATCCCTTAATGTTGAAGCTACCAGATTCTGTGTTATCCTGATTATATTTCCACAATACTCAAATTGTTTCTTTCTAGCTGCTTGCAGTACTTTTTCCTCGATCTGGGAAGTCTGAAATTTGGCCACAATGTTCCTGAGAGTTTCTCTCTTCGGGTCTCTTTCAGGAGGTAATCAGTGGATTCTTTCAATATTTATTTTGCCCTCTGGGCAGTCCTTGAAAATTTCATGGAAGATAATGTCTAGGCTCTTTTTTTGATCATGACTTTTGGGTAGCCCCATAATTTTTTAGTTGTTTCTCCTGGATCTATTTTCCAGGTCAGTTGTTTTTCCAATGAGATGTTTCACATTATTTTCTATTTTTTCAAACTTTTGGTTTTGTTTACTAACTGCTTGGCTTATCTCATAGTCATTCATTTCCCTGAACTCAGTTCTCTCTTTCTATGAATTATTTTGTTCAGTGAGCTTTTGAACCTTCTCCTCCGTTTGACTAATTCTGCTTTTTAAAGCCTTCTTCTCCTCATTGGCTTTTTTGGACCTCTTTTCCAATTGAGTTAGCCTCTTTTTAAAGCTGTTATTTTCCTCGGCATTTTTTTGGTTCTCCTTTAGTAAGCTGCTAACTTGATTTTTAAATTCTTCTATTGCCTGAGCTCAATTTAAGATCACTTTGGAGGCCTTGGAGGCAGGGGCCTAGACTTCCTCTGATAATATGCCTTGTTCTTCCTCATCCAAAAGGATGGGAGGAGACACCTGTTCACCAAGAAAATAACCTTCTGTGGTCTTACTTTTTTCCCTTTTTGGGGCATTTTCCCAGCCAGTTACTTGACTTCTGAGTTTCCTTTCCACAACCACCTCTCCTCCAGTTCGGGGGCAGGGCCACTATTCAGGGGAGATTGAGATCAGCTGCTCAGGTGGGCAGGGCTGCCACACAGGGCTCAGTTCCCTCAAGGGGTTTACGATAAGACCTTCAACAATGGATGTGAGCTACTGCCTGTTTTGAGAGCCCCGACTGCTGTCAATCTCTTTTTCTAAGATGACATTATTTAGGCATTCTATTTCCTGACCTGTTCATCCAGGCAATTAATATTTTCATAAATATTAAACAATTACTTATCCAGTTTTAATCACAGAACAGGTTTTACCTAAAACTGAAATCTGGGAAAGGCCTTAGTTTAAAAAGATCAAGGTCTCCCACTGCATCTGTGGCCATCTCCAGTTGTTATACCACTGGACTCACATGGCTCCAGAGAAGAGTGAGGCTGGTGACTTTGCATATCCCTCCCTTACTTAAATCCAATCCACTTGGAAGTTATTGCATCACCTTCTTGATGATATGGTCTTCTTTGAGAATAAAGGAGAAACAATAACCACAACAATTGATATCACTCAGATTGTCAAATTGATTGGTATATAATTGGGCAAAATATTTCCTAATGATTTCTTTCGGTTTTTCTTCATTGGTAGTGATTTCACCCTTTTCTTTTTTGATACTGGATATATAGCTTTCTTCTTTTAAAAAAAAAAAGTCAAACTAACCAATGGCTTACCTAAATTGTTTCCCCCCCATAAAATCAGGTCCTAGTTTTATTTATCAGCTCAATAGTTTTTTTTTTTTTTTAACTTTCAATTTTATTAATCTTACCTTGATTCTCAGGATTTCTAATCTGGTGCTAAATTGGGGCTTTTTAATTTGTTCTTTATTTAATTTTTTTTTAGTTGTATGTCCAGTTCACTGATTTTGTCTATTTTGTTGATATAAGAATTTAGAGAAATAAATTTTCCCCTACATACTGCTTTGGCTGCATCCCATATATTTTGGGATATCATCTCATTATTGTTGTTCTCTTTAATGAAATTATTGCTTGTTTCTATGATTTGTTCTTTTACCTACTTATTCTTTAGTATTAGATTATTTAGTTTCCAATGAATATTTAGTCTATCCACTGCCCTTTGTTGAGTGCAATTGTTACTGCCTTATGATCTGAAAAAGAATACATTTAATGTTTCTGCCTTTTTGCATTTGATTTTGAGACTTTTATGCACTCATACATTGTCAGTTTTTGTGTGAGTGCCTGGTGCTGTTGAGGAAAATGTATATTCCTTTCCATTCCCTTACCTTTACTCTGTGTATATCTCTGCTTCAAGGATGTTTCTTGTAAACAACATATTGTAGGATTCTGGTTTGTTTTGATTGACTCTGCCTAAAGCCCTAGTGCAGAAAACAAGTTCCAGTCTCGGAAACCAAGCAACAACAGACATTACTAGGCTGGGCCACTCAACCTGGTGAACAAGCTACCAGCACCTGAGGCCCCAGTGCACAAAGCCAGTAACCGGGCCATGGCCCCCAGCACAAGATGTTAGGATGGTGCCCTCCCTTCCCCAGGAAGAGAATTTAACTTTAAAAGCCATAAAATGGACCCATAAAATGAGCAAGAAGCAAAAACAAACATTGATCATAGATAATAACTTGTGTTAGCAGGGAAGATGAAAACAAAAACTCAGTATAAGACAATATTGTCAATATACCTACATCTAAAACCTCGACAGAGAATATCAATTGGTCTCAAGACTAAAAAGTCATCTTATAAGGGCTGAGAAAGGATTTTGAAAGTCAAATAAGAAAGAGAGCTTGAAGAAAAATTGGGAAAAGAAATGAGAAGTATGTGAGAGTCAACAGCTTGGAAAAGGAAGGGCAAAAGTTCACTAAAGAAAACAATTAAAAAGTACAATTGGCCAAATGAGAAAAAAGATACAAAAGCCAACTAAAGAAAATAATTCCTTAAAAATTAGAATTGGACAAATGGAACCTAATGACTCTATGAGACATCAAGAATCAGCCAAACAAAATCAAAACAATGAAAAAATAGTAGAAAATGTAAAATACCTAATTGGAAAAACAATTGACCTACAAAATAGATGCAGGAGAGAAAATGTTGGAATTATTGGTGTACCTGAAAGCCACTACAAAAAAAAAAGAGCCTGGACAGCATCTTTCAAGAAAATATCAAGGAAAATTGCCCTGATATCCTAGAAGCAAAGGGTAAAATAGTCATTGAAAGAATCCACTAATCACTTCCTGAAAGAGACCCCAAAATGAAAATTACAAGGAATATTGTAGCCAAGTTCCAGAATTATCAGTTTAAGGAGAAGATACTTCAAGCAGCCAGAAAGAAAAAAATTCAAATATCAAGAAGCCACAGTCAGGATAGCATAGGACTTAGTATCTTCTACTTTAAAGGATTGAAGGGCTTAGAATATTATATACCAGAAGGCAAAGGATTTTGGATTACAACCAAGAATTATCTACCCATAAAAACTGAGTATAATTTTTCAGGGATAAAGGACTCATGTGAACAAAAATATTTATAGCAACTCTTTTTGTGGTGGCAAAGAATTGAAAATTGAGGGAATGCCTATCTTTTGGGGAATGGCTAAATCAGTTGTAGTAGATGAATGTAATGGAATACTATTGTTCTATAAGAAATGATAAGACAGGTGGATTTCAAAAAACCCAGAAAGACATACATAAATTGATGCTAAGTGAAGTGAGCAGAACCAGGAGAACATTGTACACATTGTACAATGATCAACTATGATAGACTTAGCTGTTTTCAGCAATGAAATGATTCAAAAACCTCATAATGGAAAATACTATCCATATTCAGAGAATGAATTTTGGAATCTGAATACAGATCAAAACATATTATTTTCACTTTTTTTTGCTGCTCTTTTTTCTTTCTCATGGTCTTTCCCTTTTGTTCTAATTCTTTCACAACATAACTAATGTGGAAATATATTTAATATGATTGTATATGTATAACCTTATCAATCAGATTTCTTGCTGTCTTGGGGAGGGGGAAGAAAAGTAAGGAGGGAGAAAAAATTTGTTACTCAAAATCTTATAAAGGTAATGTTGAAAGCTCAAAATAAATAAATATATAAAAAAGAATTACAGTGTAGGGATATATTCAGTTTAGCTCTATTGAATCCATTATAGTTTTTTTTTTTTCCCTTTCTAAACTTTGTCTTGGGTCTTCATGTTGGAAATCATTTATTTTGTTCAGTTTTAGTCTTTTCCTTCTGAGAGTTTGAAATCCTTTTATTTCATTGAATGACCATTTTTTCCCCCTGGAAATATTACACTTAATTTCTCCAGGTAGGTTATTCTTTGTTGTAGTTCTACCTCCTTTGCCTTTCAGAATATAATGTTCCATGACCTCTGATCCTTTAATTTTGCAGCTTCTAAATCCTGTGTAATCCTGATTGTGGCTCCCTGACATTTGAATTGTTTCTTTCTAGCCACTTGTAGTGTTTTTCTCTTGACCTGATAATTCTGAAATTTGGCTATAATGCTCCTTGGAATTTTTATTTTGAGATCTCTTTCCTGGGGTGATTGGTAGATTCTTTCAATGTTTCTTTTTGCCCTATGGTTCCAGGATATCAGGGCAATTTTTCTTGATATTTCCTTGAAAAGATGCTGTCCAGGTCTTCCTTTTGGTAGGCTTTCAGGTAGTCCAATGATTCTGACATTGTCCCTCCTGCATCTATTTTCCCAATCAATTGTTTGTTCTCATGAGTAATTTTACATTTTCTTCAATTTTTTCATTCTTTTGAATTTGTTTGATTGATTCTTGATGTCTCATAGAGTCAGTTGCTTCCATTTACCCAATTCCAACAAAAGCACAAGTTTTTCTCACTTAGCTTTTGTATTTCCTCTTCCATTTAGTCAATTGTACTTTGGAAGGAATTATTTTCTTCAGTGGATTTTTGTGTCTCCATTTCTTTTCTGGCTAATTCTATTCTCCTTTTCCATCTGGTCAATTCTTTTTAAGTGGTTGTTTTCTTTTTCCAAGCAATAGACTCTTTTTTCATAATTCTCTTGCATCTCTCATTTCTTTTCCCAATTTTTCTTCTATCTCTCCTATATGATTCTTAAGCTTATTTTTGAGCTCTTCCATGAGTTCTTTCTGGGCTTAAGATCACTTTCCATTTTTCTTTGGGACTTTGCCCACAGACGTTTTGACATTGTTGTACTCATCTGGATTTGTGTCTTGATCTTTCCTGTCACCATAATAACTCTATATGGTCAGGTTTTTGTTGCTGTTGTTTGCTTTTTTTTTTTTTTTTTGTCCTTTTCCCTTTTATTTTCTTAAATTTGAACTCTTCTTCAGGGGTGGAAGGGTCATGGTCTCAGGCTTCTTGTGCCAGGGGCTGCAGGCCTTGGCTGTTTACCTGGTGCTGCAATGATGTTGCCCTAAGGCCTAAAGGGGACCCCTGTATCTGGTGCTGCCCTGAAGGGATGAGTTGGGGTGTGGCTGTAGCTGCTGGAGTCTGTAGGCATCTGGAAGCTTTCCTGGTGCTGAGCCAGGGTCCTAGCACTGGCATCTAGCTGTGTGCTGAGACAGATGGAGATATTTCTGCATTGGAGTCTGTTTGCCCAGGGCTACCCTGAAGCACAAGAGTCTTGTTATTGGAGTTTGCCTCTTTTCCTGGGGCTATGCTGAAGCACATGTCAATTCTAAGAACTGGAGTCTACCCATTCCCCTGGCTATGCTGAGGCATGTAGGGGGTCCTGGTGTTGGTGTTTTTTCCTGCTCAGTCACACTAGGGCTCAGGATCTCTCACTGGTTTGCCGAGGTGGGGCTTGCTGTTGACTTGCTGAGATGCTCCCTGTCCTAGACTGTACTTCTCCCTTTGCCTAGGTGATACAGACCTTTCCTGCTGATCTTTCAAGTTTCTTTTGCTAAAAGATTGTTTCCTTCTATCTTTTTTTCTGGTTCTGTTATTCTAGGATTTGTTTTGGGTGCTATTTTATGGTTATTTGGAGGCAATTGTGGGAGAGATATGGTTATTTACTACTCACTCTGCCATCTTGGCCTGTGCTAAGCACTTTAAAATTCTTATTTTATTTGATTCTAACAACAACCCTTTGAGTCAGTCACTATTATTATCATCTCCATTTTACAGATGAAGAAACTGAAACAAAGAGAGTTTGAGATTTGCCCAAGGTTACATATCTAGTAAATGTCTAAGGCCAGAGTTGAACTTACATTTTCTTCACTGCAGGACTATTAGGTCTTTATTCACTGTGCCACCTAGAACCCCATTAACTGTCTAGGTGCTATACTATGTACAATTGATACTGGCCTGTCCTCTGCTATCTATGGCTCTGGAAAAGACTATGTCAGGTCTGCAGATTCCATCTCCTCTGATTTGTTTCCACTCAGTGTAAACAAATTTCTAACAGTAATCTTGTACAGTCCTGGCCTGGATAGAGGATCTTATAACTATTTATCCTAGGTTTTTTTTTTTATCATTATCTCTTCTGTTACATTTTCAAAATGTTGCTGGGGCACGTATAGGAGCTCTGACCTCCTTTAAAATGTATCCCTTTGCCATCCAACTTAACATCCAAAAGTATAATCTTCATATAGGAAGCCACATGCCCATTACATAGAATTATTGATGGAGGACAAGGTGAGTGATAAATATCATAAATAGAATTAAAAATTAAGTATTTTTTAAGGTAAATGCTGACAGTGTTAGAAAATTGGAGGCAGAGCCATTCAGGAACTTAAAGGACCTTAGAAATCCTTTAATCTAGCCATCTGATTTTAGAGATGTAGAATGTGACATATAGAAAGGTTGAAGGCAGCATTGGCTCAGTGGAAAAGGCAATCCACTGGGCATCAAAGCAGTATAGGGTCTAGTCCCAGATTTTTAACCTAACAAGCCATTTGAAAACTATTAGGAAATCACTGCACCTCCTTAGGCTTTAGTTTCCTTATCCATAAAAAGAAGAGTTTGAACTCACTTTAAATATCTTTTAGAGATCTAAGATTCTATAGTTCTTAAAGGGTGACTTGATTGAGGACCTCACATATCAAGCTAGTGGTAGAGAAGGAATAAAAAAAAACAAATCTACTGGATTGTAGTCTAATATTTTGGATTTTCTACTATTCTTTGTCATCAAGATGAACTGATAATATGAGTCCAACTTGATTGAGTGCAGTCCAGCTAAAGTTAGGTATATATGAGATTACTCTCATTAGCCATCTGTAAAGTTTATGTTCTATGAATATATCTTTCTCTAAATATATGGTTTATTTAGATTGACTATATGAAGAGCAAAAGAACTGTGTCTAATGCTAGGCAGGGGGGCTTTGCCCCAGGGACCTGAGGATGAAGCATGATTTCCCTACAGAAGTCTTGTGCCCACCATCCCTCTGTCTTCTGTCTCATAATCTTCTATAGGCTTTCAGAGCATAATCATGTATTTCAAAGCAAAATGAGAATAACTTTTGGACAATCATTATTTTTAATCATTTGCTGTGTGTCTTTCCCAGCTCCCTAGTCCCATGATTTGCTTTCCTTCACTAACTGAGAGACCACCACTTTATTATTAACTGTCTTCTTAATCCCACATGGGTGTAATCTGGGGCCATATTTCATCAGTCAGCTGACAGCTACTGTGTGCTTTGTTCAGGGCCTTTTGGATGATTCTGACCACTTTGCAAATAGGAGCCATTACTATTATCTTCATTAATAATATTACTATCTGTCACCTCAACCCAGAGTGCTGTAGTGACATCAGAAAACAATACCCTCTATACTTATGCCACCTTTCATCCAAGAATCTCAAAGTGCTTTACAAACATTAATTAATTAAGGTTCAAAATTAATTAGCATGTATTAATTTTTCATCATATAGAGCAGACTTTGCAGCTCCATTGATTTTTACGTGCTAACAAGCCTTGCCTGAGTCTTCCTTTTTCCCTATGTGCAAAGGGATTTGAAAGGGAGGAGGAAAAAGCTTACAGCATTTTTGTTGTTGTTTTTAAGGGTAGAATTTAATTTGGAAACTGTACTTTTCAACTTTCAGTGTGGTTTTAAATAAAGGTACTACCCTAAGAAGGGAACTGATTCTTTAGGTTTGGTTCTAAGACCCCCCTCTGCACAAATACACATACGTTCACTTGTGAGCATTTCAGGTAGCTGATCTTTTGGTGTCTGCATTTCCTTTTTCCCCAAGCGTGCCAGGTTTTTAACATTTCACTGTTGGCTTGACCTAGATTCATATGGAAATAGTGATGCTGATGCCTGGACAAGACACGGACAGTTTGTGATTGCGTGGCTTAAGTGCCATAAAATATGACCCCAGTTTCTGAAAGGGGGAAAATTTGCTGATAAATCAGATCTTCTTATACTGGAGAATGGTTTAAACAAATGCACCCACGGATTAGAAAGTTTCCTCTGGAGAATAAGGTAAGTAAAGAAAAAAATAGCAGCACCCCCCATGGAAAGAAATTGAAACATGGTTTTTCAGGTTTTTCTCTCTTTTGTTTGAAATAGCCCAGTTTCTAACATCAGAATAGGATTAAGGATCATTTTTATTTGTGGTTGAGGGTACAAAAGATTGATTAAAGATGGTGTTGCCCCTTCTTAAAGAGAAGCTGGATGCCAACCAGGCCCATCGCAGCTGGGCACATGGGCACTGTTTGCCTGCTCTCATCTGCATTATGTTACAGAGAACATTGACCCCGTGTGTCTGTCTGAGTGCTTAAGGGGGTGGGGGAGCAGTATTACTTACACGTGTGTCTGGGAGCCAAGCTGGGTCTCAGCATATGAAGGTTTCCTTCTTTCGGGGTCAGATGCAGGCCAGCACAGATTTAGCCCACGTTGGCCCTGATGTAATCCACATGGCTGAAATTCCCAATCCGGTCTCCCTCTCCCTGGCTATACAAAGGAAGAGTCCCTGCTTCAGCTGCTATTCTTCTCCCAACAGCTGCTGTCCCATAGAAGTTGAGAGAAACACAGTTTTCCCTTTAGGAAAAAAAAAATACTTTACTAGAGAGTTTTCTATATGTCTACACCCATAGTCTTCACAAAACATGATGAAAGTCCCAGATTCCACCCCCAGAATCCGGGGATGAGGTCAGAAAGTGTCACCAACTGAAAGTGACCGTAATAAGACATAACATGAAGTGGATATGATGGAACAGCTGCAAAAAACCACCCAGAAAGGGTGTGTAAGTAAAGAGCTTGTTGAATGAGAGGAGGTCTTTTCAAATCTCACCCATCACATGGGTTCTAAACGTAGTATAAACGAGCCTCAGAAATGAAGAGCTATTTGTCGATATTCATGCAGTCCTGAGCCAGATAGTAAGATGTGTTTGGCACACTTGGGTATTCCCATCACTGAAAAGGTATCTTGCTATGAGGATAATTCACCAGATTTTACCTCTGTCTGCAGGAAATGTTCTATGAGGTCAACGGTTCCCATTGTTTTAATCCATGCATACCAAACAATTTTCTCATTATGCATAGTTTCCCAAATTCTTTGATACAGAGCCAATGTGGAATTGCTTTCCAAATTCAACATCTCATTTCTGGCCTCCATGTACTTGTACAATGCATTTCACATGCTGTCTGCCATGTACTCTTTTTTTGTTTGTTTTTAAACCTCAGAATCTTTATTTTTCCTAAAGTTTCAATTCTGGTACTACTTCCTCTTATAACTTTGCAATTTGTTCATATACCCTCCTTCCTCCAACTATCTTGGGTTTTCTTATCTGCTTAGATTTTATAGCCTTCCTTCCCCTGAAAGAATGTTGTTTTACCTAATTTCTGTATTATTTTAATATCCTGTGCTTATTCCAGTGCCTTGCCTATGTATAGTGCTTTATAAATGATTGCTGAATTAAATCAAATGGCAAGGGCTCATCAGAGAGAGGGCACAATAGTACCAGGGGTGGGGAACCTGCAGCCTCGGGGCCTCCAGGACCTCAAGGTTGGCCCTTTGACTGAATCCAAACTTCACAGAACAAATCCTCTTAATAAAAAGATTTGTTCTGTAAAACTTGGACTCAGTCAAAAGGGGGTAGCAAAGGACTTAGAAGGTCACATGTGGCCTTGAGGCCCCAGGTTCCACACCCCTGCTAGATATTGAAGATACCCACTCCCCTGGTAAGTTAGTAAACTCCCATTTAGGGTCATCAGCCACTTGTGAACAGTCTAGTAACTTCTCATCAAAAATGAAGACTGAATCTTGGATCTGCAGAAACTGCCAACTAAGGGCAACCAACATAAAGGCACTCACCCTGTGAGACCCATCCTGGGTCCCCAGTCAGTTTTGCTTCTTGCATTTTCAGTCCTGTCTAACTCTTTGTGAACTTATTTAGGATTTTCTTGGTAAATATACTAGAATGGTTTTCATATCCTTCTTCATCTCCTTTTACAGATGAATAAACTGAGGCAAACCATTTCCTCCTCCAGATAATTTTGCAGATGAGGACACTGAGGCAAAGAGGGTTAATGACTTGCTCAGGGTCACACAGCTAGTAAGCGTCTGCAGCCAGATCTGAACTCAACTCTATCTACTGCTCCACCTAGTGTCAGCTTCTGCCTGCATGCTCCTTAAATAGAACATACTTTTGGGGAAGAAGGGGTGGATTCCTGTTTCATCTTTTACTACCTTAGCACAATGCCTGGCACATGGTGGGCTTTTAATACATGTTTATTACCTGACCAACTGACCTCCTAGCCCCTTCACACTTAATGTTCCAGCCCCTCTAATTTCAAAGGTAGAAAGAATAAATGGGGATTCATCTAGAACTAGGGGGGCAGTTAGGTGGTACAGTGGAAAGAGCATTGAGACTAGAATCAGGAAGAATCATCTCCCTGAGTTCAAATCTGGCCTCACACAATAGCCTTGGGATCCTGGACAAGTCACTTCACTCTGTCTGCCTCAATTTCCTCATCTGCAAAATGATCTGGAGAAGCAAATGGCAAACTACTCTAGTATCTTTGCCAGGAAAATCCCAGAAAGAGACAGACTCAACTGAAATGACTTAATGAGAAAATCTAGAATTATTCTAATAATAGATTTATGCAGCACTTAAAAATTTATAAAGTGCTCTGAAAATATCTCATTTTATCTTCGTAACCCTGAGAGATTGGTGTTATTGTCTCATTTTACAGATGAGGAAACTGAGGTAGATAGCAGGTAAGTGATTTGCCTAAGATTACATAAGTAGTAAGTCTGAGGTAGGATTTGAACTCAGGTCATCCTGATTTAATATGCAGCACTCTATCCACTGTACGACCTAGCTGCTTCATAGTGTAAATCATATCTGAATATGAATATCTGAATAAGAATCCCTTTCATAACATTCTTAACAAGAGAATATCCTGCTTGGGGGGCAGCTAGGTTACACAATAAACAGAGTGCCAGTGCTAGAGTCAGGAACAGTTGAGTTCAGATCTGGCCTCAGATGTGTGTGACCCTGAGCAAGTCACTCTTTATCTGAGTGTCCTCATCTGTAAAATTATCTGGAGAAGGAAATGGTAAGTCATTCTAGTATCTTTGCCAAGAAAACTCCAAATGAGATCACAGTGTTAGATATAACTGAAAAACAACTATCTAGCCATTGCTCGAAGACCACTGGTGAGGTGAAATTCATTACCTCCAAAACAGCTAGTGTATTTTTGAGTAACCTACCAATCCATCAATAAACACTTATTAAGTACCTACTATGTGCCAGGCACTATGCTAAGCACTGGGTATACAAAAAGAAGCAAAACACAGTCCCCACCCTCAAGAATCTTACAATTAAACAGAAATTCTAATTGTAAGGACTCTTTCACTTTACATCAAGCCTAAATTTGACATTTTCAAGTTCTAGCCATTGTTCCTTGTTTTGCCCTCTCATGCCAAGTGAGAGGGGAGGGGAGGAATCAATTTCTCTTCCATGTGATAGACTTTCAAATCCTTTACAACAGCTATCATTGCCCAGGTATTGTCAGATATGCCAGTGATTTCTGCTCTCAGTTAGGCTGAAGCTGGTAGATCGCTTGAGATTGGCAGTGGGCTAGAGCAGTTGGGTATTTGCACTTAGTCTGATACCAATATGGCAGGCAAGGTAAGGTGGGACCACTAGGTTGCCTAAGAAAGGGTGAATTAGCTCAGGTCCAAAATGGACCAAGTCAAACTCCTGTGTGGAACAGTAGTGGGATCAGTCTGAGAGAAATAAGGTTTGATCTAAAAACAATAAACAAAACAAAACAAAAACAAACAGATTCATGCTATCTAGGTCAGAAATTGTGGCTTCAACTTAATACCTACTTAGGGAATTCCTACTGAAGGGAAAAAATGATAAACAAGATAAAATTCTTGTCGTCAAGGAGCTTATGGTCTGATATCTTACACATCTTTTGAATCTCTCACACTGGTTAAGACATAGTTGGTGTTACTAAATTCTTTCTGAACTATAATGCCTGGATGGTGAATGCTGGCAATCATTGAACATTTGAAGGGTTCTAAGGCAGAGAAAGTTGAGTTGCCTAGAGAAGCAACGTGGTATATTGGCTAGATTTTTGAACTTAGTGTCAGGTAGACCAGGGTTCAAATCCCACCTGATACTTTTATCTGACCTCCTTATCTTCTTTAAGCATCTACTTTTCCTTATCTACTGGCTATTTCCCTACTGCCTACAAACATCCCAATATCTCCCATATCCTGTTATAAAAGCTCATTTGATCAAACATCCTATGTTTTGTCTTCTTTTCTCAGATAAACTCTGTGAGAAAGCCTTCTAAAATTGGTGTCTCCTCTTCTCCTGTCACTGGTTTATAAGTCTAAACTTTCAAATTGTTCTGATAGAGTCCTAACAGAGCTGCCCCCAGCTCCAACAGTCTAACTTCATTACTGCCCTACTGTACCTATCTACCACCCCTGTCAATGTTCTAACTTCTTCATATATGACTTGCTGCTCATTAGAAAAACAGGGGTGTCCCTGAAACTCATAGTTCTCACAGAAACAGCAGGTGTGTCCATGCACTCAACCATAACCATCTTCATCTAGTCCTAGACAGAACCATAATACTCAGCCAATTAGAAAGCAGCAGCACCAGGATGCCCAAGCAGGCTGTGGTCCCCAAAACAATAGAAGGGACTTTCCCTAAGTAGGTACCTGCACAGTAATAGTAAAGAACTGACCTAGAGTGAACTTATGACATAGAGAAGCTTGTTATAATATCACTATCATATATATATAATATGTATGTATATATATATAATATATATACATATATACATACACATACTCCCCAAAATGGGTTTGTATGCATTGTGGGTAATTGCAGGCACATTTCCACTGTGCCTGGGACCCCTCCTCCATGACCTAATCCTTTAATAAACTCCTCCTGCCTTTTTAATATTAATCATGTTCCTATATTCTATGTAAATTTGTGTTATGGAATTGCAACTTTACCTTATAAAAATTCATCTTGCTTTCTCTTAAGTTGTTGGTTCTCCTTGGAAATTAGCCTGCTTCATGAGAGGCATCAATCTCAATTAATGCCTGTACATTAGATTAGAAGTGCTCTGACTCTCGATTCTTTGAGATGGTTCCACCTAAACACATCGTGAAACCCAGCAGTTTTTGATGTTCCTGGATTTAAACCATAACAGTTTTCCCTGTCTCATCCCTTTCTACTCCATTCCATGCTCTACTTTGATGTCAAAATGAGTTTCCTAAAGCATCAATCTGACCATGTCTATCCTAGAAGGTAAATCTTGACTTTACCTTGACCCAAGTCTCTTAAGGGCAATGCTACTAACTCTTTCTCACTGCTTCCACCCTTCCACACCCACCACAAAAAGAATCTTATATCCTGCTTTTCAACAAGCCTGAGAAAAGTCCAGCAAACTGGGAAAGGGTTAAGATCAGGACTTGTAGACACAAGGATGAAATATTTATGTCAAATGTGTGGTAGACAGTTGGTAGGAGTTAAAGGAACCCAGAAGATAAGAGACATAAATCTAGCCCCTACCCAAATTATAAGCAGAAAATCCATCTTCCAGGGACTGGAAGCTGAGATTACTCATCAGGGACTGACCCTGTCCCAGAAATGGGGGAACATGATGTACAAGACCACATTGGTGGAAAGAGTGGAGATGTGCTGGGGAGTCGACTCTACTCAGTCAACCCCATTCACTCCTTATTATCACTGGGATCAAAGATGGAATCCCTGGTTTGGCAGTTGAAGTCCTCTGCAACCTGACTCTTTCTACCTTTTGAGTCTTGTTTTATTTTATTCCCTCTAAGTACTATAGTATCCATCTATACTGCCCTACATGTTACTCTTCACACTCACAATTCCATACCCAACTTCATTCATTGGCACTGGCTAACCCCATGCCTAAAATGATCTCCATCTATATCCTGTCTTCTCTGGCTTCCTTCAAAATTCAGCTCAAATGTCAACTTCGACAAAAAGACTTTCCTAATTGTTCTTCCTCCCTGACCACTTTGGCTCCCCCTTCAAGCACTGTGATTACTTTCCATTTATAACATATATCATATTACATACATATATAGTTTATATCCATGTCCTGTGTGTACATAGATATTTGCATGTTGTTTCCTCCACAAGATGTTTGTTCCTTGAGGGCAGGGATCATGTTTTTGCATTTCACAGCATTCCCTGTGCTCAGCACAGTGCCTCGAACATTATAAATGTTTGTTGACTGACCAAAAATTAAGTTTCCTCAGTTATAAAATGGGAAAAGTAATAGCACCTACCTCCCAGGGGTAATATGAGGATCAAGAAGAAATAATGTATATAAATATGTCACCTTATATAATAATTATGACAACTATTATTGTATAAATGGCAATAAATGGCAACTTTACTGAGGCCTAGGGAGTATGGACTCATTAGATGCTGCCATTAGCTATGAGAATGAGCTTTCTATGAGCAAAAATATGATAAGCTGTGACTCGGGGGTGGCAAGTAAGTTTCTGGTAATTCCTAGGCTGAAAATAATCAGGGGCAGAATTAGTTTCCACTTGGAGGGAGAGGAATATATTGAATGACAGGCCAATGTTCCTATAAGCTATAGGAACCTATGATCTTGCTTCCCTGCAGAGTACCAGTGGTTATTCTTTATTATCCTTAAAGGTTCAGTCAGCTTTGTTTTCTTCTTCTGGAAGTAGAGGTACAGAGAAATAAAATTTGCATGAAAAGTTTGTTTGCAAAATGAAGCAAATATAAACTGTCCTCCCCAATGGCCTAGTTCTCTCCTACTTCTCAAGACAGTCTGGGGGAAAAATGATGCCATGCTTGGTGTCCACCAAAGCACCCTAGAGATAAAAAACAGAACATAATTGCTAAATATTATTTTTATCATTATTAATACATGAATCATTCATTAGGAAAAGAGCACTAGGAATAGGAAAGTCTGGAGATAATAGGCTCCATTTTTAATATGGCACACGAGGAATTATCCACATAAATCCCCTCCTACTAAGATGTGCAACCATAATCCCCCTTTCCCAAGAAAGTTCTTGGTCATGAAGATAAACTTGTAATTATGGTTCTTCTGGGCTGAGTATTCACAGCCAAGAGTAGTATAAGCAAAGTAAAACTCTGGAACTCTTGTCTATGCAGTGCTCTTCCCTCATTCCCGCCTTGGTTCAAGTGCCTTCTTTTCCAGGGGTGGGGGGACTTAAGAGGGGCACCACTCCAGTTTGAAACCATTAGCTAACTTCATAACTTTGAACTAACTCCTTGACTTCTCCAGCCTCAGATGCCTCATCTTTAAAATAAGAGAGACATAGCAGGTGCTTTCCAAGGTCCATTCCGGTTTTAATATTCTATGACCCATTGCCTAGAAGTGAGCATCTTAGAGAATGACAGTTTATAAACCGAATAAAAGAATGAATAATTGTTTGGAAGGAGATTTTAAGAAAACAGCAAAATTAGTAAATAACAATATAATTTATTAAAATATCAAATCATCTAGACCCTGAAGTAAGTCAAGAAAAGATACAATTAGCATAACCTTCTTTATGAATTGAAAATGGTCTTTAGAGATCATTTTTCCAGATAAGGAAATTGAACCTGTAAATGACTTATCCTGGATCATATAGTTTGTAAGTAGTGGAGTTGGTATTTTAAAAGAAAAAAAATAATATGTGTAATATAAATGTTTTTAAAAACCATAACAAACAATAAAAACAAACATGTTTTTTGATGTTGTCACTGCTCTAAAGTTCCTTGGTATCTAAGAAAGTCAATAAAGACTTGGAGAGGATTCTGGGAAGATAGTGGAGTAGGTCAGAAAATTCCAAGCTCTCAAGATTTTCCCCCACAAAAGACTTAAAATAGCACCTTAGGGCAAACAAAGTGTGGATGCAGATAAATAAGAATAGGGGCACAACCAGGGTGTTCCTGGGACAATTTGAGAAGATCGGAAGAAAAATCCCAGGACAAGATGGTCCCTGTGAGGAGTAAACACTTCCAGGCTAGGGTCCCTATTAACAACTGGCCGCAAGCTGCTTAAACAACAAGAGACAAACCCTGAGGTTACTTGGTTTAAGAGGCTGTCTCTGCCTCAGCCTCAGCCTCAGCCTCAGGAACTTTCACCCCCAGGATAATGAGGGGAGTTGAGTATTTGAACCCAGGAAGATTGAGGAAACCTTTACTGATAAGGAATGCCAGTCCCAGCTGTGCAGAGTGGTGGGGGTAAGAAGGAACCAGCACATACCCAGTGAATGCAGAAGGAGGGAGGCAGAAAGCCCCTGGCTGTGGGCACTTTCAGGGGGTTGGAGATTTGGCTTTGGTTAAAGGTAGGAGGTGAGAACTGAAGATCTGGGGGAAGAGGCATCATCTCCCATACCCGAGTATTAGAAGTGATTACAAAAATTAAGCTACCTTCACAAAAAATGCACAGGAAAAGGAGAAAGAATCCAACCATAGAAAGCCATTATGGGAATAGAGATGACTGCAGTTCATCTTCAGAGGGAGGATATTGAAGTAAAGAGTAATGTGAAATGGTCACTTTCCTAAAAAGAATTCTTAGAAGATCTTAAAAAAAAAAAAAGAGTTTAAAAACCAGATGACAGAGATGGAAGAAAAAGTAAAGAAAAAAATAAAAATAACCCAAGAAAAACAAGAAGGTTATGAAAGAAAAGTTAACTAATTAGAAGGAAATCCAGAATCTTAAGGAAGAAAATAACACCTTGAAAATTAGATTGGGCAAAGTGAAGCCAGTGGAATTATAAGAGATCAAGAAATAATTAACCAAAATATGAATAATGAAAAAATAGAAGATAAAGTGAAAAATCTTATAAAAAAAAAACAACAAATTTGGAGAACAGATCAAGAAGAGAAAATGTAAAAATAATTGCATTAACTGAAAGTTATGATCATAAAAAGAATCTTGATACAGTAATACAATAAATAATTAAAGAAAATTGTCTTGAAGTATTAGAATAATGGGGGAAAGTAGAAATAGAAAAAAATCCATTGATCATCTAGAGATCCTATGAGGAAAACTCATAGGAATATCATTATCAAATTTCAAGCCCCCCACCTAAAGGATAAAATATTAAAAACATCAAAATTAAAACAATTTAAATATGGTGGTGCCACAATTAGAATCACACAAAACCTAGCAGCAGAGACATTAAAGGACCACAGGTCTTGGAAGATAACAAAAGAACTGGGGCTCCAGCAGAAACTATCATACTCTGCAAGGTTAAGTATTATTCTGAATGAAAAAAAAAACGGACATTTGATAAACTCTCAGACTTTCAAGAATTTATTGAAAAAATCCTGAACTTATTAAAAGATTTGACATTCAAGAGCTAAGAGGAACATAAGGTACATACCAAAGACTGATTCTAAGGGATTCATAAGGATAGACTGTTTACTTTTTATGTTTCATACATACATATATATGAAATGTAAACTATATGTCTAAGATTCTTATTAATAATTGGTAGCTCATAGTTAAGATGGAAGAAAACCTGAGTAGGATATGAATTTAAAAAGTAAAACCATTTAGGAACAGTTAAAAAGTAATTATTTCATGCAAATGAAGTGCAAGAGGAAGAGTTAATACAGAGGAAATAGATGAGGGAGGAGGGTTGGTAGTTCTGTCAGCCTACTTTCATCAGGAATGGGTTTAAGAGGGAACAATACATATGTATTAGAAGAGTATAAAAGTCTTCTAAATTCAGAAGAAATAAAGTGATAGAGAAATAGGGAAGGGGACAAGGATAAGGGAGGGATCTTAAAAGTATTATTTATCCTACAGGAGGTCTTGAAGTGAAAATTTACTGTTATATAATCTGAATCCTCTCATGTTCTGCTATGCACATGATATGCTTTTTTTCTTTATAATTTTGTATTTAAGTTCCAATATTTAAGTTTATGATATGTTTTTGATTTTTTTTTTCTATTCTGTATTTATGTTCTGGCATTTGAGTCTAAAATAAAATTTTAAAAAAGTAATTAAAAGAAAATTAATAAAAATAAACAAATAAAAAATAAGAACTTGGACAAAAATGTACTATTTATATTCCTTATTTTGAAAAGTGTTGGGTAGGAGATGTCTTCTCCCCAACAGGCTTCCATTACATGGACAAAAGAGAAAAAATAAGGATGTGGATTTAAAAACCATTTTCCAAACTATTTTTCTTTTGTTACTTCATCGTCCCATGCAGGTGGCCCAGGATTTCCAAGATGATACCTAAATTAAAGGAGAAGAAAGAGGAAAAACCTTGGGAGAATGGAAGAAGGGAGAGGTAAAATGGAGTAAATTATATCACAAAAAAGAGGTGCAGAAGAACTTTTACAGTGGAAGTGAAAATGTGGGGAGTGCTAAACAATGTTTGAATCTTACTCTCATAAGAATAGGCTGAAAGATGGGATAAGATACACACTCAGTTGGGTATAGAAATCTAACTTACCCTACAAGGGAGCATTAGAGGAAGGAGATAAGAAAAGCAGGAGGGCTGATAGAAAGGAAAGCAGATTTGGGGAGGTGGTGGTCAGAGCAAAACTATTTTTAAGGAAGGACAGGGTAAAGGGTAAGAGAGAAGGGAGGGAGGGAGAGATATAGGCAGACAGAGAGAAACAGACAGGGACAGAGACACAGAGGAAAAATAATAGAATAGAGAATAACTGTAAATGTTATTGGGGTGAACTCACTCAAAAAATGGAAACAAATAGCAGAGTGGATTAGAAAACAGAATCCTACAATATTTTGTTTACAAGAAATACATTTGAAGCAGAGAGACACATGCAAAGTAAAAGTAAGGGGCTAAAGCAGAATCTATTATGTTTCAGTTGAAGCAAAAAAAAAAAAAGCAGGGATATCATTCATGATCTCAGACAAAGCAAAAGCAAAAATAGATCTAATTAGAAGAGATAAGGAAGGAAATGACATCTTGCTTAAAGGTACCATGGACAATGAAGTAATGTCAATACTGAGCATATGCACCCAAAATGGCATAGCATCCAAATTCTTAAAGGAAAAGTTAAATAAGTTACAAGGGGAAATAGACAATAAAACAATGCTAGTAGGGGACCTAAACTTTCCCCTTTCAGGACTAATAAATCTAATAAAAAATGAGAAAGAACTTAAAGAGAAGAATGGAATTTTAAAGAAGTTAGATGTGCTAGACTTCTGGAGGAAACTGATGGGAATAGAAAGGAATATCTTTTTCTCAGTATTATATGGCACTGTACACACACATGACCACGTATTAGGGCAGAAAACCCTCACAACAAAATGCAGAAAAATTAAACTCATCCTTTTCATATTATAATTTTAAAAAATCACATTCAATAAAAATCCATAGAAACATAGCATAAAATTAGTTAGAAATAAAATAATTCTAAATAATGAGTGGATGAAAGAATAAATAATAAAACCATCCAATAATTTCATTAAATAGAATGATAACAATGAGACAATATACTAAAATTTGTGGTGTGTAAGCAAAGCAGAATTTCAAGGAAATTTTCTATCTTTAAATCCTTACTTCAATAAAATAGAGGAAAGAGGAGATCAATTAATTGTATATTCAACTAAAAAAAACTAGAAAGAGAACAAATTACAAATACCCAGTTAAAAACCAAATTGGAAATCCTGAATATCAAAGGAGAGATCAATAAAGTTGAAGAAAATCATTGAACTAATAAATAAAAAGGAGAGTTTTATGAAAAAAAATTAAATAGACAAACCATTGGCTAATTTGATTTAAAAAAAGAAAACTAATCATAAAAATGAAAAGGATGAACTCATCACCAATGAAGGTAAAATTAAAGCAATTATTAAGAGCTCTTTTGGCCAATTATATGTCCATAAATCTGACAATCTAAGTGGAATGGATAAATATTTACATAAATGTAAATTCCCCAGATTAACCGAAGAGGAAATAGAATAGTTATATAACTCCCTATTAGAAAAAGAAATTGAGCAAGCCATCAAGGAGCTCCCTAAGAAAAAATCCCCAGGATCAAATGGATATATATGTGAAATCTACCAAATATTTAAAAAACACAATCCAATACTATATAAACTATTTGAAATAAAAAAACCAAAGGAGTCCTACCAAATTTCTTTTGCAATACAAATATGGTGCTGATACCTAGACCTATGACCCAGAATCAGGCAGTTGGGTTTAAGTGACTTGCCCAAACTCACACTGCTAGTGAGTGTCAAGTGTCCGAGGTGAGATTTGAACTCAGGTCCTCCTGACTCCTGCACTGGTTCTCTATCCACTGCACCACCTAGGTGCCCCTCCATAATGAATATGTTTTGTAAGACTATGCATGCATAACCTACATGAAATTGCTTGCCATTTCCGGGAGGGGGTAAAAAGAGAGAGGAAGGAAGAGAATTTAGAACTCAAAATCTTAAAAAAATGCAAATTTTAAAAATTTTTACATATATTTGAAAAGAAATTAACAACTACCTCTAGCTGGCCTTAATACTCAAACCAGACCATCAGACATTGTTTCACATGTTGTCACATCATGCCTTTCTTACTCTTGCTCTGAGCTACATAATCAAATCAATACTGCTTTTATACCTTGAGAGAACATGCCAATCAGCTGCCAAATGGATTCACTCATTATCCTTGTGAAACTTCATGTCTTTCTTTCTGTGACCACTACTCCAATACATTTGTTGTTGTCCCTTATTAGAATATAAACTTTATGAAAGCATTTTTCTGTGTGCATTCCCAGTGCCAAGTATAATGCCTGTCATATAGTAAAGGTTTAATAAATGTTCATTCATTCATTCTCTATGTCAGCAGAGCAGTGCTACAGCAGCATTACAATTTTGGCAACAATAAGTATCTATTGTCTGAAGGTCAGACTAACTAAGGACAGAGAGATTCATCAGCAACAATCTGACTCCCAGGGCAATTGATTACATGGCTTGGAAATCCTAGCTACTTCGATTCAAAGGGGGCAAACTAACAATTAAATGATTATCTTGAGGGAAATTGAAGGATCTCTTTATGTTACTCTTTCCCTAGTGAAAATGAAAGCCAGTAGTAGAAAGAGAAAGGGAAGGAGAGAGATAAGGGAAGGAGTGGAGAGAAGAGAGAAAAGAATATAGAGAGAGGCAAAAAAAGGATAATGAGAAGGGAAGAGGAGGAGAAGGAAGGAAGGAAGGAAGGAAGGAAGGAAGGAAGGAAGGAAGGAAGGAAGGAAGGAAGGAAGGAAGAAAGGAAGGAAGGAAGGAAGGAAGGAAGGAAGAAAGGAAGGAAGGAAGAGAGAGGAGAGGAAAGAAGTAAGAAGAAAAGGAGGGAAGAAGAAAAGAAAGAAGAAGAAAGGAAGGAAAAGGAAGGAAGGAGGAAGAAAAGGAGGGAGAGAGAAAGGGAAGACAGAGAGGAAGAAAGGGACATATAAAAAATAAAATTAAATTAAAAAAGAAAGGGAGGGATACTATCAAAATTAATAATAGTACATACCTCTCATGGTTGTTAATTGGTACCCTCCTTAGAGAAAACTTACAATTACACCAATTTGAGAAGTTGTAAAATATTTGCAATAATAAATGTTCATCAAATATCTCTAATAAGGATCATAGATTTAGAGGTAGAAACGATCTCAGAGGTTATTGAGTCTAACGCTCTAATTTTACATAGGAAGAAACTGAGACCCAAGGACAACATAATTATTACGTCAGACACTTGTATACAAGTATATGGTCTTCAAAGTCAATGTTCACTCTACTACATTGTGATACCTCCATAAGGTCTGATTCTCAAATCACAGATTACACAGATAAATGTGAATGTAAAGTATTTGAAGAAGGATTCTCTATTTGACAAGAATTGCAGGGGGAAAAATCAATCATTCAATCAGTAAACATTTGCTAAGTGCCTACCATTTGCCAGTCACTGTGCTAAGCACTAGAAATCCTTGAAGAGATTACAATCTAAATGGGAAGCAATCTTGCAAAAAAAAAAAAATAGGTTTACTCTGGCATCTTACACCATATATCACAAGAATTTCAAATTAAATACTTAATTTCTAAATAAAAATTAAAGAATAATAGAAGATAGGCTCTTTTACAATCATGGCAGTGGAGGGAAAATTCTAAAAATAGTGAAGGAAATGATCACAGAATATTAAAAAAATTAATAATTTCAGTTAAAATGAAATTTGAGAAAAACCATTAAGAGTCAATTTGTGCCAGATTGCACTGGATGTGTTATCCAATTCCAGTTGCCAAGTCCCCCCTAAACTCCAATAACATGGACGATTTCCTTTAAGATAACTTTGTTCTTAAGTAAAAAGAGTTGCTCTGGCTATTAATAGTCACTCTATTCTTTTTCTAAGTCAAGGTATCATACAGAAAATTATTGTTCATCTCACTGAAGCTTTTGTAACAAAGAAGTCTTTTTTGTTAAGGAGGGGTTTGAGTAACTCCTGGTTGGTCAGAACACAAGACAGGACTTAGAAGTATTAGATTATATGTCTGGCCACTTCTCTAAATACAATTTATTGTTATGCCCTTCCCCTAGTACTTTGAAGTGTAACCCATTAAAGGACTGGTTTTATTAAACTCCATTTTGTAAATGGAGAAATAAAAGCAGGGAGAATTTAAATGACTTATTCAACATTACACAGAGTATCTATAAAATAATGTTGTTTAGTCTTTTGACAATCAAAGGGCAACCTTGTTTCCTGTTATTTGTTACCACAAAAAGAAAAATTATTGCTATGCATATTCTGGTATCTTTGGGTCAAAATATGGATGAATATTTTGATCACCTTCATAACATAATTTCAAGAATGTTTCAGCCAATTCACTGTTTCATCAGGAATACAATTGTGGTGCTGAATGAAATGAGCAGAACCAGGAGAATATTATACACAGTAACAGCCACAGGGTGAGAGGACTGTTTCTGATAGACTTAGCCCCTCACAAGCAATGCAAGGACATAAAACACTCCCCAAGGATGCTTGATGCAAAATGCCATCCATATCCAGAGAAGAAATTATGGAATTGGTATGCAGAATGAAGTAGACTATTTTCTCTTGTGCTATGTTTTGGTTTGGTTTGGTTTGTTTTTTCTCATGGTTTCTCCCATTTTTTAAAAATTCTTCTATGCAACATTACTAATATGAAAATGTGTTTAATAAGAACGTATGTGTAGAACCCATATAAGATTGGATGCCATCTTGGGGAAGGAGGGGAAAAAATTTAAAACTTATGGAAGTGATTGTTGAAAACTGATAACAAATAAATTAAAAAATTCGCATCAATAAAAAAAATTAGTATATTTGTGTGCTGGTATTTCTACAACCCATCCATCATTGGTCATTCCTTTGTTTTTCTTCTTTATCAATTAGCTGGGTGTGAAATGTAAAACATTTGATTTGTTGTGTCCTGCATTTTTCTTATTATTATTGATCTGAAGCAACTTTTTATATGATTATTATGATGCTATTCTCCCTTTGAGAACTGTATATTCATATCTTTTGATCACTTATCGATTAGGAAATGACACTTAGTTTTATTCTATGACAGGTTTTATTTTTGTAAATTCTTGATATATTTTAGATATCAGGCCATCATCAGAGATGGTTACTACACATATTTTCCCTGATTGACAGTTTATCTCTGTAAAAGATATCCAGTTACAAGTAGCTAAAATTATCCAATTGTGTGTGTGTGTGTGTGTGTATTCACTTCTTTCCTTTGGTTTAAGGGTTTTCTTCTCAGTGATAGTTGTGAAAGATACCTAAACCTATTTTTCTCCAATTATTTATGACATGGTCTTTAATAAGTAAGTTGAACTTGGAAATTATTATAGTATGTGGTGTAAAATGCTGGTGTGAATCTTTTTTTTTTTTTTTTTTTGCCAAATGTCTTTCCATGTTTTATAGTAGCTCTTGTCAAATAGGGAGTTTCCCAGTAGTTTGTGTTTTCACATATACTGAACACTGGATAATGAGTAATTGCTGATTTTTCCTTATCTAGTCTACTTGTCTATTTTAACCAATAACAGTTTTGATTATTATTGTCTTAAAATATAATTTGTCATCAATAAGTGCTATTCTCAGATGCATATCTACTTTTTCCCCATTATTTCCTTTGAGATTCTTGACCTTTTGTTCTACCAAATAAATTTTGTTATTATTTTGTCAAGCTCTATAAAGTACTCCCTTGATTAGCACAGTAGTAACTGTAAATTAATCTAGGCACCATTATCATTTTAGTTATATTGACCTACAACACAATGAATATGTTTCCATTTATTTTCCTAGTTCTCTAAATAGTTTTGTAATTGTATTCACATGTCTTAAGTGTTTTGCTAGATTGATTCACAGAAATTTAGTATATTCTTCAATTGGTCTGGATGGGACTTCCTTTCCTAATATTTATTTCTAGATTTTATTATCACTATATGAAATGTGTTAAATTTGGTAAATTTGTTCTATATTCTTCTGCTTTATTGAAATTATTGCCTCAAGTGCTTTTGCTTTTGTTGTTGTTGCTGATGATGATGATGAAATTCAGTTTTCTATGCCACCCAGTATGCCCTCTGCCAGTAGGGATACTTTTAAGTCCTCTTTGACAACTTTCAATTTCCTTCTCTTGTTATATTGCTAACCATAGTATTTCTAGAACCATGTCAAATTGCCAGGCCTAGAGGCCTGAGGGCTACCCGAGTCTTCTTACCTTACCTCTCGCAGGTCTTCGGCTGGCCAAACCGGATAGTCGTATGAGAGAAGAGACCTTCCAGAGTCGAACAAGGGTTAAGCTTTTATTCAGGGTTCTGGTTACAAGTGCAGGGGAATTCTTCCTTAGGAGGGAGCGAGGAATCTCCCAAGGAGGCAAAGATCTTATATTAAGAGATTGGAAGCAGAAGTGTAAGTGGGGAGAGAGGGGGAGGGAAGAGCGAAGAGAGGGAAAGGGAGGAGAGGCCTTCTGTCTGTCAGGGCCCCTCCCGAGCTAAGAGCGCTTTCAGGCTTTCCTGATCCTACTTAAGCTCTCCAGCCACATAGTTTGCACCTGAATACCGTACCTGTTAGATAACAATAGGTGTGCCCAGATCCGGGACAATCTCCAGGGCGGGGAGAGCTCTCTCCCATCACGTTTCTCACGGGAAGAGGCGGAAATACATGAGATTGCTCGGTTCACCTCGATTCCCATCCGTTTCCTGGGGGGCCTCGTGAGAACTCTAAGATTTAGAAGTTCCCACCTTTACCCGCCCGAGACTGTCCACATGGAATTGAGCTTCCATCCCCAGCATCAAATGATATTGAGGAAAGGGACATTTTTTACCCCTGTATTTATGTGAAATTAACCAGTGTTTTTTCCAATGAAATTAATACTAGCAAATCTATCCATGTTTTTCTAAGATCATTAAGATCATCATTTCTTGTAGCACAGCATTATTCCATCACAACCATATACAACCACTTGTTCAGCCATTCTGCAGTTAACAGACATCCCTGCAATTTCCAGTTCTTTGCCACTACAAAGAGAGCTGCTATAAATAATTTAGAACATGTAGGTTCTTTTAATTTTTCCTTAATCTTTTGGAAATAGATCTAGTAGCTGTATTGCTGTGTCAAAGGATATAGAAAGTTTCATAACTCTTTGGTCATAATTCAATTGCCCTCCAAGATAGTTGGATCAGTTCACAATTCCACCAAGACAATGAATTGATGTCCCAATTTTTCCACATCCCCTCCAACATTTGTTGTTTTCCTCTTCAATCATTTTAGTTAATCTGGTGAGTGTAAAATGATATCTCAAGGTTATTTCAATATGTACTTCTCTAACCAATAATGATTTAGAGCATTTTTCATATGATTAAAAATCATTTTGGTTGCTTTATCTAAAAACTGCCTCTTCATATCTTTTGATCATGTATCAATTAGGGAATGACTCATATTCTTATAGATTTTACAAGGTGTTTTGTATATTTGAGATATAAGCCCTTTATCTAATTGTCTATTATTACCCTCGCCTCCCCCCCAATTTTTTTTTTGCTTTCCTTCTGATCTTGGCTATATTTGTTTTATTTGTATGAAAGCTTTTAAATTTAATGTAATACCCATCTTCCTTCTATCCTTAAAAATCCCTCATTTGGTCCTTCTATCTGTTATTATATTGTTCTATTTCTCTTCTCCCTTCTGACAAATTTCCCTGGAAAGTGTCTATATTTGATGCCTCTAGTTCTTTTCCTCTCCTTTCCTTCTTAATTCCCTAGTCTATGTTCTCATCAGATTATTTTCAGATTCATTTGTCCAGTCCTAACCTTTCTCCTGACTTTTTGTTTCATATCTCCAACTGCTTATGGGACATTACTAATTAGATGTCTCATAGACATCTTAAACTTGACATGTCCCAAACTGAACAGATTAACTTTGCCTCCCCCCCTTAAACCCTTTAGTTTTTCTAAATTTCCTTTTATTATGGAGGATACCACCAGCCTAGCAGTCATCCAGACTAGGTGTCATCCTTGACTCCTCACTCTCTCTCTCACCTCCCATATCCAATCAATTGCCACATTTTGTCATTTCTATTTTTACAACATTTTTTTGGACATTCCCCCTACTCTCTTCTAACATTGCCATTGTTTTATTGTAGACTCTCATCACATCACACCTGGAAGCACTATTTCAGTAGTCTCATTTGTTCTCCCTGACTCACGCCTCTCCCCATTCCAGTCTATCTTCATCAAAATGATCTTCCTAAAATGCAGATCTGACTATTCAGTCAATTCTAGTCACTCCCAATTACCTCCAGGGTCAAATATAAAATCCTTTGCTTGACTTTTAAAGATCTGCATAACTCTTCTTACCTCTCCAGTCTTCTTAAACCTTAACTCCTACTTGATTGATCCCCTATGATAAACTCTGCAATCCAATCACTTTGACCTCCCTCCTGATCCTTGCATTAGACACTTCATTTCCAACTGGTAATTTTGTCTTGTTATTTTCCATGTCTGAAACTATTCTCTGTCTTTCTTCAAGTCTTTTCTAAAGTTCTATTTTTTTTTCAAGAAAAGGATACCTTTCTTATGTTGATTACCTCCCATTTATCCTGTATATATCCTGTTTGTACATGGATTTTTTCAATATCTTCTCGAGCACAATTTAAGTCCTTGAAAAGTTAGCATAATTCCTGTAACATAGTTAATGCTTAATAACTGCTTATTGACCAACTAACAGATTAATGAGTTTTTATTCTTCCAGATAAATTTTGTTTTTCTTTCTTTTAGCTCTATAAAGTAATCTTTTGGTAGCTGATTGGTACAACACTGAAAAGGTAAATTAATTTATGGAGATTTGTTACATGTACTAAATTGGCTCAGCTTACTCATGACCAATTAATATTTCTCCAGTTGCGCTGTGTTTTCTTTGTGTAGATAGCGGTTTGTAATAGTGGTTCTTGTGTATATTTTATCAAGTAGAAACTGAAGTATTTTATGGTTTTAAAAATTATATTAAATGCAATTTCTCTATCTCTTTCTGCTGGATTTTGACAATATCCAGAAATGTTGATGATTTATGTGGATTTATTGTATAGTCTGAACTTTCAATAAATTTTGATGTTTCAATTAATTTTCTAGCGATTGTCTAGGAGTCTTTAAGTAAACAATTCTATCATCTGCTAAAAATCATGCTTGTTGTTACAGTTGTTTCTTCTTTGCCTTTGCATATTCCCTTAATTTCTTTTTCTTATTTTGTTATATCCAGCACTTCTCACGCTATATTGAATAATAATGGTGATATTAATATTTTTGTTTTACCTCTGATTCTATTAGGGTATTCCCCCATTTTAGCTAATGCTGCTACTTAGTTTTAGGTAGATACAAACTACCATATTAAGAAAAGATCTATTTATTCCTATGCTTTCTATTATTTTTTAAAAGGACTGGTTATTATAGTTTTCAAAACTTTTTCTGCATTTATGGATATATTTTTATGATTTTCCTTGTCATTATTAATATGATCAATTATATTTATACTTTTCCTAGTAATATATCAGTACTGCATTGCTGGTAGAAATCCAGTCTGGTAATAACCTTTGTTATATATCTCTGTAGTCTCGGCAAATACTTTGTTCAAAGAACCAATTTCATGTTTTCATATTGTATATGTAGTCTTTAAATTTTCCATTTTGTGTATTTCTTCTGATTTTTTATGATTTCTTTATTTATGTTTATTTGGATTTTATATTGATTTTCTACCACTTTAAGTTGCACATACACCTCATCAACACTCTTTTTGCTATTTTATTTGTGTTAGCCTATGTATGTATCCCCCTGAAGACAGTTTTAAGTGCATCCCCTAAATCTGAATATACCATGTCATTGTCATCATTCTCTTTCATGAAGATCTTAATGTTTCTGTGATTTGTTCTTGTACCCACTAATTATTAGGGATATCATTATTAAGTCTCCATTTAGGACTACATCTTTTGATGATATTATATTATTATATTATATTTTATTATTCCTATATTAATTACTATTTTTATTGAGGTATAGGTTTTGTTTTTTTAACATTTTTTTTTAGTTTCAAATTTTCTCCCTTCTGTCCCCGTCATGCATTGAGAAGGTAAGCAATATGATAGTTATTATACACGTGAATTCATACAAAACATGTTTCCATATTAAATACATTTCAAAAGAGAAAAAAAAGTGAAAAAATATGCTTTAATTTGCACTCAGAATTCATCACTCCTCTCTCTGAAATTGGATAACATTTTTCATCATATGTCATTCCAAAATATTGTAGATCATTGTGTTGATCAGAGTAGCTAAGTCTTTTACAGTGGATTAAAGATTGTTGTTACTGTGTGCTATGTTTTTTTGGTTCTACTTTTCTCACTTTGTATGAGTTAATATGTCTTCCTATATTATTCTGAAATCATTGTTTCATAATTTCTTATTACAGTAACATTCCAACCTAATCATATATCGTGATATTGTTTTGGGGGGATATAATTAGTATTACTTCTTTACATATTATTTAATAAATTCTTCACTCTAGCAATAGCTTATTTTTGTAAAGGGACATATGGTACTGAAAACATGAATATTATTATTATTTCCATTAAGAAAATTGCATAAATATGTCAGTTCTAACCTCTTGAATAATGTATTCAGTGTTAGATTTCCCTTAATTTTTATCTTTTATGCATTTGTGAAGGAGTAACATTAAAGTCCCCCTCATTTGCTGTATTATTTCATGTATTCTTTTTTGTAAGTCTACTAACTTGCATTTAGGAATTTGGATGCTGTGTAATTTCTTGATATTTATTTTATTATGATATTGTTTCAATGTTTATATACTACCTTTAAATATAAACTTTCTGTATGTTTGATATAATCCTAAATGTATAGCCTGTATTGGGTTGCTTGGTGTCTTGGGGAGGGAAGAGAGGAGAAAAAAGTTTGGAACTCGAGATCTTATAAAGATGAATGTTGAAAGCTATCTTTACATGTAATTGAAAAAAAATACTATTAAGTGGGAAAGATGTGTGTGTGTGTGTGCATGTGTGCGTGTATATTTCTATTATATTTTTCTTTCATGAATTTTTATTTTTTACTTTTTCTGATAGGATGATTGCTATGCCTGACTTCTTTGAAAAAAATTACTTGATACATATTAAATTTATTACAGTTTTCATGATCCTGTATGTTCCTTCCTTTGGTGAATTTTAAGTACATTAGTTTTTTTTCTTGCTGTCCCATCTCACCATCACCAATCTCTTAGTTTAAGTAACATTCTTTTGTGTTGCCCTCTTCCAAGAAATTTTCCATTACTTTTTTTCTTATTGCCCTTTCCCTTCTAGTCTATTGTTAATTCTATAATGTTTTAATATAGCAACCTTTTGTTAGCTATCACTGAAGTTATAAGCAGTAGCTATTCTTTCAGGTTTTAATCATGAATATCAGCATATTAATGTCCATTTATGAATCTTTTGGATTTTGTGCATTTTTCTTATGGTAATGGAAATAAATAGCCATATTATACGTGGGGAGGAAAACGATAAACTCATCTTTCTTAAGTTAATGCTGTGTTATCTCTGATTCTATGCCTTTTTTCTCCTCCACAATACTCACATTTTTCTAGGAATGCTTCAAATGCAACTCTTCTATTGAAATTCCAAATTTTTCATTGCATGTTAGGCTCAGTTTTCTATAATGTGCTCTGTTGAATTGAATTTTGGGTTGAATCTTGAGTTTCTTTGTTTTTATGCAACATCCTTATCCATTCTCTTCTTTATTTTCTTGTGACTATGGAGTAATTCTAGGTAATTTAAATTGACATCTCTTCATAATCGAGTGTCTTTATATAAGCTGCTTTCCAAGTTTGTTGTTATTGAAAGCATGATGTTTAATTATTACACATATGATTTATTTCTCTGGTAATGGTCTTTGTAATCAATTGTTCAGTATTTTATTTTTGTATTCAAGCATCTGTAGAATAATGATGAATTTTTCTGCACAATCAGAAGTTTGAGGAGGGCTTGGGGAATTGAAAGAATAGATATCCATTTTAGAAACTATCACTTCTGGTTTCTAAGAAAAAGTTGGTTTGTCAAGCATAATAAGTTTCAGTAAAAACAAAGACCATTTTCCCAAATCTAGGAGTGGTATCCAGCCTTTAATCACTTAGCTCCTGTGCCCTCAGGAAAGCTACTAGATGGTGAGGCAATGTGAAATGTTTTCTAGGTAGAGGTATTTATATACTGCCTGCTTTTTAAGTACAGTTTGAAAAGAATTAAACTTAAGTAGAAATGCTACTACTTTAAACACTGAGCTTAAGGGTCAAATCTAAAATTAAAATTGTAGGCAGAACTTGATCTATTATTAAATATTTAGTGCCTGGACTCTTCTTGAAGGAATTCAGAATGAATAATTTCCCTTCTTGCTCCATCGACAGATCTTACTCGCCTCCAACTCCTAGATAATCTGTTTGTATTAAGATTTTGTAGTGACAATAGGTGAAGTTCCAGTTGTGAGTGGGAACAGAATGAATCCCAATGGTAATCATACCCATTCTTTTCATTTTTCTCTGACTTCAATGGAACCTTGAACCAGCTAGCTGCCACACGATGTCATTTTGTTCTCTCTACTACTGGAAATAGCAAGAATCTTAACTCCTAATTTCAGCTTCTGCTAAAGTCTATGAATTCATGTACCTGGGCATCCTCTACAATTCTGATCCATAACCTTCTTCAGAGGCAGATCTGAACTTTGGATGGTGAGAGAGGAAAATAAAGAAATAAAGCCAGATGATTGGAGTATAGAATAGAGGTAGGCGGATATCCACCACCTTTCTCTTTCCATTTGGAGCTCTAGTTCAGGGGCTGTTGACATGGGTGTTACCAATCCTTTTATTTTCAACTTTCTCGTCTTGCAGTGGAATTCTGTGGTGCCTTAATAAGACTCAACTGAAAAGAAATTTTCTTCTTTTCAGAAATTGAAAGAAAGAAAAACTGTTTGGAAATTTTGAAGAAAAGGAGAAGAGAAAGCCTTCTGGGTAGTGGGGTGTGTGTGTGTGTGTGTGTGTGTGTGTGTGTGTGTGTGTGTGTGTGTGTGTGTGTGTGTGTTTATGTGTGTGTTTGTCTTTGTATCTACCTCTCTCTGTCTCTCTGTCTCTTTTTTTCTTTCTCTCCCCCACCCCATTTATTCAAGATCTCATAATAGCTCTGTAGCTATGATGTGTCTGCTAGTGAATTTGGCCTCTGGGGCTTTCAAAAGCTTTTCTACTGGTTGAACGTATTTTAAACTCCAGATCAGATCTATGAGGCTCCAAACTGGATCTTACTTAAGCTTTAAAGAAACACATAAATAAAAGCATTTTATATTGCCATTACTTTATAACAATCTCATTGCTTAATTTTTATTAAATATGCTTGTATACAATTCCAATTCTATATACTTAAAACTATATACTTAATTATTAAGTATACTTGTTCATTGTTTGCTTAGTTGTATATAGTATCTTGCTCTGTGTTAGACTTAGCTCCTGGAAACCAGAGGTTTACAACCGAACAATTTTTGTGCCTCACTTTTCCCGGATTAAAAGGCTGAGAAGAAGCTTAATCAACCTGGAGTTCTGGAAGCAGAACAAAACAGGGAATAAGTAAAGCTGACTCTGCCAATAACTAGCTGTGGACCAAAAGAAAGTTAAAATTCTTTGGACCTCACATATTAAAAGGATTAATCTAGGGGAAAAGATAATATCTATAGTTCTATGATATCTCAATACTTTAGGGATTTGTCATTTTGTTGAAATTATTTAGGGTGTTCCATGGATAATGAATATAGAATACATCTTTAGACCTAGTTCAGACTTTAAGATTTTCCAGAGCAGTAGGACCAACAGGCAGCCAGACTGCTATTCCTCCCCCATGATAATTCTTTTTCTGTTTCTCCGCCTTCACAATGACTATCTAACTGGCTTAAAATAAAGTCAATCACCTCATTTCTACTGCTTAGAACCTCCCTTTTCCTTCAAAACTCAGCTAATGCCCTACCTTTTTCATGAACATCTTCAGAATCCCCCACTGCAGCTAATAATGAATTCCATAAAATTTTATTATATTTTTCTTCTCTATTAATTATATTATATATATATTTATGCATATGTACTTTTTCCCACTCCAGATGTGATATAAGTTCTCTGAGGACAGGGACTGTTGTTTTCTCCTTTCTTTGTATTCCCAACACTTAACACTAGGTGCCTCATATATACTTAATTGGTTGTTTGACTGTTGTCCTTCATTTTCAGAGGATAAAAGTTACATCACTATTTTTGAGTCAAGTTACAGTGAACTTGACTGTGACTGATCACACCAAAATGAGCTCAGAATGCTTTACCACAGTTTGGGCACAAATAGTCCATGTGCATCTAGCATTTCTTTTGAACTACTTCAACTTTGCTTTGCTCACAGAGCACAGCACCTTCTCTGATGAGGACACACCATTCTGGGTGGTCCTGTGAAAGTGTCTCCCATGTCACACAATCCATTTCAAAATTCTTAAGAAAAACCTTGAGAGTGTCCTTGTATTGCTTCTTCTGACCACCATGTGAACACTTGCTCTGTGTGAATTCTCCATAAAACAGTCTTTTTGGCAAGTATACATTTTGCATTTGAACAAAATGGCCAATTCCTTGGAGTTATGCTCTCTGCATGAGAGTTTGAATGTTTGGCAGTTTAGTTCAAGAAAGGACCTCAGTGTCTGGTACCTTATCCTGCCAGGTGATCTTCAGAATCTTCCTAAGAAAATTCAAATGGAAGTGATTCAGTTTCCCGGCATGGAGTTGGTATATTATCCAGTTTTCTTTCACAAGGATACAAGGAGGTCAGCACAACAGCTCTGTAGACTTTCAGTTTGGTAGTCAGTCTAATATCTCTTCTCTCCCACACTTTTCTTCAGAGCCTCCTCAGCACCGAGCTAACTCTGACAATGCATACATTAACCTCAATATCAATCTAGAAAGTATACTGCCAAGGTTAGTGAACTTATCCACAGCATTCAAAACTTCCCCATTTGCTGTAACCAATGGTTCCATATATTGGTGGTATGGTGCTGGCTAAGAATTGGCCATTAACCTCCCTCCCTAACTGAAATTCCCACTGAAGAGGTTTTGAATGCCATTAGATTCCTTTCATGTGACAAAGCACCTGGTGCTGATTCTATGCCAGCTGAGATTTACAAGGTAGAGGGCCCTGACTGAAATTTTCCAGGTTATATAGCAAGAGGAGGTTATTTGCTGGTAGTTCAACAGATGCATCTGTTGTCCATCTCTATAAAGGTAAAATAAATAGATTATCCTGTGACAATAATGGGGCAGGGGAGGTGAGGCTGTCTCTCTTAATTATATTCCCAATAAATGTTGATTCATCAATCAATTGATTAAAAAAACACTTTGAGAATTCAGTCACTTTTGTGACATTGCTTCTACTTGTCCTTCTTTCTGGAAGAGAAACATGATACCAGGAAGATGATGCCATTACTTGCAAGTGAATTGGATTTAAGTGAGGGAGGGCTATGCAAAGTCACCAGTTGCACTCTCTCCTCCAAAGCCATCTGGGTCCAGTGGCCAGATATAGATCAGGACAACTGAAGATGGCCCCAGATGCAGAAGAAGTCCTTGGCCTTTGCAAGCTAAAGTCTTTCCCAGATCTCAGTTTGACTGAGGCAATGCTCATTCAGTAATTGAGGCTGGGTAAGAAATGAGGCAAAGAATGGCCTCTTTTGTCTAGTTCACAAAAAAAAAAAAAAAATCTGGGAAGGGAAGACACTCAGGATTTCTAACCAAAACAGAAATAACCACTGTTTACATTCACTCTGAGCCACCAAGGCCCAAATAATGACCCAGTGGGCTTGGACTGGAACCAATTGTTGGCCAATCAATGAGACTCAGAGTCCTTTGGGTTTAAGGCATAGATTTTTTAAAAAACTTATTATGAATTAATTTATTTATTGTTAGTTTTCAATATTCACTTCCCCAAGATTTTGAGTTCCAAATTTTCTCCCAATCTCCCCCTCCACCCATCCCAAGACAGTATGCATTCTGATTACCCCTCCCCCATCTGCCCTTCCTTCTAGCTTATCCCTACCTTCTCTTGTCCTTTTCCCCTCTATTTTCATGTAGGGCAACATAGATTTCTATATCCCATTGCCTGTATATTTTATTTCCCAGTTTCATGTAAAAACAATTTTTAACACTTGTTTTTAAAACTTTGAGTTCTGATTTCTCTCCCTTTCTCCCTCCCCACCCACCTCCATTGAGAAGGCAAGCAATTCGAAATAGGTTATATGTGTGTAGTCGTGCAAAACACTTGTATAATAGTCATGTTGTGAAATACTAACTATATTTCCCTCCATCCTATCCTGCCCCCCATTTATTCTATTCTCTCTTTTGACCCTATCCCTCTTCAAAAGTTTGCCCCATTTGCCCTCCTTTCTATCACTTCCCCACCTCCTGCTTATCCCCTCACATCCTGCTTTCCTATAATGTGAGAGAGATCTTCATACCAAATTGAGTGTGCATGTTATTCCCTCCTTACACCAAATGCCATGAGAGTAAGGTTCACTCTTTCCCTCTCGTGTCTCTCCTCTTTCCCTCCATTGAAAAAAAGCTTTTTCTTGCCTCTTTTATGTGAGAGATAATTTACCCCATTCTGTTCCTCCCTTTCTCCTTCTCCCAATACATTCTTCTCTCACCTATTAATTTTATTTCTTTGAATATCATCCCTTCATATTCAACTCACCCTGTGCTCTCTGTTTATGTGTATATAATCCCTCCTACTACCCTAATACTGAGAAAATTCTCAAGATTTATAAATATTATCTTTCCATGTAGGAATGTAAACAGTTCAACTTTAGTAAGTTCCTTATGATTTCTCTTTCCTGTTTACCTTTTCATACTTCTCTTGATTCTTGTGTTTGAAAGTCAAATTTTCTATTCATTTCTGGTCTTTTCATCAAGAATGCTTGAAAGTCCTCTATTTTATTGAATGACCATTTTTCCCCCTGAAGTATTATACTCAGTTTTTCTGGATAGGTGATTCTTGGTTTTAATTCTAGCTCTTTTGACTTCTGGAATATCATATTCTAAGCCCTATGATCCCTTAAATTAGAAGCTAATAGATCATGTGTTATCTTGATTGTATTTCCACAATACTTGGTTTGTTTCCTTCCAGCTTCTTGCAATATTTTCTCCTTTACTTGGGAGCTCTGGAATTTGGCTACAATATTCCTAGGAGTTTTCCTTTGGGGATCTCTTTCAGAAGGCAAGCAGTATCTTTTTCATTATCTATTCTACCCTCTGGTTGTAGAATATCAAGGCAGTGTTCCTTGATAACTTCTTAAAAGATTATGTCTAAACTCTTGTTTTGATTGTGGCTTTCAGGTAGTCCAACAATTTTTAAATTGTCTCTCCTATATCTATTTTCCAGGTCAGTTGTTTTTCCATTGAGAGATTTCACATTGTCTACTATTTTTTAATTCTCTTGGTTTTGTTTTATAATTTCTTGATTGTTCATAACATCATTAGCTTCCATTTGCTCCATTCTAATTTTGAAAGAATTATTTTCTTTAGTGAGGTTTTGACCCTCCTTTTTCATTTGTCCAATTCTGCTTTTTAAAACATTCTTCTCATTGGCTTTTTGGATCTCTTTTGCCATTTGGGTTAGTCTATTTTTAAGATGTTATATTTGTCAGCTTTTTTGGGTCCCCTTTAATAAGCAGTTGACTCATTTTTTATTATTTTCTTGCATCACTCTTATTTCTCTTTTAAATTTTTCTTCTACTTTTTTTACTTGATTTTCAAAACCCATTTTGAACTCTTCTATGACCTAAAACCAATTCATATTTTTCTTGGAGGCTTTGGATGTAGGATATTTGAGAGTTTTAACTTTGTTGACTCCTTTTTGTACATTTTGATTCTTCCTTGTCACCAAAGTAAGATTCTATACTCTGATTTTCCCTCACTTTTGTTCATTTTCCCAGCCAATTACTTGACTTTTGAGCTCTTCGTCAAGGGAGTTTTCTGCTTCTAGTGGGGTTAGGGGAGGTGTACTGTCAGCCACTCTTTGCCCCACAGTATGTGGGCCTAGAATTCCTGAAACAGTCACTGCTGCTGCCCTGCTGCTGCTGCAAGCTCCTCTACCCCCTCAACGACCCTGAGTGCACGCATAAATCAGACAGTTTTTTTCCACTTACCTTCCAATTTCTCCTGAATATTTTGGAGTCGAGAAGTCTGGAAACTGCCACAGGTGCCAGTGATTCAGTCCTGCTCAGGTCCCATCTGTGCCAGTGCAGCCCATATTGGACTGTGCTCTACTCCCAGCCCAACGTGATAGACACTTTCTGTTGACCTTCCAGGCTTTCTTGGTCTGGACATTTTCTTCACTCTGTCATTCTGTGTGTTCTGCAGCTACAGAATTTGTTTAGAGTCATTTTTACAGTTTTTGACTGGGTATTGGGGAGAGCTCTAGCAAATCCCTGCTTTTACTCCACCATCTTGGCTCTGTCCCTAAGGCATGGTCCATAAGAAAGAAATCCATCCCATAAACCCCAAAGTATCTTGTAAGGTTTAAGTGATTAAAATTTATATTCCTTTGGGCAGAGCACCAGCAGTTAAGATTATGATACTATATGTGAACAGAAGAAGGAGTAAAGGAAAAAGAAAGGAAAGGGGGAAGAGAGGGAAAGAAGAAAAAGGAGAGAAGAGGAGAAGAGAGTGAAAGATAGCAGACAGAAAGGTAAGGAAGAGGTGCATTGCCTAACTGCAATTGTCAAAGTGATGCATTAATAGAGGAAAAATCTGCATTCAATTTTTGTTTAAAATTGCTTATTTAAAGATGTTCTATTTCTATATTCTCTCTTCTCTTCCTTTCTGCTAGAACCTTAAAATAATGAGCTTTTAAAGGAAAAAGGTTGAGAAGAGTAAAACCTTGAACTTAACTCAATTAGTCAATAAACAATTATTAAGCCCTTATTATGTGCCAGGAACTATGTTATATATTGTGTATACAAGGAAAGGCAAAAGACAGTCCATGTTCTCAAGGAACACACAATCTAACAGGCAGGACAACGTACAAACAACTATGCACAAGTAAGATAGGAACAGGGCAAATTGGAATAATCAACAGAGAGAAGGCATTATAATTAATGGGGATCAAGAAAGGCTCCCTGTAGATGGTGCCATTTTGCTGGGACTTAGAAGCCAGGAGGCAGGGATAAAAAGGGAGAACATTTCAGGCTTCACTTGAGACAGTGAAAATACCTAGAATCTGGTCTTCAGGAAACAACAAGGAAACCTGATCTGAAAAACAGAGTATGATAGGAGGGTGTAAAGTGAAAGAAGACTGGAAAGTTGGTCAAGGAGGAATGTTATCAAAGGCTTTGAATGCCAAACAGAGGATTCTGTATTTGATCCTGGAGGTAACAAGCAGCAACTGGCACTTATAAATGAGGAGAAACATGGTCCTACTTGCACTATGTGTATTGTACAAAAATAACTTGGACAACTAAGTGGACTAAAGTGGGGAGAGACTTATGGCAAAGAAATTAACTGGCAAACTCTTGCAAAAGTCAAGTCAATAAGCATTTATTAACACTTACTATTTGCCAGACACTACTAAATGGTGGTAATGCAAATACAAACAGAAAGACAAGTTCCCTGATCTCAAGGAGTTTAAAAGTTAATGGGGGACAGCAATATAAAAAGGGAACAGGAGCTGAAAACAGTATCATGGGGCATAAAAAAGCTATATTTTATCTTTTTATATTACCAATGCCTTGCATATAATAATTAGTTACTACTTTTTAGTTAGATAGTACTGGTCTAGAATCAGGGACCCAGCCATATGTCATCATCAAAGGAAATCCTTTCTGTTCTCCTCAATTCTTAGTGCTTTCTCCCTGCCTTTAAAATTATCATATACTTTGCTGTTTATTTGTTTTTGCATGTTGTGCCTCTCACTAGTAAAACACAATCTCGATGGTAAGTAGGGGCTGTTTTTCATTTACTCGTTGTAGCCCCTGTACTTAATTGGATTTGATAAGATTAGATTAATTATGGGTTTGCTTGTTCTGTTCAAATGCACAGTTTAGTTCCTGAGAGCCACAAAAAATAGTATTTCCTAATACCGAGTTATTAATAATCACTTCCTGGAAGTGGTCTTGTTATCATCTTGGTGACTCTGATGATCTGGACGCATGATCAATTTCAAATACAATTCTCATTTTATCTGACTTTTAAAGAAAAAAATTAAGTGTTTGATTAAAATCTATTATAGGGAAATCTTGTGGAAATCAAAGAATCAATCAATAAGCAGCATTTATTAAACATCTACTGTTTGTCAGGCACTATGTCATGCTCTAAGAATAAAAATGCCAAAAGTAGTCCTTTCCCTCAAGGATCTTACATTAATATGGAGGAGAGGGAAGCATGTTCACAGATAAGTACAGGATATATACAAAATCCATAAAGAATTAAGAGACAGGGTATGACGAACCTGGGCTGAGGGAGGGAGGGAGGTCAAGAAAAGCTTTTCTAAGAGATGGAACTTGATCTGAGCTGGGCAAGGAGGTAGAGGTTCCTGGAGAACGTGGTGAGGAGTAAGAACATTCCTGGAATGAAAGATAGCCTGAACAATCACACAAAGGCAAGATTTGGATGGTTTTTTTTTTCTCCATAGAGAAAAAAAGTAAGTGGATCAGTTTGTCTGAATTAAAGAGTATATGCGTGGGATTTAGGTATAATCAACTTGATAATGCAGGCTGTTTGATTACTGTAAGCACAAAACAGAGGAGTCTACTGTAAATCTAGAAGTGATGGGAAGTCATGGAAATTTTGAAAAGTGGAATGACCTGGTCAGACCTATGTTTTAGGACTATCATGTTGGCTATGTCAAGATATAGATGCCAAAGTAATATTCCCCAAATGCAGAATTGGAAAAGTTAGAGACTGGATGAAAGGAGATCAATCAGGAACCTCTTCACATGATCTTGCACCTGGATCATGTAAGGTGTAAGGTAATAAGGGTCTAGAATAGAACTGGTTTGGTGTGAGCAGGCAGAAGGGGATAGATGGGTAATAATATGTGGAGGAATTGCAACTGACAATACCTAACAATTAGTTGAATATGAGAGGTTAGAGAGAATGAAAAAATTGAGGATGATTCCCAGTTTTTGAACCTGAGTGACTGGGACAATAGTGTTTCACTTATCAGAAAGAGTGAAAGGAGGAGGAGAAATAGATTTAAAAGGAAAGACAAATTCAGCTTTCTACACATTGATTGAGCTCAAGATGCCTATGGAACATCTACCTGACAATGCCCAGCAAGTAGATGTGGAACTAGAGATCAAGAGAGAAATTAATAGGTGAAATCAGCAATTGCAATGTTTCATCTCTGATATGCTGTGAGCCAAAAACGAATGATTGAGAAAATTAGGGGCTTTATTGAGCTAAAGGCTAGGAATAAGCAGCAGCTTAGAAAGCCCAAGTACTCTAAAAAACCCAGTCCTGCATACTCTTCCCTGTGTACCCATTCTAAGGGAACTATGACAATGGAGGCAACCACCCTACAATGTTAGAATACTCTGATTCAGACACAGTCAAAAATTGATTAGAGCATGTGATCAGGAAATGTGTAATGGCTCTAAAAGCCATATTACATATTAGGCACATAATAGCTGGAATTGCCTACACATACAGTTCACATTCAGTGGAGCATTTATTGTCTAATCAGGTAAATAAGCACTTAGAGAGTTTTTAGCTAGCCAGGTTTGAATGAATGTTTTGAATGAATGTTATATTATGTTCCCCCTTGTTTCACATTTCTTTTTTGAATTCAATTTAATGAAGTTCAACAAACATTTATTAAGTACCTACTATATGCAAGGCATTGTACATTGAGGATACATCAGGGAGAGAGAGAGAGAGAGAGAGAGAGAGAGAGAGAGAGAGAGAGAGAGAGAGAGAGAGAGAAAATAAAACAGTCCTTGCCCTCAAGAAAGTCCCATTTTCCACCTGACTTCAGCAAACAAAACTTTGGTTCCAAAAATAGAATTTTTGGAAAAAAAAAAACAAAACCTGTGCAGTTAGTATACCATGACAGAATGCCATGATCCTAATAAAAATTCACTAATCAATGAATGCACAGGTTTGGGAATTATGCAAGGGCTTTAAAAGCCCTATTATATATTAGGTGGTTATCATGACAATGGTCATAATTATGAGTAACATTATAATTAGCCTACTGGCTTTCCTGGTCAGAAAGAGGCCCTAAAATGTCAGATGCTGAGATACTGGACTCAGGAGCCATAGAACTCAAAATCACTGTCTCGGGTCTATTGTTAGAAAGAACAGGGGTAAAATGTGTGTACACTTCAGATGGTTGTTTGAAAGAGCAAGAGAATTTAGAATTAGTACTAGAAACTACAAACACACATAGTCTATACTACATGTAACCTTCTAACTGACTGTAAAGAAAGAAAAAAGTTTCTTATTATTATCACTATCTCCATGCTATTGTTTAAAACTCACATAATACAATAAAACCAAATACCTCATTTTTTCTATTTCACTGCAAAATTTCTAAAGGGCTTTCATTATAATAGTCCTATAAAGTAATTGGTGCACGTGAATTTTATGCCACCAATGAGGGAACAGAGACCAATGACTTGACAAGGATTGCTTACATAGCTCAGTGTAGCTCATGATGAACTTGGGAAGTCTAATCCCATATATATTGCTTGGTTCCAAGATTATTTCTACTGTCCCATACGACTTGCTTGCAAAATGAGGCTCAATGGAGGCTCTTAGATCGTGCCATTGCACTAATCATCACAGAGTTTTGGTACCTCTGAACTCTGCTCTGTTGTACACATTATCAAAAACAGCAGTGGAAGCAGGCAGGAGAGGAGTCCTTTAGCTTTTTATACAATGAGCTCCAGAACTCCATTTCTCCTATGGGGGTCAGAAGTGAGTTTGGTGTTATAAACTGTTGGTGTATACTCTCTTGACTCTCTCTATACTGGGAAGCTAAGGAAGGAGGCTCAAGATCTCCCCCAGAGGTCCTACCCCAAAAAAGAACAAAAAGAAAGCACAAGTCTATCATTATTATTGTCTTTATAACAATTAGTATTATTATTTTAACCTCTGAACTCTGTTCTATCAAGTTAAGAGACTTAGGATCAGAATGCAATATCCCTTTCCTTAGATTAATGGGCTGTCTATCCATGCAATCATTGTCTGCAGGACAGATTTGGCAATTTATTATGTGGTGACTTATGGTCTCTCTTGTATTTTTGTCATATGCTGTTGCTTAACTTTTGCATCGTTACCTAACTTTAGACATGTTTATGCTTTACAAATAGCTTGAGGGCAGGGGCTCTAGAGCTCCTTTAATTCCCATAAGGAATAAAATGTTAAGCCTGGAGTAGAGTGCAGGTTCCATAAATATTTTTGATTTATAGATTAATGGGTAGTGGGGGAGAAGTGGGAGACAAGTGCTGTTCTCTCCATTTCATCATCATCGTCATCGTTGCTCACAAATCTCCAATTTTAAGGTCATTAAGCAGTTTGTGTACATTTTTTTATTGTCACAACAAGCCTCTGAACTAGATACTGTTATTATTTCCATTTTATAGAGAAGGACATTGAGACTCAGAAAGGTTAAATTACTCATCAAAATTCCCAAAGCAAGTATCTGTGTTCAAATTTGAACTCAAGTCTTTCCCACTATAATCCAATCCATTGCCTACTATTTCTCGCTGCTTCTCTAGATCAGCTCCCAGTATAGCTTCTGTTTCTCTGAAGTCCAAAATTCTCAAGGGACTAGCACTGAACTTGTTCAATTTCCCAAGAAAAAAATATAGATATAGATGTATATATGCATATATGTCTATATACATATATATATATTTATATGATGGTACAGTTTTTATATAATGGAGTATGTTCTCTGAAGGTCTTCACCTGATGGATCAAAAAAACTAAAATCCCCTCATTATTGTCACCCACTAACCCCTCTCCATTTCACTGGTTTCAGTGATGTAGCAGCTGGAAGGAGTAAATTACCATCTCTTCTAGACAGGCTTCATCCTTCTGTTAGGGGGAGTGGCTCCACTTTCTCATAGAGAGTCACTTTAGAATATATCAATAGATAGGTAGATCGATTTTCTGCTGTCAAACTCAGCAATGAAAGAATCAACTTCATTTTTCAAACAGATGCCTGGGTTTTGATTGCCAGGCAAGAGGAGGAGGGGAGGGGAGAAGAATCTAGCTCACAAAAAAAAGAAAAGAAAATGGATAGGTTTATTCTATAAAGAAAGGAAAAGGTTTATTTCCAATCTCATCATGGATAAATCTGAAAATTTCTGAAAGTCTTTACAAAGATACCTGACTTAGGACATACCAAGTTGCTTAAGGTTATGTGGGGACTTTACGTGATTTCAGCATCCTGTATTTGGTGTCACTTAATACATTTTGCAAGCCAAAATTTATCAGCTCTAATGACAGCTTTTCCGAAAAATTCAGCTTTCAGTGGAATGTTCTGTCACATACTTACATTATTCTGAAAGTAGCAACTGGGGTGGGTGGTACATCTTTGTTAGGATGTAGAACAATAAAGACTGGTACTCAGTCTTTCTTCCTCAACTGGGATTCACACTTACTCAATGGTGGCCAATACGAAAAAATGATGAGATGCTACAAAAGGATAATAGGGTCTTTGATTAGTGTTTTGTGATGGGTAGGCAGGGGTTCTTAAAAGGAATGGAAGAGACCAAAAGTGACTCAAGCATTTTCTTTTTTTTCTTTTAAATTTTTTTTTAATTTATTGAATGAAACAAGCATTTCCATAACACAGTACAATAAAAAATATGATTGCACATAAAATTGCAAATCTACTATGCACAACTTGCTATTGCTTTCAAATATACAACAAATTTATCATGTAAATTTCTTTTTTTTCTTTCCCCAACTCCCCCTGCCCCACCCTAGACATGGCTACCATTAGACACAAATAGGTATAAATATGTAAAATTATTCTATCCATACTTCTAGTTCTTTCTCTCGATAGATAGCAACTTTCATGTGTCCTTTATAGTTAATTTGAGTATTTTTAAGTCAAAATAACCCATTCCTTAACTTTTTTCTTATTTGAGTTAGATTTATCTTTCAAACCTGTGTTTGTGGACTTTTCTGTCCATAGCTGACTACCTTTATGGAGTTTGCCCAGCTCTGAATAGGAAAGATGACAAACCATTCACTTCCTCGATTTCTGCCAGTTCACCTAGCCATACGTAAACTCAAGCAACTCTCTCAATAGCCTTTAAAAGACTTTTTCCCCCCAAAGGTGCCAAATCTACTTTATGAAAATATACCTCAACCACATTCCTGTGAATTTTGACAAGTTTAGAGTAATGCCACCAATTTTTAAATGTTTTAAGTAGCTCATAAAGAGCCCCCACTTTTATAATATTTAACTATATCCAGAACCTAAGTTGAAGATGGAGTCAGGAAGACCTGAGTTCAGGTTCTATCTTTGACAAATGATGGCCAGATGATACGAGATAAGTCCCTTAGTTGCCCACCCCATACAGGTAATCTTCACATCTCTGATACCCATCTCTTCCTCAGTCCTCACACTAACACCATATTAGTTAAAGCCCTTATCAACCCTTACCTTGACTATACCAGCTATCTGTCTTATTTCTCCTTATTCCAAGTCTATCCTTTGCACAGCTGCCAAAGTGACTTTTATTTCAATGTAGAACTGACCACAACACTCTCCTACTCAAAAAACTCCAGTGGCTCCCTCACTTTGTTTTTTAAAACCCTTTACAACCTGGCTCAATCTATAGTTCTAGCTTCACTATATAGTAACAAGCACAACAATAGTAATAAAGCTAGCATTTACATAGTGCCTACTATGTGCCAGGCATTGTGCTAAGCATTGAACAAATATTACTCCTTTGATCCTCACAATAACCCTGGGAGGTAAGTGCTATTATCCTACACATACGCACACACACACACACACACACACACACACACACACACACACACACTTAACAGTTGAGGAAACTGAGGCAAACAGAAATGAAATGATTGACTAGGTTTATACAGCTAGTAAGTGTCTGAGTCTGAATTTGAACTCAGAACTTCCTGGCTTCTGGTGCAGCACTCTATCCACTACACCATCTATATGACTCCCTTCACATGCTCTATGGTCTAGTTAAATTGAACTTTTCACTATTCCCCTCATATAGTGTACCATCTCACATGCCTTCCCACTATTTTTCCCTATGGCTAGAAGGTATGCCTTCCTCATTTGTAGAATTCCCCAGTTCCTTCAGGACTCTGTTCAAGCACTATGTTCTACAGAAAATCGTTCTGGATCCCACAAATGCTAGTGTCCCCAAATTAGCTTGCCCTCATCTGACATTTCTTCTGTATATAATTGCATATGTACATATATGGTCTGCCCTTAGATAATATAAGCTCCATGAAAAACAGGAATTATTTCATTTTGTCTTTATAACCTTTGCACAATTCCATGGACATAGTAGGTACTTTCTGATTTATTGAGTATGGTACCGGATCCTTATAGAACAACTTTTTTTTTCTTCTCTCAAACCCATTTTACTTTTATTAACTATTCCGTTGTCTTCCTAATGACAAGTAATTGAGATTTTTTGATAAATCTACCACACAAAGTTTCTTCTCATTCTTACCTCCAATTTAAAGTTCCTAGAGAAGCATAGGGATGCTTAGGAAACAAATGAAATAGGACCATGGATGTTTTGATTACCACATATCTCATTTATTTTCATTGTTATCACTCTCCCAGCTGTAAATGAAGTGCTCCAATACTGCAGATGTTTTCAGACTAATATTGGAATGTGGAGAAAGTGAAGGTCTCCTGTGCTTCGTGTCTGGTTCTTTTCAGCTTAATTCAGTTCCTGTAGATATGCATTTTAAAGGACTGAGAGTCTTGAGAGCTTACTCATTGGCCTTGCTGCCCATCCAACACTCAGCCCTGGAGAACTTGAAAGGCAAACTGGTACTGTGATGCCCGTAGGATGGAAGAACAAGGAACCAAAAGATAAAACTAGTTATAACTATTCATTAGTTTTTGGTACATCAGATAATTTGTGCAATGGCTTCAGGGCTTTAATTGAATCACTTTTCCCACCTTGTCTTAATTTTAATTATGCGGCAATCGTTTTTTATCAACCTGTGCAAAGGAACCCTATGAAAATGTGACATATGACAATATACATTTACTAAGCTCTAGGACTACTGTGACCTACAGGCAATTAGCTACTGCCTCCAGCACTCAAACGACCAATTAAAGAGTTAACGAAATGCTCTCCAAATCACCTACATGTTCGGGTTTTTTGGACTGCCAGGAACACTGCTCTTCAACTGATATAATTTTTGACTGACTGATTTAGTAAGTCTACATCTGCTAGAATTCCAGACTCATGCCTGTAAAAGTGAGGAGTCAGGTTTTATGAGGTGCTTTCATTGTCATTAAAGACGATCCCACCTTAGCCCTTTTCCTAACAAGACAATCTTGCAGCAGTCATTATGAGATGTGATCTCAGCTTGTCATTAGGGGAAAAATGGCTTGCTAGGTCAATGAGGATGGGGCTGAGTTCATCTCTAGGACATGAGACATTCATTCCAGTGTCTGTCTCCTAAAACTGAATGTGAAGAAAGGAAGATCAAAAAAAATTTTTTTAAGTGCGTTAATGTCTAAAATATAGTTACCAAACATTTAACTAGTAGCCTTTCTCTAAAACATATTGGGGAAGGAGATAGTAAGAAAGGGAAATGCCACCATTTCTCACTGATCTGTGCCAGGTTTTGCTTTGAGACACAACTTGCCACAAACAAGAGTCACCCTAAAATTGTTGCTCACATAAGTTCCATTAAATCCAACTGCCGACCTTGAACAGAAATGATGCGCAATGTGAATAAGGTCAACAAATATACTACAGGCAATCTTTTTTAAGGCTGGGTTGGTACGATAGGTATACTGCCTCAAAATAGAGGGTATATTCATTAATTAGCCAGCAAATTTGAGATGATCTTATATAGTCAACACTAAATAAATATCCATTCATTTGATTTGAGTATGCCATAAAGGCAGTCATCTGACAACCTTTTAGAGGGATCCAACTAGAAATGGGGGGATAGGGAAGATTCAAATAATTGTTCTTTCCCTGGCAATTAAAATTTCTTTTAGGTTATGAAGCCAAGAATAAGCATGATAATTGAGAACTACTTTTAGGCTGCATGATTCAGGGTTTTGCTAGGAAGAAAGGACCAGTCCCATGAACAAAATAGATACGCTTTGTTCCACCATTTTCCTTGTTGCCTGTAATGTGTCCAATTCTAGTCTAAGCTATTACAATTTAGAGAAGTGACCTGGGAACTGGTTCTATATGAAAGATAGATGGAACTTCTTAAGTCATAGGGCCAAAAATCATAAGTGATTTTTCAGGGGGCTTAAAACAGATATTAATAAAGCTATTAATCTAATGTATAATCTATGTCCTTGTAGACTCTACAATGATTACACTTTGAAAGGCAGTGATCCTTTACCAGGAAATGCAGCATAGGCCCGAGGATGCTCAAGAGAGTTCATGCTGATGTTCTTCTGTAACTTAACTATTTTCCTTTAGGCCCAAAGACCCTCTTGCATGAAATTCAGGAAAGGGATACATAATGCTGTTCTGGTGGATTTAGTATAATACTAACCAGCCTGTGTTACTAAAAAATAAATCCTAATACCATAAAAATATTTTTCCATTTCCTCCATTTCTAGGTAGACCCCTCTAAATGTCTGTCAGTCAGTCAGGAAACATCTATGGAGCAAATTAAAAGGATTCAGAATTTATGGATGTAAATTATTTCAAATCAATGGAAGTTTGCTTAGTGCCTACCATATAGAGGACATTGCAATTATTACATGTGGAGCTCTGAGCCCTGAAGAGCAAGACCAACCTTACAAACTCTGAGTATCCCATTAACTATGATTGATTGATGTAATCAACTCCCTAAGTAACATTTTACTTGAAAGCAAGATCTTCTTTATACTCTGTAAAAACCTATAGTACCTAATGTGTGTGATACATTTTATAGACATTCATTGAATTGCTTTTGCTAGTGTAAAATAAGAGATAAAGAGCACTTTTAGTTGCTCTTGTTATTTCAGTACCAACTACTTCCTGAAATTCTGTAGCATGAAGGGGTTGGACTACCGTGAAGAGGTCCCTCCTAGCTCCAAGTCTTACAAGTTGTACTATTTGCCTCAAATCTACAATTCTCTTCTTGGAAGAGTTCATCTGCTAGGAAGAGGACCATTTTTCCTTCTCCACTCTTCACATAATATCCCATATTTGCCACACAAAACAGAAAAGTTTCTTTTCTCTTCTGCAGTCTCTTCCCCACTTCTCATCCCAGTTCTCCCCATCTTACAGCTCAGCAATGTTTCACAGCTCCCCTCCTTGGACACTGCCTTGTAAAGCCCTCATATTGCACTTCTCACTGCTCTGATGTGCTCACCCGACAGATTCTACTAACGTTGGAACAGATGAAGACAACAACACTTGTACAGCCCAAGCACGGTCAGGGCTTCATCTTTTGTCCAGCTGCTGTAAGACATGGTCCCCAGGAGCACAATATGTCTAAACATATCATTTTTCTCAAAATCCTTATCCTGCTGAGCTAACAGATCATGGAAAAATACATTCATTTATTTGTTGTGTCCTTACAGCTGTCTCTAGATCTCATTCTGTTTTACTATCAGTCCTAGCTTATGGGTTTCTATAAGGTATGGCCTGGCTGCCTCACATATAGTAGGGATAGACTAACTTTTCAATGGAATAATTTGAGAGATCCCAAGTAAGGATCCTTTTACCCTCAAATCCCTGCTTAGAAATTTTAATAAGGAAGGATGCCTTTCATTGCAAAGTAGGAGAGATGGCTTAGAAGGCAAATGTTCTCCAGGTCTCAGAACTATCTAAAAACACCAAGCTGGCAGGATACCCTACAACCACACAGCTACTAGACTTGACCACTTTGAATGAGGACTGGCATGCTATGGAAAGGAGAGTGCAGAATTCTTAATATTTGGCTTTCCCATACCTTCTAGTCCCAGAACTGTTTCCCCTTCCCCTTCTATGTGCCACCTCCCCTGCACCCTCATGCCCATTGACACAAATACAAAATGAAATATAAATGACTAATTTAAATGAGAATGGATATTCATAGAGGTAAAGTCATTGGGTTCCTTAAAAATGTATAAGGTCACTGAGAGGAGGAGAGATAAGGAGGCTAGAGTGTAGGAGAAAAATATCATTTGCTTTTTCCCTTTCCCAAAGGACAACCCTGGTGTGGGCAATCACAAAGGAAGAACATACAGTTTTTCCTTCCAAGGAACAGTCTGATGAGGGAGATGGATCAAATGCAAATAAATACATGCTAAGTAGCTATCTCCTGGGAAACATCCTGTATAGTAGGTGCTCAACAAATAATAGAATCACAGAATCATGAAATGATCAACCTTAGACTTAGAGCTAGGGGGAGAGGGGGAAATCATCCCATTTGACCCCTTCCTTTTCCAGATTAGGAAAGCTGTGGAGAAATTAAGTGATTTGACCAAGAACGGGACACATGGGTCTTTAAGACCACATGTGGTCTTCCGAGTCCTTAAGTATGGCCTTTTGACTGAATCCAAATTTTACAGGACAAATGAAAATTTGGATTCAATCAAAAGGCCTCAATTAAGGACCTAGAAGGCCACATGTAGCCTTAAGGCTGCAGGTTCCTCAGTCCCGAATTTGACTGGAGTCACATGAATAGGGAACAATAGAGTCTCTATTCTAACCTTAATCCATTTACCCCAAATCCAGAAATCTTCCCAGCATCCTGCACTGAAACAAAGAAAATCCTTAAGAGGCCGTGAAGGTAAACTTCTCATCCACCATAAGGTCAATTTGGAGAGTCGTTCCTTTGTATCTCACAGTACACAGCCAACGAAAGTAAAATAATTCACATGAAAGTGGAGAGCAGGGGTCACTAGGCTTCCCAATTGCCATTTCCAATTCAGCCTCATTCTGAGGTCTCTCAGCCAGCAAGAACAAACTAGGCCATGAATGTTACCCCTTCTGTTGAAGCAACTCGGTGCAAAATGGAATAAATGACATCATGGAGATAAGTGAACCGGACAGCCCAGAGACCAGAGGCATGGTCTTGTCTATTTCGGAACGAGAATTCCAAATCAGGGAGCATCCTCAGGTCCTCTTCTTTCCAGGTCATTGGAAACAGGGAGAGACCTGGATGTGACACTCTTGGTCTCCCAGGAGGCTACACAACACAGACCTTTGCTGTGCCACTGAAGACAATCTAGAGAAGCAGTAAAGGGGAGAAAGGGCGATAGGGATATGGATGGAAAGGGAGTGGAGAGAAGGAAAGAAAAAAAAAACATATCAAGCTAGGAAGAGAAGTAAAGTACTTAAACACAAAGTTGGGTAGTCAATGCATAATGGCCACATAGATGATGGCAGGTGGAGTGGGCTGGAGGAGGGGGTGGGGACAGGGGGAGAATCCACCAATCAAGCAACTACGAAAATCTTTGATCTTTTATAGATGTCCTGTGGACATCTGTCTTCCCATAGAGATAGGAAGGAAAGCCTGTGATCTGATGCTGAGGGCTCCCTTGATTTAAAAAAGTGAGTTTGGAGATGAAAATAATAAGGGGGAAACAAATTCCATAAGGTTGTTTATGTGTTTGTGATAGTATGCATGTGAATGCATGTGATTATGCCTAAGTGTGTCTGTGTGTAATGTAGCATTAACACCAACTCACATAAGCTGTTCTGCTTTATGAGTTGGTATTTTTTTTTTTTAAAGAAAATCAAGCTACATTTTTTTTCCCTCTTCCCGCTTCTCAAAGATGAAGCAGTTTACAGATGCTGGCTGAGTCCTTTTTTTAGGAATAATTCTAAATGCATCATTCAAATATCCTTTGAGCTGAATACATGATATACATATCATGAATACATATAATCACAGCGCAGTCCTTTGTGGAAGGTCTGAAAATAGCATCCGAAAGAGCTGACCATGAGTTTCCATCTGAGGATTTGCATTTGGTTAGCATGGGTGAACCGATTCTGTTCACTCATCTCATATTTAATGGGAGCTATTCGGGCTCCCATGGTTTAAACACGGAGTGTTTCAGTGGCCCACTAGATAAAAAGTAAATCAGAATTTCTAGGCCCCTATGAGAGCTGCAGGGTTAAGGATGTGCCAGGCAGAAGGGACTTGTGGGTTTTTGACATACTGCTTGCAGATTGGTATTATTTGTTTAAAACAAAATCCTCATCTTAAAAATACAGAGGATTTTACTAGCACCAAGAGCTTTTGTGGAACTGAGATGACCAAAATCCCAAAGCCTGATTTTGAAACTTAGTTTGCAACTTTGTTTTTCCTACTATGAATATTTGAAAATGCTAGACCTGTGACATAATTCAACAGAAGCATTAATATTAATAGTGATCATAATTATTAAAACATCATTAATAACACCAACAATGCATGGAACCATAGAGAGAACACTGGATCTTGAGTCAAGAAGATCCAAGTTCAAATCCCACCTCAGATACATACTACCTGTGTGACTCTAAACATGGCACTTAACTTTTCTGCTTCATTTTCTTCATCTGCAAAATAGGGAATGACATGTTTGTAAAGTGTTTATCAAATTTTTAACCATTTTGTTAATTAACATCATCCTCTCAGTCTAAACATAGTGGCTGCTTACTATTAGATACACAGAGATTCTTCTGCCTGAGATAAGGACAAGGTATTGATCATTGTTCTTTGTAGCTTGAAAAATGGTAAGCTGCAGGAGAAAAAAAATATAGCCACCATTTTTAGGACAGTATGAGTGGAGCATCCTCCCCTTTCCTGTCTCCTTCATCCCTACTCCATCCTCCTCCCATTCCCACTGCATAATGCTATTAAAAAAGTGAAGTCAGTTATATAAAAATCCTTTAAGAACAGACTAGTCAATCAATCAGTAAACATTTACTAACCTCCTAATATATCAGGCATTGGGTAGGGCACTGAGGATACTGACAAGAAGGAAACAGCCCTCACCTTCAAGGAATGTTTATCTAGAAAGGCAATGTACATAAATAAGTATTTTCCCAGGGTGAAATGATACATTCCGTCTAACAGGATGGTGTCAATCATATTTTGCTTCCTATCAATTCCCCACACTTTCTCACCCCCATACTTTTTGTATAAAATAGCTGCGTGTGTTTCATAGCAATTAAAATTTTCATTTTTTAAATGAAAACTAAACAAGCAACCTTAATAACATCTAGTGACCATTGTAAAGATGGTTCCTGAGATGCCAAAAGGAAGGGAGAGTCTGTATGTTTTAACAATGGACTCATATGGTTGTCAGAATCCAAATTAGGGTCCTAAAAACCCATCCACATGCTGCCAAACCTCTCACCTATCCTCTATTTTAGAAACTTAACAACAATTACAATGCTTCACTACTTTAAGGTTCCAAGATTTCGTCAGTGTGGGTATTACCTCCCCCAACATGAGTGGCAACTTCTCTATGCCTTAGTAGACAGTCTTTAGGATTACCTTGGCTGAAAAACATCTCTACTTATAGCCAAACATGGGCTGAGTCTCTCAATTGCCTAGGCCAATCCTCCAGGGAAAGGTACAGAAGAAATCATTGGGTCAACACTTGAAGTTTTTCTATTTCAGTAGAGTTTGCCAATGCTTTCATTTTGCTAGACTACCTTTTGAAAACCTTGATCTATCCCCACACCATAATGAGATACCAGAACGAAAGTCTAAGTAACATGGGGACACATGCTCCCAGGACACCAGCATGGTAGGGTGGGAGAGATCTTTCTCCTACAAAAGAGAGAGTACTTCCTTACTTTCTCCCCATGGCAATTGCTCTCATTAGAACTGTGGTCCTGTAGAAGCCCAAAATGCCATCTGTGTGACATTTAGGGGGGAAAAATGACCCCCCTTTCAATGATGACTAACTGTATTCAACAAAAGATCATTCTCTCTACCACAATCCACACTGACACTCAATTGAACTATCCTCTGCCTCGTTGAGCTCTCCACTTATGACTCTGCATCAAAATAGGATTTTATCAGAAAAATAAGAATAACATTTTTATTTCCCTTCATTTTAGTTCAGGCCTGTGGTTTCACTGGTTTAGGGAACTGAAAATGAGGAAATCCTTTCTCCCCACCCCCAGTGGAGATTAACACCTGCTGTGCCAACAATATTAGAGATCTTCCTGAGGAACTGAGATGTTAAATGCTTTACCCTTGGTCACATAGCCAGTATTTGTAGAAGGTGGGACCTAAATCCAGATCTTCCTCACTACTAGTCCCTTCTTTTTCTATACCTTGAGTAAATGACTCAACACTGACAAAGTGGGTAGAGGGCTTAAGACCTTAACAATGGGATCATCTCCCAAGTAGACAAAGGATGAAGATTTGAATGCTGCCCAAGGTAATGTGGAAACTTGTTTTCTTCATTTGGTATCTTCCTGTAAAAGTAATTACAGTGGGGGATGTACTAAACACACCTTTTAACACTTATGGCCCTTGACTCTTATACATAAAGAGATTGAACAAAGTAAAATCCACAATATGGCCCCATGTAAATAAAGTCATCTCTTCGACATCGTAACTTTCCCTATCATGGTTTCAATATATTGTAAGTTGGCAAATGAAGTTAAATGGAAATTTTGGGGGGAGTTTTGCAGAAGCCACAGATGACACACAAAAGCCAGCAGATTGACACAGAGCTTATGACTAAATACTTAACCCAAGTTTTACAGTGTTGTATTGTAAACACACCATAAAATAAAAAGAAAACGTTCAATTGTCTTTGCTATGAAAGGAGGGCCAAAAAATTTTTACTTAGATTTTCTAGATCACAGGAGTGCCTCTCTCCCAAATGCCACGACATGGAAGGGATGAGTGTCCTAGCATATATATCAGTGACCCTGAGATAAATGCACCCTGCTCCTTCTAATAAACTCTGTACAATAAAAATAAATTTGTCATCCACTGGTTCCTCCTGCTGAAAACCCAAACTATATTCTGTAGGGGTCCCTGGCAAAGCATCTTGCTTCTGGAAGTGATTGTTATGACAGAATTATAAACAGCAAAATATATACACATGAATACAAATGTCCTACAAATGGTCTTTCACCCCTTTCTGGAACTATTCTTTCATCAGATGGAATGATTTGCCTGAGAACTGCACTTGACAGAGACAGAAACTGTGCCACTCTCCTATTCAACAGGAGGGCACGGATAAATATTTTCACTTGGCCAATGTTGAGTGGCTCAATCTAAGCTACATATCAGTCACATTTCTACCCATCCTATTCTCAGTATATCTCAAGCAAACACAAGCAGGGCTTTTAAAGCCTCAAAGCATGAGACCTGTTCTTATACCTTGTAGGCAGGTGGGTCTTTGTGCTTTGACAGACACTTGAAACAAGGGCTTCATTAGGTCTAAGAAGAAGTGGGGGTTGGGGGCGGGGAGAGGCATGGAAGGCAGTGCTGAAAGTAGAATGACAATGTGTTGGGTTTTTTTTTCCTAAATTTTAAGAGTCAAAAGTCACCACCTGTTTTTAATTAAGGACAAAACAGTTCTATCTACCACCACCTCCAGTAACTCTCTCCTCTCAACTGGGAGTTATATGGAGATTGAAGAAAATGGAAGTGGTCTGTTCATACAGGGGAATCTATCTATTTGGGGAGAGCTAGTACATATAATAATCCCATTTAGGGGGAAAGATGCATTGTTGGTAAGTTGTGATAGATTCACACAAAAAGAATATTAATAAAATATTTTTAAAGCTCAGAAGAAAAGCAAAGTGTAGAACAGGCAAATAAATAGATATTTAGATATTACCATGTTAATCTTAATTATATATAAATACATATTGATATTTTTAAAACTATTTGGAACTCATTATTTTATAATCCTTTCTTATTTTTGCTTATTAATATTTATATTTATTGATTGTTAATTTGCTACATATACACATATATACATATATTCACAAACGCATACATATATATAGGAATATACACATATGTAAATATTTATATTTGTGTGTGTGTATATATATATAATACTAAACAAAGAAATGTGCCTGGTCCTCCAAGCCCAGACTTCTAGCCTTTCATTTAATCTGGCCCAGTAAGTGCTTATATGGGACTGGGAGACAGAGGGAAAAGCCTCATGGACAGCTCTCCTGGAGTAACAAGTAGCCAGAGAGTAGGTTCTGGTCTGTTTAAAAAGGAAAAAGTAAGATAGATGTGATTTAGAAAGATCAGCAAAGGAAAGAAAAACAGAAGAGAGAGAAAGCAAAAGGAGGAAGAACTAGAAAATTTGAGGTTAATGAAATCACACAACAACATGCTTAGAGACAGCTTTTCTTCTTGTCTACTTTACTCCCCTAATTATGCATCAATTAATCAACTTTCTGAGAAAAATTTTGTTTCAGGGACAGTGCTCTGTAAAATAGATATAAAACCAAATATGATCTCACTGCTCTGCTTTGCTGAAATATTTTTTTTTTTCCTAGAAAACTAATTACTTCCTAAAAACTGGAAGGGAAACAAAATAGTTAAAGGAATCTCCTGGTCAGGCTTATGCTACGTCAGTATTAGATCCAGATCTGAAAAAAGAAAACTAAATTCTCTCAATCTATAAGTTAAGTGCTATCTTTATAAGGATTGCTTTTTCATAAATGTTAACAATATACCACTGTCAATGTTGGAAACAAAATTTCTTTGCCTCATACCCAATAGGTTTTTTTTGTTGCACTAATTTTTGGTTTGGGTTTTGGTTTGTTTGGTTTCTGTCTGGGAAAGAACGCCTTAGATCTTTTCTATCCACAGTGGAAATAACCCATCAAGGTTGTCAACATACATAAGTAAGCCATTGTCAAACTGGTTGTTTGGCTTCCTTCAATTTCCAAAGTTTTGCTTTGATGTCATGGGAACATAGCTTTTCATGTGTTTCTTGGACATTGTCTCTTCTACGTTCTTTTATCTCTATGATTTGTATACATGAACCTGGGTTTGAATTCTGGTCCTGCCATTTCTTACCTTTGTTTTTAGTAAGTCATTTCACTAATCCAGTCTTAAATGTCCTCATCAGTAAAATGGAAGACTTGTAGGCAACCCGCCAGTCCTAGATTTATGGTCCCAGGATCCCCCTCTTCCCTTGTGCAATTCTATTTGCACCTACTCCAAAAATTTAACATAGTGCATTTCATATGGTAGACACACAATAAATGTTTGTAAAATAGAAATTAATTAAATTGGATATTAGTCAGTCTATTTGCTGAACCTAAAAAACTAAAAGGAAGATGTAGACTTCTCTTGACTTGAAGGTTCCTTGGTAGGAAAGTACTGAATATCTTCATCCAGGGAGTGAGATGGTTAGATTAAACCAGAGGTGGGGAAGCTGTGACCTCAAGGCTACATGTGGTCTTCTGGGTCCTTGGGTGCAACCTTTTGACTGAGTCCAAGTTTTGTACAACAAACACTTTTATTAAGGGGATTTGTTCTATGAAGTTTGGATTTCATCAAAGGCCTGCACTTGAGTCAACATATGGCCTGGAGGCCTCAGGTTCCCCACCCCTGGATTACACCATACCTAAAAGTCTCTTGCAATACTAATATTCTGTGATCTATCATCTATTTAAAACACTGGAGGTGTTTTGCATATTTTACTGCTTTGTAAATCAGTCCATTAAGTCACAATACAAGATTCTGTCATCTTAGCCCAGGATGTTAAGAGTTACACCTGACGCTGGGGTCCTGTGGCTGGCAGCTGAAGTCTTATTTTCAAGTCAAAGTTGAAAAGTCTCCCATGGGTTTAACTTGAATTCCAAAGGAGGAATCTATCTCCTGCTGGTATAGACTCAAATTAGCCCAAAGTCAGTGCTCCAGTGGGTTCCAACCAAACACTTGACTACACCAGTAGTCAACAAACAGAGCTTTTGTCCAGCTCTCCAGCTTTTTCCTACTCTGTGAGGCATTTAACCCTATCAAACTGGAAGTGTTTGGCAAGGTTCTTTTCTACCAAATGCGTAGCCCCATGTTTCTGTGTTCCATGTGTATGTATTTGTGTGTGTGTGTGTGTGTGTGTGTGTGTGTGTGTGTGTGCGACGTGTGGTCTCAAAGGTGACAATTTGGATAGGACATTAAGATCATAGTCTTCTAAGCAATGATTTGTGAAAATCAGATTTAGTCTTCCCCACAAAATCCACTCCCCTCCCTCACATGACCATGGAGACAATTTGTTTCTTTAAGTATTACGCACTGAGTCAATAGTCACGTTGAAAATATGGGACAGATCCCTTATAAGGGACTTAAATTACCTCTGCCTTGCATGGGGTTCACATAATACTTCAGGGAAAGAACAGAAGAAAAAATATCATATACTGCTTTGTTGAGTATTATATGGAAATATACCCGCACTTATGTGCATATACAAATATATATATATACATATATATAATATACATATATGTGTGTCAGCATTTTTGCATATGTACCGGTGTGCCTCTTTAAAAATTACATCTTGACAGGAGTTTGCCAAAATTCAAGGTTTCATATAAAAATAGCTCCATGTCTGCATCAGTTAGTTTCTCTTGGAAACTTTAAAAGAAATATTTTGTGATAGCTTTACCCTGCACTGCCCAGCTACAGAAAGATAACAGTAAACTACATTCTTATGGCTGTCATAACATTTAGCTCAGTGCAGCTTGCAATGTAAGTAATCTATTAAGATATATAAGGTGCAAAATGCTGCCTCTCTGTCTTGGAGTTCCTGCAATCAACTGGAACAGGCCAGTGCAATTACTGCCAGTATGGTGCATGGAGTGTTTCCTGCCACAGCCTCTGGACGACCAGAGAGGTCGCACCAGTGACCCCTGGCAGCCTTGGCCACCGCCACTGGGGCCACTGAGAGTTCCTTTACTCTCGATCTGCTCACTCTACTCCCCCCACCCCACTCCTCTTTCCCAGCCTGTCATCAATCTTACTAAAATGACAGCAGACAGATGTTAGCCTTTGCAAAGATCAAATGAAATCTATGGCTCTAGGGCTGTTCACCAAGGAGCAGAGTAGTCTACACCAGACATGAGCATATCTGCTTGCCGTCTCACCAACATCAACCCACCTAGAATCAATTTGGCAGCCATCACAAGCATCTCTGCACTGGCAATAAGATCTTAGAAATGGATTCTGACAAACTTTAATCCTTCAACTGTTTCAAAGAGAGTTTTGCGTGGCACTGGGATTTTTTTAAAAAGGAAAATAATTATCCATGCTCAACTTCCAGGGCTAGAGTTTACTTGGGCTCCTATCTCAAGTTATTTACCCCCTCTCAGAACAGTTGGGTGGCATGGGCTAGCATGAGTCCCTGCTGCTCAGACCTCAGTTTTTGACTTTTTGAATGCTCCCAGGGAGTAAGCATTACTCTATAGTATAACTCTGCAGAATGTGCCCTTGTCTCATGCAATTTCTTTACATCGATGTACAGGACTATTTATTCCCAATAGAAATGTTTAACTAATCTGGAAAATGTCAAGCCATATGGTGTACATTGTATAAATTTCATCCATCCTTTTTAACTCTTTCTGAAATCTCTCTTTCTCTCCCCCTCTGTCTGCCCCTTTGTTGTGGACCAGGCAGGAATGATTAAGGGGGGGGGGGGGAGCTTTTGAAAGTGGTGGGAGGGAAGAAGGAGGAGGAGGATGGGAAGCAAGCAGGAAGCAGAGGGTAGGCAACTAGCAAAGAGGTTATTCCCTCTTACTATACTTGACATCTTGTGGACTAGAAGTCCCAGGAATCACTAGGATCAAGGCACCTTTTACACAAAGTTCAGGCAAACCTAGAAAGAGACTTACATCAAGTGACCTGCAGATGAATACTATACATTATTAATCATAAAATCCCCACAGGCTACCTGAAATTCAGAGAGACCAAATCTCCTTTAGGCTTTTATTTCCATCATCACTTCCAAAGAATAATGAAGTCTTAACTGCATGAAGAAAAGAGCAGCCCTCCAGTACTTTCAGCTAAAGGAAATGTTTCCGTAATGTATCTAGCTACAGTATCCTGGTTAAAAAAAAAATAGAGAGAGCTATTTAAAATAAGTGATATCAAGGAAGAATAAACTATTATGTTTGTGCCAATGCTTATTCATGGTTTTATAACAAGACATATCTGTTTTCTTCATATAAATCTTGACTCTATATTTAGAGTTTGCAAACAATGACTCTAGTTTTTGGCTGCCTGCCATTCCTGATATAAAGCCGGGATGGCCGAAGTACAAGACTATAACATAAAAAAAAAAGTCTTCCTTAAACTCATGAACACAACTTCCAACCAAGTTAGAGGAAAATAGAAAGTACCCGTGTGTGTATTAAGGGGGAGGAAAACGCAGGAGCGCAAAGATCTTACTGGATGAACTAATCAACCCAAACACGCTAACACCATCTGAAAGTATTTCTAAGCTTATCTAGAAGAATACCTCAGGTTTTTGTTTGGTTTGGTTTTGGATTTTTTTGCCAGGTCTCCTAGCCCTTACAGAAGGGGCTCCTCAGCTAGACCACTTATACAAATTTTCCAAGTGAGAACTCACAAAGTGTCAAAACATTCAACCAGGTTCTATCTTCCACACTTCCAAGAATTTAATTGCCAGATAGATGTTAAAATAGTTGGAATTTCAAAACATAAGGGCAGATTCCATTGCTCCTACACCTACCCCCAATAACCGGCACTGAGTATTCAGTAGATATTTGTGGATTTGGTTTATCTTTAGTTCTAAGGTATAGGAGAAAATGAAGCAATTCTGATATGAAAGTTGTCCTGAGATTTGAAATCTAGTAACCTTATGTGAGGTTTAAGGAGCAGAATCCATTCCAAGGAGTAATATACCTTAAATACTATGTGGTTGAGAGGTATCCAATACTTTCAAGACATCATGATAAGAGAAGAGAATTGGGTGGTGAAATATAATTGAACTTAGAGTCAGGATATCTGAGTTCCAAACCTGACACTGATACTTCTTAGCTATATGGCTCAATATGTTATTTTTCACCATGATATTCTGATTCGTAAAATGGAAATAGTAATGTGTTCACTGCATTACCCTCACAGAACTGTAAAGAAAAAAATGTGACCAAGTATTGTTATAAGGTCCTTTGTTATGGTCTCCAGGAGGAAAATTTTAAGAACAAGGATTGAAACTCTGGGAAATCACTTCTTATTCACCCCCACTCCCAAATCTCTTAAAATAGGGACTGAATGGGGCACCCAAAACTTAGGACAGAGCTACACTAGAACCTCAACTGGGATTCCATATCAAAGTGAAAGATTCCTAGCAATTCTAAGCCATGATCCTGCCTGAAGTTGAAGCAAAATGGAATCAGCCAGAATGAGGGAATGAAACAGCTGAAGAGAAAAGGGAAAATAGGAGGGGGGCAAGAACTGGTCTGTGGAATTTCAGAAAAAAACATCTGTTTGCCTTACTGAACTTCCATAGTTGAAGCTCATGTCATCAGAAAGGGATTTCTTTCTGAAAAAAAAAGAGCAAAGAAAAATAATAGCCAATGATATGAAAGTAAACAATCTATTGTTTAGGATTTTCAGATCCGAATGCAGTTTATTTCCGACACCATTTTTTAAAAAATAACATTTATAGGAGGAAAAACAACATATCTGCATGCATTAGTTCTATTTATCCCAATGTTGCTCAGAATATCAATTATTAGCACAAAGTGCTTTCTCCCCATTCCTCCCACTCAATTTCCGAATATTTATTGGTGCATTATGCTTAACATTCCATCATTATTAGTGTGGATGCTATATAAAGTCCCTGGAATACTTTGGTCTTTTCTTTATGGAAGTGGATAGAGCATGACACAGACTAAATTGTAAACATCTTAAAAAGAGAAATCAGTGAATTAATTATTTACCAGAACTACTAAGAGAGATAGCCAAGAAAGAAGTGAGATACAACAAAAGTTTATTTTGTTTTGTTTTTTGATAAAGTCATTATTTGGCCACATTGAGTTTTAATATATGTCCATCTTCAAGAAGTCCTGGATGAAGACCTTGGCAATAACCCTGAGCTATACCAATAAAGGTCTCATCGATAGGGCCTTCATATATAACTTGGGATGAGGATAGGTTAAGGATAGGCATAACCGGCAGCCCTTTGGGAAATACGTTTGCATTTCTGTAGCCAAGAAATCAAGTTAATAAAAGTTTAGGTGTTCCATTCTCTCAGCTGACAGATCAAATGGTCCTTATTACGTAAAAAGTAGCATCAGTTAGTGGAAAGAACACAATTCAGGACATAGGTTTAAATCTTGGTCCAGTTTCTTCCTGTGTTACCTTCAGCAAAAACATAAGGCACCTGAGCCTCAGTTTCCTTATCCATAAAAGGATGGGGTTTTATTAGATAAGCTCTGATGTCTTTTATTACTCTAAGTCCTTTGGTTGCTATCTCTTGTAAAAAGAACAATCAGGTTAGGATAGTGCTATTACATAGTGCTTACTGAAGACTTACTGAACTGTACCATTAAGAACATACCAGTGGGAGCTTCAAAGAATTCTCTAAATTCTATTTTGTTTGGAGAACTACATATTTTGTCCTGTGATGAGGTTCTACAACACGACAAGGACTTTTCAATGGTATTCATAATCCATCAAAAAAATTGGCCAACCACCCCAATTAGAAAAACTGCATGGAGAGAGAACATTGGCACATAGCTATCTTGGACGGGTATTACAAATGGACAATGAACTAGACCTAGAATTGAAGATGAAAAGAATGGACTAGATTGTCTTTGGAAAAATGCTCAATACTTTAATGACTCAAAACTTATCCTGGGGTGAGGGGAGCCTGCCTTTTGAATGTTATTCTTTTAATGATGTTCTTTGACTGTGAATCATTTAATAACAGTCTCAGACGCATTTTAATTAAGGATTATCCAGAAGTAATGTAGAGGTCCATGATGGATGTAACTAGGTTACAATGTAGTACTATGGAAGAATTACATGAGAGAAGGAACAGAGATAATGTCACCAGTGTTTCCAGTGCTTAGCACACTTCCTGGCACACAGTAGGTTCTTAATAAATGTTTATTGATTAAGGTTTGACTGACCACAAAGGAAGTTTGGACAGTCATGTTGTAAGCTTGAGGGGTAACCTCTAGATCTATGTGTGCTCTTTCGTTATTCAGGCAATTTCAAGAGTACTAGAGGAATAGTCCAAGGGTGGACACCCACACCCACCCTAACCCTGTAGAGGATTTCCAAGAGTCATTGAGGATGACAGGGCATGGATGGATTGCAATCTGTTTCTTTGGAGGGGCTTGTCACATCAGTGAAATCACAACAAAATGATGACATCTTAAAGGAAGAAGAAAAATCAAAATGACACATACAATTCTAAAGTTTGACGTCTATCTATGGAGTAATCCATTAGAATGTTCAGAAGTCTTTTAGAAGGAATTATGCACAATTTAAAGCATGCCTCTTTGGATAAATACTTCTTTGATTTTTTTTCTTTTCTCCTTTCTTCATCTAAGTGCTGAAGATTATTATATTAAACAATGACATGAGGAAAGGATTACATGAAGGGAAACAAGCAGGAAGGGATTTAACAGGAGAAAGAAGAAAAGGAAAGGAAATGGATGAAAAACATTTTTCTGTGGTGAATAAATGTGAACCTAAATATTTAATCTTTTTTATGTTGTAGGGAAACACATTTAGTTCCTAGTATCAAGTATGTAAAAGTTCTTGTGGCGATTTATTTATTTTCTGTTTAAACTTAAATTTTTTCAGTTCAACCCATCATCTTTGCCACTTCATTTTATGTTCATTTTTTCTATTATGCTGAATATTGCATTAACCCAAAATATAGTATGTCAATATCATACTATATTTGGAAATATAGGAAAACTGGAAAACTGATTTTAAATATTTCCCTCTATATTTTTTAATGTGCTATTCCAAAATGCACTCCTTTGGAGGTATTTTGAAGCAGATATTTTGCAGTTCTCCTCATTTGTTTTCAAGTTTGAGGTAGGGGCAATCCTTTCAGCAATTTTCCTTCTATTAATGGATTTAAATTTTATCACCTGCAGGTGTAACCATATGTTTGTAAGAATGTCACAAAACTAAAGCCCATATCACAAGTCATACAAGTGTCAGATTTAGCACCTTTCTGCCTCCCTAGTGGGTGAGTCCCACAATATCACATTTGTTGATCTAACAGTCCCTGACCGAATATTCAATAGACAACCGTAACTTCCATCTTTCTTAGAAAATTGAATCACAGCTTAACAATGAAGTGCACTATGTAAGTGTTCTCAACAAAAGCCTTCAGGAAATCTTTTAACCCTCTGCTGGGCCCCTACTCCCACCCCAGCCCCCTCCCTGCATCCTCAGTGGCATGGCATTTAAGACCATCCTGTTGCTGTCAGTAACATCTGGACATACTGCCTATGTGCACTGGGGCTAAACAACTGTCCCTCCGTGGGATCTGAGCTCTGCATCAGAGGCCCTCAAGGGGTTAATACATGCCATTCCAAAGTTCAGTGAAGGGACAATCAGAAATGAACAGCGGGAATTTCAGAATGTTAATAGCCTGCTCTCTTCCGATTGGCCCAGAACGAATGCAGGGTACAGTAAATTGTCCTTGTCAGCTTAGCTCACATGATGATATGCTTTATTTCTAGACATGCCTTGAATCTGTCCCCTGAATTTATGTTCAGAAAATAAACACTTCCAGACGGCAATAAAGCATTCAGTTGTGGCTGGCTATTGCACAGTCTCAAGCCAACCAAAGCTCTTTTCTTTAGAGGTTTTAAGACCTTGCATGGCCTATGTTCCAGAATCGTATTTCCTCTGCTTAGCATTCCTGATAGTGAGTTGGAAGGCTGAGTATTCCAACCCAGTACCCCAAATCTCACCCTTCTTTGTTACCCCTGTCCTTAGCACTTGAGCTTCGAAGAATTTCGTTTGGGTTCCATTCAGGCATCCTTCTCAAACCTGTCTTTTTCCCAAAAGGGTAGATGAAAATTCAGCATTTTCTCCATCATAAACCATGTTAGCTTATGATCAGGGAGCTTTAAGAATAACGAGAAGATGCCAATAAGCATCCAATTACAAAATGAAGATATCAACAACTTGGAATATGAATTTCCTATCATAAAAGCTAAATTAAACAGCTGTTTCATTTTCACCTGAGGTGGCTAAGGGAACAACTGGCATTTAGGTGATTTACTGATTAGTTAGGTTGTCGGCTAGAATCTCCAGGTGTTACTGATCAACACCTAGAGAGTGCCGCATTTGTTTGCACCTTGTTATTTGTATGGACCTGCTCCAGCTCATTCCCCTAGTATCCCTGGATAACATCTTTGTACAGTTTGATGCTGCTGAGATCTTGGCTAAACCAAATGTAAAATGAACAACCTCAAAAAACGGCAACAGGCAGACCGATGCCAACAAACAGAGACCAGGGGTCTCATTGTAGGTTCAGGTGATTGGGATGCACGCAGGTGTTAAAACGTCCATTCCAGCTTGTAGAAATAAAACACGAAAGAACTCAATGCTTTACTCCAGTACTAGACAAACTTCTGATAAAGTTGATGTAGATAAGACACTAAGAAAAGAATGTGGTTTGGAAAATAATGAGTGCCCCCTAAGAAAAGTCACTGGGCATAGCCTCTGTTCATAATCAGAATCCTAGACCCTATCCAGTTTTACCATCCACAATGAATCTTGGTGCCTGTGGCCCTCAAGTCTGTCAAAGAAATGATCCTATGTCTGCTAAGCTTTTTTCTTAAATAAGTGTTTATTTTTCTGAACACAAATTCATAGGATAGATTCAAGACATGTCTACAAATAAAGCATATCATCATCTTCCTTCACAGCCCAGGGATACTGTGAAGATTAAGACATAGTCATAGAATTTTCCAAGATGCCACAGCCAAGGTACCATTATACCATTCTAACCAGCAGATAAAACAAGATGTAGAATAACTATGAATTACATTGAGATAGCATTATATAAAAGACCTCATGGAGATAGATTCCCTTTTAAAATTCTTTCCCTGCTTTCCTCTTTATTAATTCTGCTTTTTCCATTACTTTTAAGGCATGATAAACATTCAATTAGTCCAATCTATTCATTGTTTCAGAAGGGGCTAATATTGTTTTTCCATCGATCCAAAGCCCTCTAAAAGCAGTGTTTCTTAATGTATTTTTTCCTCTGATGCTCATAAAAACAGGCCTCCAAACAAAATATAGGTATACATTCTCTTGTTATGAGCTACCACAGAACATATATATGTATACACACACACACACAAATGCATTTATATATATGTATGTGTATATGTATGCATATACATGTATATACATACACACATTATATATATATGTATATGTATATATATGTATATGTATATATATATACACACACACATATGGCAATTAAGTGATTATTAACCCAGGCCTGAAGAAAGATCCTTCTCTTTAACATCTCATTAGTCTTTGCTTGAAGACCTTCTCTGAGGCACAAACCTCTACATTCCAGTACAACCTATTCCACTTTGAAGAAATGGGCCAGCCCTAATTGTTAGAATGTCTTTTCCTAGTCCAAGACTGTATTTGTCCCTTTTCAATTTCCATAGTGTCTCCTGAATCAGCCTATTAGGGTCAAGCATTAAAAAAAATTTCTTTTCCTTATTCCATGATAACCTTCAAATACTTGCAGATATGAATTTTATTCCTCTCCAGTCTTACCCTCTGCTCTCCCTGAAGCCTGTTTTTCTCCTGAGCAAACATCCTCAGTTTCCTTGGATCATCCTCCAATGGCATAACTGAAGGCTCTTCCCCATTTTTCAAGCTAATAGAGTTAAGAGGAATGATCACTGAAGCCTAAAAGAGAGAAAAATGCTAAGAAAATTTCAGTAATAATAATGATAATATTTGTTTTTAACAGAGATGGGAAGGACAATGTCAATGGCTCAATAGACCAGAGAGATAGCAGGATATAAACAAAAACCTAATTGAACAGCTGAAGTTAATTTGCAACAAATCACCAGCACCAGGTAACTATGTAATTTGTCATGCACTGCTCATGACATCTCCTATACTAAGTATCCAAGTATTGATGATTTGTTGATGCTTAATTCAGAAGGTACTTGGGTACCTGAATAGTAAACACAAAATACTGCTCTATATTATTTAAAGAAGCTTGTCTTACAAAAACTAGAATATGTTTAATATTGTATTCATGTTTAGTAAAAAGTGTTTAGTGTGATTGGAGGAAATATAATAAAATGTGAGACAGTTAGGTGACTTAGCATATAGAGTGCTGAGCCTGTAGTCAAAAAGATTCATCTTCATGAGTTCAGATCTGGACTCATACACTTATTCAGATCCTGGGTATATCACTGTTTATCTCAGTTTCCTCTTCTGTAAAAAGAACTGGAGAAGGAAATGACAAACCGCATCAGTATTTTTATCAAGAAAACTTCAAATGGAGTCATGAAGAGTCAGACATGACTGAAACAACTGACCAACAACAATAATATTTAATTTATTCAAATTTATTTTATTTAATAAATAACAATACCTTTACTCCATCTCAGAAAGATGCAAGATTTAACACTTAAAATAGTTTCCTCTATTGAATTCCCCATTTCTATTCAAAGTAGCATCTCTCTGCCAGCACTCAGGCTTAAATCCACTTAGCTGTAAGGTTGATTGTCCTTTCGTAAGGTCTCTTGTCTATACAGTGTGTTCTTTCTTTCCACTCTATTGTCATCATTCTCACCCAGCCCACCTTTACTCTTGGACCACTACAAAAGTTTATTGGTCCCTCTTCTTCCAGTCTCTCCTCTGTGCCACTCCACACCCCAAACTTTCCTTTGATGCCTCAAACAATCCAAGGTACTGATGTGAATCTTCCATCTACTGAATAAGATAGCATCCCTCCCATGCCTTCTCATCCTGCACAATCCTTGCCCATGCCTTGTTCATAAATCCTCCATATATGAAGCACTCACTATACTGACAGGGGATCTTCAGTCCTCTTACTATCTCAAGAGTAGCAATATGGTATTTGGGTGGTCCTTTTATTCTCTTTCAATCTCGTTTTCTCACCTACTATAAATATGGTCACATGGTATTCTCAATGATCTGTATTTTTTTACAATAAATTTCATTTCACCAGTTATTATTAGTAATATTCTGCTATCAACTTATGAGAAACATGTTTATTTATAATGCCATTGTAAAACTCTGGCCCCAAGGAGCTCACATTGTATCAGGGGAGAGAGCACGCAAACCACTATGTATAAAAAAGGCAGTGTCAGAGAGAAGGCAATATCATGGGGAATTCAACAGGATCTTCTGCAGAAGATGAAATGTTAGCTGAGACTTCAAGGAAGTTAAGGAAGAAGAAATTCCTGGCATGGAAGACAGCTAGTGAAAATGCAAGGAGATGGAACAAAGTGATGAGGAACAGCAAAGAGGTAACTTACTCAAGGTGTAAGAAGACTAGGATGTCAGGAAGGGCCCATGTTGTAAAGGGCTTTAAAGTCAAACAGAAGATTTTATATTTGATCCTTGAGGTAATGGGGAGCCACTGAGATATACTGAAAGGAGTGGAGGGGTAACATGGATTTGAATCTAGATGCCCTGACTCTAAATCCGATATTCTTTCCATAGTACTCCATACAGGAATTAGGTATCTTTAATCTACTTTCTTGTTTCAATGTGGATGATAAGACTAACTTTTGGATTACTGTTAGCTTTTATAATCTCATTTTCTTGCTCTAAAATTTCAATGGCTACTAATGCCTAAAAGAGAAAATCTCAAACTCCTTAGCCTGGAATTCAGTCATCCACAGTCTTAAAGGAATCAGGATTTTTTGAGGTAGAAGAGAATTTAGAAATCATTGTATCTAATTCCCTCATTTTAGTAATTAATAATCATTAATAAACCAAGTCACTGAGAAGTTAAGTGGCTTACCTGGCATTATACAAATGAGAGAGGTGGAATCTCTTCACTCCAAATCTAAGGCTTCATTGTTAGGACTTTGTTTGCTTAGCCTTGACAATAACAAAATTATCAGCCAATACCAAGGTACCTTCTATTGTTCAAAGTTACCTTTCAGTTCTACATCTCTAATATTCCATGACACTTAGAAGGGGGTCAAAATAACTAGCTCACCTCTCTTTAGGACCAGCCAGAAAAATAGGTCTTGGGAAAAGAGTCCCAATTCTATATGCCTGGATTGAAAAAATGCCATTATGTTGTTTATAGGGTTGGTTAGCCCTCCTTGATTTAAAACTGATTTATCCCTATTTAAAAAGGAGTCTGACCCTCAGATTCATCATAGAGTTTGCAATGTCAAACATGTTATCAAAACTTCTGGGAAACTAAGAAATAGGCAGAGAAATTAGCATGAAACCTACAAAGTGAATGCTGCTTAAAGACAGGTCTTCTTAAATTCTGACTTAGCTAGGAATAAATAACAAGTCTCTATTTTGCCCCTTTCCCCTCTTTCCTTTTTCCTTTCTCCCCACTCTTTTTGCTCCTCCATTCTGTTGGTAGTTGGAATATTTGCATGTTAAAATCTGCCCAGCTGGACTCTGGAGAGGTCATCTAATACAATGGTCTAAGATACTGACACACTTTCAATCAATTTCACATTGTCATGTTTCTTAATCTTTTTGGACATGTATTTCCTTCTTTTTTTTTTTTTTTTTTTTTTTTTGCTTTTGTAGAGTAACTTGATTTGAGGAATAGAATTTGAATTAGTTTCAAAATTTTTTAACTTTGAAATAAATTCTAATTTGGTTTTATTATGGAACAAATTCCCTGGCCATCTCTTCACTATCTTTTCCCTTTTAAATATACCTTTAGGTAAGATTCTTGAGGACATAGATGAGCTCATCTTGCTTATTTGTAGTTGTATCTTCAGCACAGAGCGTGGCACAGAATACATGGTCATTGAATCCTATCTTTTCTCTCTGACTCTGCCTTTTCATCTGTACAAACAGTACTTCCTTTCCTTAAATTGCACATTGCGAATTTGACTTTATGTAAAGAATTCTGAAAGAAATCTGCATTAAAAAAGCACCTATATTAACTTTACAGTACTGTGCGCTCTCTCTCTCTCTCTCTCTCTCTCTCTCTCTCTCTCCCCCTCCCTCTTCTCACTGGCACAATGGATCTATAATCCTATTGATGGGAATACCATCTCTAAAAATGCAGAGTACAATTTATCTCTGCCTACTCATCCTATGCTATCTTTAAGGTTATTATTAAAAATTATATTCTCAATCTATAGAAATCATTGTGAAAGGTTTATGTGTTTGTATTGAGCTAGAAATTTACCCCCATGTCCTTGTGTTTGGTAGTTTTCATTAAATACCTTTCTCTATCAAACAAAATTATATGTTTATTTCATCCATGTTCAAGATCTCTAATTAAAGAGACCATTTGCCTTTCACAACTTTTGTAAAGAGATATGGGTAGTATCTGTAACACTTAGAACACTCTTTTGCTTCATGTTGTCTTTCTAAGGTTATAGCCTTTACTCCTCTGATTCATACCCTCTGGTTCAACCATATATCACTGGTATTTTTCTGCCTTCTGTGATCTCATTCACCTTACTTCTCCTACCCATGCATTTTTTCAAGGATCTGGTCTGGCCTAGGAAACCTTCCTTGAGTAATTTCATTCCCCTCTGATCAATACTACACATTTAGCAATTTTTCTTTACTTCCACTCTTTAGATAGATAGATGGATGGACAGACAGACAGACAGACAGATAAATAGACAGACAGATACCCCAACTTAATTGCAAGCTCCTTGGGGCACTGATCATGTCTTTTATGTCTCTCCCTTCCAGTATGTAGAACTAGAATTTGTAGATGCTCAATAAATGTTTGTTGATTGATGGATTAAAAATTAAAATTCAGCACAGAGCACTTAAATCAATCATAGTAGAAAGAAAATTTAATCAGATATTAACTTATGTTATGCACTATCTAACCTGTTAATAATTATTTGAAAGGTTTTTAAAAGAAACAGGAAACAAGTAGGGATTAATTAATTTTGATTTCTATAAAGCATTAACTGTGATTCAGAGGAGGCAGTGGAAAGTTGGTAATTACAGGATAAAGCATAGACTATGTTTCCATAAAACCAAACAACTGCTTTGCATTTTGTTTCACAAAATAGGAAGATTTTAACCCGGCTGTTTGGCTATCCTATAGGCAAAGCCACTGAGTCCTATCATAATTGGATTGAAACTGGTTAGGCAAAGGGAAGCCAACAGAAATCACTAGTTTTCAGCTTGAAAATTAGTTGATGACCCACAGATCAGCCATGGAGACGGTGTTCCATAAGTTTTTTAACAACCTGAAGGATGGGGTGAATGGAAGGTCAGCAAATTTATCAAAACCATATAATTATTCAGATACTACGCACAGTTGTAGTCAAACCTAGGGAATGGAAAGAACTCCAGAAAGACCAAAGACAGCTAAGTAATCGAGCATCACAATGGTGAATGGAATTCAGCCTAGCAAGTTCAAGGTAAGGCACAGTGGAAGGAGCAATTCAGACCACTCATAGGCAGTACACTAATGGTTTCTGAATTACCCAGAGCCTCTCAAGAAAGAGATCGAGATGTCACCATTGACAGCTCAAAGAATATGTTGACTCGACATGCAGTAGGAGATTTAAAAAAATAAAAATAAATAGGATCATAGGTTGTATTAAGTAAGAAATAAAGAATAATGTGAGAAATAAGAGGTCTTTGTTATACATTAAAAGATGATAATAGCAATGCAGTAAATAAATAATTGGGTAGTTACCTTGAATGTTGTCTTTCTTTGGTTTAGAAAACTTTAACTTTCAAATTAGACATAAGAAAAAGATAAAAGAATCTGAGGGCTGTAGGACAACAGTTAAGGAAATTTGTTAGGTTTCCATACAGAGATTAAAAAGATATGCATTATTAGCTTTGGAATCAGAAGAATGAGAAAAATAAGATAATGAATGGTGACTAGAAAGCCAACTGCTGATTCTTTTTGAGTCACATGGAAATAAGCAAGTAGGGGGACAGGAAAAGATGAGAGAGAGTAAATGGATTTTTTTAAAAAGAGTAATATTTTAGGTTGGATCGAGAGAGGCTAAATGTCAGAAGCACAAATACAAGTCTTCCCATTTGTCTTCTCTGAGAATATTAGCTACACAGTCTCCAAATTCATCCCACCCTGATAGAATAGTCTAAATGGCATGGCAATAGGATATTGGTCTCTACTTAGGCTAGAATCCTGTCTTTTTAAACTCTCTAAGAATAGCTATTATAGACAACATGACAATAGACACCAGTGACATGATCCTGAAACTTTTCAGGGGAAAGAACTTTGAAGCAGGAAAGAATGAGAAATTGGTGAACATCATAGCAGAGATTAGAAAATGGAGAGCTGAGAGTGTTAATTGCTCCAGTTAGATTTCTGGTGCAAGTACCTGAATCTCATGTTATCTTTCCTAAGAGATTCATATACTGAACCCTCTATATCTGGCTGAAAACACATCTACACTCTAGGAAAGAATACACAGGGTATGTGTACATTTTTCAACTGTATCCATGCTACAAAATGCTCCATCCAAAATTTGGTTCCAAATTTGTTCAATCTGTGTGAGTCATGATTGGCTAGATGTCAAGAGGCCATATATCAAAGATAGATAAAGTTACAGATTGAAGGTAAAAGTCATTTAATCAGAGTGTTAAGGAATGGGCATTTGGTCAGGCTGAAACCATTTGAAATACCTTTTTAATGTTTGGGGTTTTTTGCATAATTTATAAGATCACATTTTTAGATTAAGCCGCAGATTTTAATAGCAATCCTATTGAAATCAGGCTTTCTACTAACTGGCTGAAGGGTCTATGCTTCACTTTGGGTTCAAAAGGTGTTTAGTTCTAGTTACAATGCTGTCACTAAGGATCTGTGCACTCTTGACTATTGGAAATAATAATTTTGGCCATGACTATCATTTATATTTTTTAATCACAACTGCCATGATCATTTTACTAAATGAAGTACTTAATCCATGTATTTTGTGGTATAGGAGAAAGAGAAAGAACATTGATTCTGAAATCAGAAGACCCACGTTCAAATTTCACTCCCCAGTGACATTTACTACCTTTCTGGAATTAGACAATTTACTGCCTCAGATCACCTACTAGTAAAAGGAGGGGACTGTATTAGATAGCCTGGGAGGTCCTTTCCAAATCTAAATGTATAATCCTACCTTTTTTCACATATATTATCTAGCTGAAGTCTTATGCTAGCAATAAAAGGTAGCCAGGACAGGTACCAAGATCCCTATATTCCAGATAGGGCTCATCTGGGGTTAAGTGATCTTTCCAAAATCATAGAAATAAATGAACGAAAAAACATTTATAAAATATAGTATAATACTAGGCCAAGTAGTATGCTTGAGTCTGGGGATCCAAATCCAAAACTAAGTCAGTCCCTTCAAGGAGTCTGTGTTCTAATAGGGAGAGACAACATATATGGGGGGAAGAGGGTGACATGACAGAGCAGATTGCATATGGCAAAACTAGGGCTGGATGGATGAAGTAATTATGTGGAAGAGATGTAATTTAAATCCAAGTCTTCTTGTACTCTGGCCAGTGCTCTTACTAGTAAACCTAATGCATCATAAAAGTACAAAATGTAACTATTCTTGACCCTAGGATTTCTTCTATACATCTCTCCCAAATGCATGTGAAAGAAGTTTTCCTCTTTTTTCTCATAAAAAATTCACATACTCTACGCTCTCAAACTCTTTAAACGTTCAGTATAACACAGCACTAAAACATTACGTTTTGTAAGAGTGCTAAGAAAAATCCTCATCTATGATATTTAATGTCTTTCATATCTGGTGTGTATGTTTGGGGAGGGGGGTAATATCTAAAATGCCTCATCTTGTGAAGTGAAATATGGCTTACAGTAAACTTAACCTGAAGAATACATGGTCATTAACATCGAATAATGTTAATTTTAACAATACTACTAGCTAACCTTTGAACAATATTTTAAGATTTGGCATTTTTAAAGCAAACAATCCTATAAAATAGGTGGAAGTAATGTTATCCCAATTTTACAAACTGGCTTTATGTCCACAAATATCTATGAAGTGGTTAAAATGGATGGAACACTGTGATAGGCACTGGAGACACAAAGACAAAAAAGAAGAAATAGTCATAGTCTTCAAGAATTTTTCTTCAATAGATATAGAATAGACACATGTAAGTAAATATAAAGCAATGCAAAGTAATTTCAAGAGGGAATGAGGATCAGGAAAGGACTCCTATAGGAAGGGTCAGCTGGGACACTCACTAAGATTAAATTATTTGCTCACAGCCACTTGGCTAGAATAAGAGTTCATGTCCAGATTCAGCCTCAGATCCCTGAGTCCAATGTGAAACCATGCTTGTAGGTTTATAGGAAAAAAAGAAGAAAGAAGGGGAAAAGAAGATTCAAACTTTTAGAATCCTAGAGAGAAGTTCTCTATGAAAATATCAAAATGTCTCATTGTCCTTCTAATATTTTCTTTCTCCTATGATTTTCAGATTTTTTCTTTTCTTCCTCCTCTCCTTTCTTTTCCTTATCTTCACTAGATTGTAAACCCCATAAAAACAAGGATAGTCATTTTTTCATCTGTATATCCACAGGGCCTAGTCATTTAGCAGCTAGCCTCCCTGCATCACCCCCTTAGGACAATTTCCTTTTAGACCTTTGGCTCCAATTTTCATATTAGAATCTTCCAAACTAGAACTCTTCTACCCTGGACTGGTTCAATTTTGACTGACTGATCATTTTATACTTAGTCCCAGGGGTATGCCTGATACGTTTCATCTTCCCCAAGATATCTCCCTGTGTTATGTCATCTTCCTTTATATAAAAACAACCATAACACAACAACAACATATGTACACACCCACATAAATTCATGAAGCCAATCAATTTTCGACAACAATTTTCAACCTTCATCTAAAAGCAATAGAAGAAAGCAGAGATAAAACAAAACTGGAACATTTATTTGTATGCGAATGTTTAATCACATTTCAAACCATGGAATATACTGGGGATGATAACTCAACCACTTTAACTATTCCACTGTAGTTCCTTTGTGTAATGGTAGTCAAGAAGACTAGCTACTATAAATAATCCTTTTGCACATTTCACACATTTACAGCTCAGTGTAATATAGGTATGCAAAAGATATAAATAATAATCCCCTATGGCAGAAGATCTGTATGAATGCAGAAGCCTCCTTCAAATGGCACCATCAGCCCCCCCTAGATTGGTAGGGAGGAGAAGAGACAATGTAGATGATGATGATGATGATGGTGGTGGTGGTGGTGGTGGTGATGGTGATCATTCATATATTCCTATATATTGTGGCATATCAAGGTTTACAAAATGTTATTTTGATAACAACTTTGTGGGTACCATGTTGTTACTATCATCCCCATTTTATATGTGACAAAAATATATCTTAGAATAGTTAAATGACTTGCATGGTCGACTTACATGTTAACGTAGAAGACAGAACTACAGCCTGGGTCTTTTTTATTGCTCTATCTATAATACTAAAGCACGGAGGATTGTCTAGTTCAGAGGCTAGCAAAGAGATCCTTTTTGTTGGAATGGGAAGTTCATGAAGGGGAGTAATGTGAAGTCAACCTAGAGAGGTGAGTTGGAGCTAGATTGTGAAGAATATTAAATATCAAACAACACAAGTAAGATAATGAAATTTGTTCAAGGTTACGTATGGATCATTCAGGCTTAGACAATTTGGCTTAGTAGGGTTAGAGAAGAAAAAGATAAGAGTTTATCCTGATTGTCTAAAGTCAGAAGTAGCATTCCTGATTTTGCAGGGCTCAAATGTTTCTCTATACTAGAAATTATTTTGCATAGAGGCTCGTCTATTTGCAAATGGGTCCTTTATATAGGGGATGGTTATTCTACCAAAAGAAAAGGAAAACATGATTCAGTTTAGGCAGAATAAACAAAACTGACTCTACTTCAGCCTCAGTCTTATTCTGAAATAAAATAACTATGTTTAGATGAAATAAAATTAAAAAAAGAATCTCTAAGGAAACCTTTAAGATGTGCATTATTTTCTTGACAGAAGTATAGCTATTATAGAAACTCAGATCCTTGTACCAGTTCACACTTACAGTGACAAATCATAACCTCAGAGCAAAGATACTGGAAACATCTTTTCAGAGTTTTGGGGGAACCCCAGTGGGGGTTACGGTAGCTTTCTACTGCTTTTGGCTCAAGGTTCCATTTTGATGTGTTCTCCCAGCGTTAAACACCACCAGCACTACATTAGCTGGGTTTGCTTTAAACTTCTTGGATGACCACCTGGCAGATATGCTCTAAAGAGAATTCTTATTCAAGTACAACTTAGAGACTCCATCCAATTCTCATATTTTGTGACTATGTTGTCAGTCCTCAGCGCCTCACTGAAGAAGAAGCTCTATGACACTCAGTTTTAGTGCATCCTGCAAAAGGAAGTCCTCCAAGTACTCAGGGGTGGAGAACATGTGACCTCAAAGCCATGTGTGGCTTTCTAGGTCCCTGTGTGTGAATTTTTCACTGAGTTCAGGTTTTAGAGAACAAATCATTTTATTAAACCATCTTGGCAGACAGGCTAAACTAGGTTGAAGGTAACTGAACGGTCTCAAATCTGTTAGTGAGTTGGGTAGATGGATAGGATATCTATCCCAAATATGTGAAGACTTCCCCAGAAGAGTAAGCCCATGAGAACAATTTCTTCCAACGGTCATGAAAGTGGCTGAAGAAGGAGCTGTGGAGTGATTAGATCTTAGTCAGACATCAAAGATACCAAGGTCATCCAATGTATTCCAGGCCATTGCCAGTCATTGTAATTTTGTCTTTGATGACTCAGGAAGAGAGAGGGAGGTTGTCAACTTTATACAACTCTGCCTCACTTAAATCCAGTTCATGTACAAGTCAAAATATTACCCAGTAATGTAATTGTGTCTTCTTCAAAAACTTAGGACAAACCACAACAACATCATGGATCTTTAGTTGGAGGGAATCTTAGAAGCCAACTGACATACCCACCATAATTTTACAGCTGAAGATCCAAAATGTGAAGTACCTTATCCAAGGGCACACAGATGTTGAGGGGAAGAGGCAGGATTTGAACCTGGTCCCTCTGACTCTGAACTTACACTCTTCCTAATATGGGAAGCATTCTGGGCTCTTTCTCCTCAGCTGTGATTTTACTGTTGATATGACTTTCATAGGAGAGGTATGGCCTAGTGAATACAGTGCTAGGTTTAGATTCAAGAAGACAAAATTATGACTAACACTAGCTAAGTGATCCTAAGGGGTGTCACTTAGACTCTATGTTCCCCTGGCAACTGCCAAGGGTTTATTTGGAAAGTCATAAATGGGTTGTGACCTCCGTTGGTAGGAATTCCCATACCTAGAGTTCTTCACAATGCATTTTTTCTGATTTGGTAAGAAGGCTCCACATTACAAGTTTTAAGAGTGGAACAACTTTTTTGGGGAGGAGGGGTTGGGGAGCAAATTTGTAAAGACACTTCTTTATCATTAGGACAGAGTTGCTTCTAGCTTAATATAAATGTGTTCTACATATTACATTTCAAGTGCTCTTGAAGCATGAATCCTTAAAGCTAGAAGACATCAGAGGCCCTGATTAGTGTGACTAATGAATCCTCTGAAATGGTAGCATTCTTTGAATTTGTACCGCAAATTGCCATTGGAATACAATTAATGATTATATTTTTACATATTTATGGCACCAAATAGTGCGAGATTGGATACATGTAACTGCTTCTGGAGATTCATTCTTTACATTAATCAGGATCTAACTATAATCCACATTTCTCCTTTTGTGGGAGAGGAAATTGATACTTAAGGTTTAGGTAATTGTCATTCTCATCATTGGCTGAAACAGGACTCTAATCCAGGTTATAGGATCACAGATTTAGGAGTCTACTAGTTCAACACTTTCATTTTACAAATAAAGAAACTAAGGAACAGAAATTAAGTGACTTGCCCAAAGTTGCACAGGTAGTAAGATTAGGCAGAGATTTGACTCCAACCAAGCCCTTCATTCCATTATACCACACTATCTCTCTGACTCGGAACACAGGACTTTTTTCGCCCACTATGCCACACCCCTTCTCCAAGCACCTATTAGTCTCTCCTCAATGAATTGAAAGTAGTAGAATCCTTGAGCAAAAATTCTCTTATATTTTTTTCCTTCTATCTCTAGACACCTTTCTACTTTCTCATCCCCATTTTGCATCATCCTAGTCACTCAGTAGAGGTATCTGTCCAGCAAGATGGAAAAAGTCATCCAGAAACTTCCAACTATATGGAAATTGGGGGTAGAAAGAGGAGTTCTGTAAGACCACCATCTCCTATAAGAACTTCTCCCAGGCTTTATGGACCAGCCTGACAGGATCTGAGGGAGCAATATGCTTAGGGTCCATACTGCCCCCTGGTGGCCTAGGTGCTCTCTGTGGCCTCACAGCTGAGGGAGCCCCGTGTACTTCTATTTATCCCAAAGATGACTTTTGTCTTTTAATGTTTCTAGGAAAGCTAGGCATGACCTAAAAAGGTGATGGAGGGAGGGGAAGAATGAGAAAGTAGGGAGTAGGAACATCTAGCAGGGCCCTTGACTTTCTGCTTCTATTCAACACCAACTTTATTAAGATATCAGAGTAGGAGCAGGTAGGTGGCTGCAGGGGAAACATGGCATTGAATACTTAATAAAAAAAGGAGTTTCTCTCTCTCTCTCTCTCTCTCTCTCTCTCTCTCTCTCTCTCTCTCTCTCTCTCTCTTTACCTCTCTCTCTCTCTCTCTCTGTCTCTTCTTTTTCTGCCTCCTCCTTCTTCTTGCAGGAATTGAGAGTTTATTGGACTTTATTTGCATTTTTAAAGCACTTTCTCCTTCCACAAAAGAGAAAGATGCCTATTTACCCACTTCACTTAATGTGAAGAATGCTTTGCTCTAGGTATTCACCCAATTAACTGGTCAGACAGCTGGAATCTTATATCAGGGAATAAACAATTCTTCAAAGAGAAGCCACTCAGAGCTTTTTCTTTGGAGAACTCTATCTCTCCACCACTTTGTCCCCTCCCCCCTTTCCTTTTTTTCCTTGTTCCTTATAATCCTCAGTCTGGCCTGGATGTCACAGCTTCAGAGCTGAGAACTGTCATCTGTGGTCTACCACTCTTCTAGCCATACCATGAATGACACTTTAGTTCTGTGTTAATTGCCCCGCTGCAGCTTGGCTATCAGCCCGCCCCTGTCTCAGATGTACTGATTGCAGACGTGAGCAGAGTGAGTGAGCTGGCTTGCAGAGGTCGGGGCACAGAGGGGCCAAGTTCAAGGGCACAGAATGGTACAGACATATAAACAAGGGAATGGTATGTAAGCAATAAAGACATAAAGGTTAGGATCAGGGCTAGCAGTACAATAAACAGCTGTGATAACCCAGTTTGTTTATAGATAAAGAATTTACTGTAAAATCCTCAACTTGCTGGCTAAATTTGTTAACGCTTTAAAAGACACGGATTTTTAGATCCTTTTTCACTCTGTCTCCAGTGCACTCTGGAAACATCTGTGGGCATCTTAAGGATGTTTTTCTTTTTTTTTCTTCTAACATTAGAAATGCACAGTCATCACAACAGCTAGAAATACCCCCCAAACCCAAATCATCATGTTTAGTTGTACTGGAAATATTGCAATGGAAGGCAGCTACTCCAAAGTGTAGCACTTTTAGTCCCATTAAAAAAAAAAACAAACTCCATTTTTCAAGCGGGAACATGTTCCCTTGCACTCCCATTTTTCCTAATTTAATTTTAATAAACATAAGTGGAGTAAGTAAAATTTCATTAGAACTCTAGTAAATTCAGCTCTGTGTATGTTGTGCTAACTTTATTTTTTCAAATAGATTTCAGAGTGTAACCAAGCATTTGGTGAAATTACTAGAGAGGTTCTTAACTGTCCTGTGAGGCTTCCATCAGAAGTACAATATATTGTACTGTAACTATTGATCCAAATGGCTACATTTCTAAAGTAGAAAATGATTGTGTAGTGAAAGGAGTGCAGAGGTGCGGTAAAATGCCCTCAAGTATATAAAGACATAAAGATTAAAGTCACCCTGTAGATTCCCGTTAACTCCTCTAAATCCACTGGGTAATGTGTTCTTTTAGGATAAATCAAAAACTTGGTACCAATTAATGTGATGGGGGGTGGGAAGCACTCTTGATAAATAAGAATGCTTCTCCAGCATCAGCCTGATCAGACAAAGTTTTCTTTGCTTTAAATACACAGAGAGGCTGTTAATTAAAACTCCCAGATGTCAAAGGAACATCTGAGTATCTGGAAGGCAAAATAACACCCCCAAATTTGTCAGACAGAACACGTATTCCAGATAAGGTATCAAGACTTCTGCATAAGAGGATGCCTTAGAGTGTTAATACCAACAGTTTTCCAGGGCTGAAGGCAGGCTCCCATTTCTATGAAGATGGGATGTGTTCACAAGGACAGGTAGAGTGTGATGGACATGGTTTTCAACTGTGCTTCATGGAGAGCTATTGCTTACCCATTTCTTAAATGGGTAACCTTAAACCTTAAAAATCAACACAAGGCTCTTACTAGCTGCCACCTTAAAGATGATTAAAGAATTATTATTTAACAACAATACCATGTCCCTCTATGTTTATAGGGGCTGGGATCAGGTTAGCATTTAGGTTCTTTATGATAGTAAAGGGCACCCCTGTCTTTGATGGTTTCATGCAAGAGTGAGCACAGTGAAAGTCGACATATTAAAAGAACCGCAGTTCCTGGACTGTCAGAGACAAGTCCCATATTAAATATATTGAAGATTAAGGGAATTATTTATCTTTACTTTAATTACTAAACCAACTTGTTTTAGTCGATTCTCCCTTGTGTGTCAAAATGCCAGTTTGTGTCGAAATTAATCCATACATTGATTGTACCTACCAAGATATTACTGGAGAATTTTAATGACTCTACAATGATGATGGGACCAGTTTTAGCCTTGAAAGTCATGGATAGAATTGCCATTTATATTTCAAAAGAGCCCGGTGGCTGCGGATGCCTCTGATCCACAGAGTAAAATGCTGCTCTGAGCTGGTGGCAAATGAACCAGAGACAAACAGAAAGAAGAAGCACCAGACCTGGGTAAGATGCCTTAAGGTCCTAGCACCACAAACTGACTCTCCATGGATCTATTTTGAAAAAAAAACAAACAAACCATCGCTGGAGGGGGACCCTCTTGGGCCCCAGGAGGATCATTAGTGCCTAAAGCTGGTCCTGAAACAACTATTTTAGCACTAAGAAGAAATGAAGAACCCTAGAAAAAACAAAATGAGTGAAAGCAATAAATGATATAAAAGTGCCAGGTATATTTAAGATGGAACACTACTATACTTTGAAATTAGGCGTCTTTCCTTGTTACATGATTATTGTTTGGGGATTTGCATAGGGGATCACTCTCTGACCAATAAAAATGGAAAAGATTAGCGCCAAGTCTGCAAATTATATATTTCAATGCTGGGTCAGCTCTTACTGGGAGGCTCTTTTGGGCTGCTATGCAATTTGTATATAATAGCTAACTTTTTCCCCCTCTTTTTTTTCTTTTCTTTTCTTTTCTTTTTATCAATCAAAGCTATTGAGAAGAATTGTTTCATTAGATATAACCGTATAGCAGAGAAATTTATAGCTGAGGTTTAGAAGTAATTGGTCCCTGACCCAATGAACAGAGTGTCACTATAGAAGTTTGTGTTCTATTAAGTGTTAATAAGTGACCAAGATCTAGACTAATTCACTGTCAGGGTTCATTATCATTATAGGTTCTCACTATTTTTCAGTACCTTTTGCTCTGCCCTTCTTGCTACATATGGAAAACCTATATCAAGATGGTTGTCATGGCAATGAAAAGATTTGCATGTGTCTTATCTATCTATTTAAATACCTTCTTATGGTTTATAACTACTATAATACTCCCTCCAGACCAGCTCATTGTTAATTTAGAGCTAGCCTGGTGCGTCTGAGGTCATCAATACTATCTAAAGCATGTTGTCTAGACAACTCTGAAGCCACTGTCCATGGGGGTAATTGTTTTATGCAAATGCAAAAAATGGGGGGAGAGGACAATGGTGATACGTTCATCCTCCAGTCTTGGCAATCTGCTTGACATACTATTTGGCCACCAAAGTGACTGTATAATTACGTACCTTACCTGAACATGTGTTCCTGAAGAGGTGAAAAGGCACCAAGGCCATGCAGGAAAAAAAAAATTATTGCTTCAAAATTGGAGTTTCCTCCACATTCCTCTCTTTACTAATCATTTTGTGTGTCATTAAGATTCCTGAATACTGAGTTCTCAACACAGTTGGATAGTTTGACATGAAATAAAAGGAACCCACCATAGGGAAGGTAGAAATTCCAAGTGGCCGCCTTCCTGGGACTCTATCTCAATGTCCCTTCTTGGCTTTTTCCATTATGCTTGTTGTCCAAGGTTGACTTTTTTATTCTTTCAACACTTTCTCTAAAAATATGGCATCACCTTCAGAGGGAATCAATGTGAAAATGATTTCACAAATTGAGAACTGAAAGGGACATGGAGGGGCATCATCTATCATCCCCCACCCCACTCCCAGTTTTACAGATGCAGAAACTGAGGCTGGAGAGCTTAAGAAAATTATATTTATACAGCAATAAATGGAAGAAATGAGATTTGAACCTTAGTATCCCCTCGCTCCAGACCAGGCATTCTTTTCCACTGTATCTGTCATTTGACAGTCTTCAAGAATGTGCCAATAAATAAACAAAACTGAGCTCTCCTAGATCCAAAAACAGCCTCAATACCTTGGAAATAAATCCAACTCACTCTTATTTGATCTTGTTAGTTCAGGAATGTGGCTTTGTTAGGCCTGCTATTGATAAAAACTACCTTTAAAGGTACTTTAAAAACTACTCAGTTGCATTTTCTGACAAATTGTATCTTGATGCTTACTGAGATTTAAGGGAAAAAAAGCATACCAAGAGGCACAGTAGTTTTATAATGGACTGATTTTCCGATTTTCTATTTGCCTTTGAATTCCATGACCATACTCCCAAGCAAAGATTTTTTAAAAGATAATTTCTATCATTATTCATAGTCTTAGGTAATGCTAACCTGTTCTCCTAGTAGCACATTAGGAGCCATTTTACCCTGACAATACAGTTAGACTGTGTTTACATATTGGACTACAATCGCTGTTTGACTAATCCACAGAAGGGGAGATTTGCTATTGCATCTCAATAGCTCATCTACTTCAGACTGTTGTGAACTTTCTAAAGATGTGTTTTCATTTATAATAGCAGATCTTGTAGTGTAGTAATCTGGAATTGAAGTTTCAGTGACAGATTTATTCAACTAGCACTTTGCATAAGGCATTATTGAAAACATTTTCCCTATATATGTATGTATGCATGTATGTATGAATGGATGTATGTGTGTGAACAAAACCTTCTGAAGATTATTTCTGCAATTTAGTAAACAGGGAATTGGAAGCCAGGCATCAGTTTCTGGGTGTTTTTCATGATGGATTTTACAGCAGATGACCTGGCAGCTGATCTCATGATCGAAGTTATGCTCTGCCACATAGATACAAACTGCCATCCATACTCAGTGGATCACCCACCACCCCCCTTCCCATGACATGCCTGCAAGCTAAGTACTGCAAATGTCCAGAAGTCCAGACTGACCTCCTCACCTCCCGTCTGGGAAACATTCCTACTCTAGGCAGCTCATTTGTGACAACAAACAGAGCAGGGCCATTGGACTCCTTTTGAAAAGGAAAAAAAAGAGGCAACAGCCATGAATAGAGAGTGTCTGTTACAACAATGACAGACAATGAATGTGATTCAGATAGCCAACTGTGCTTCCCTGTAAAGGGAAAGGAAAGGAGGAGGAAGAGGAGGAGGAGGACCAAAATGAGGAAGAGGAGGGAGAGGAGTAAAGGAAGAGGAGTTGGGGGAGGGGAAAAGGAGGAGGGGAAGCAGAAGGAGGGGGAGGAAGAAGAAGGAGAGGGCGAGGATAAAGAACAGGAGGAGAAAAGAGGACAAAAAGAAGCAGGGGGAAGAGGAGGAAGATGAGATCAAGGGATCAAGGAACAAGAAGAAGGAGAAGAAGAAAAAGGAAAAGGAGGGCAATATTAAAGATGAAATGGAGCATAAATGGAGAGTATAGAAAGTGGAAAGAAGAACATAGTGCCTGGCACAGTTAAGAGTCTAATAAATACTTACTGATCTAAATAAAAGGCTAGCAGAAAATATTCCCTCCCTTACTGACTCTTTGAATCCTTTCTTACATTTCTCCCTATGGTTCATTGTACCCTCACACCGAACAACCCATTGTTATTTTTGTACTTTAATAGATTAATTGTGTGTGACTCTTTGTGACCCCATGTGGGGTTTTCTTGGCAAAGATATCGGCATCCTTTTTCCAGCTTATTGTACAGATGAGGAAACTGAGGCAAACAAGGTTAAGTGATTTCTCTCAGGTCACACAGCTAGGAAGTGTCTGAGGCCAAATTTGAATTCAGATCCCCCTGACTCTAGGGCTGGGGCTCTATCCATTGTACCACCTAGCTGCCATCTAACACTCTGCCCCTCCCTAAATATTAAAAATGTATAAGTAGATCAAATAGCCAGATAAGTAAATTCACATTCAAGTAAAAATGAATGGTAGGGTATATGTTTGGCCAAATGGTAATGTAGTTATTTTCTCCACCTACCTAATACTCTACCCTAATGAACTTGGGCTGTTCTCAACTGATAAAGCTCAGTTCATAAGATGACAAAAATTCCAGTAGATGTCTTCTGAAATAACACTGGACAAGTGAAATATAGAGCTCCCATTCACATGCCTCATACCACCTCCTACTCTCACCCCCAACTCACTCCATAGACCAGGTTCAGCCAGTGCAAGTAACCTTAGAGGCTCATGTTTCAGTGTGATCCTGCAGAGACCCTTGCCTGATTTCCTCAAGGTAATAGCAATGACTCAGTCACAATCTCTTCCTTTCCTCTACCCTAGTCCCAGGTGGAAGACATTGATTCTGAGGGAATCAATGAGGGAAAAGAAATATGTGTGGATGTGGGGGGGGGGGGGGTGTGGGTGTGGGTGTGTGTACAGGTTTAATTTGGTCAAGTAAACATTCAAACCTTGGGTTCCCAGGCTTCTCAAGAAGGGGATGATGAGGACACTTAGCACCAAGTGTATTTCAAAGAATAAATGGGTAAGAGTATTGGGGAAGGGGCATATGAGAGAAGAGTGAAGAAAGAAGTCAGAAGCATCATTCTGGTCATGTAAGAAAAAAGTTGAAAATGAAAAAAAAAAAACATCCAAAAGAGCCATCTAATGACTGGGCATAAGTCTAGTGCCTAAGTAGAAAAACTAGCAAATAGCATCCTTCTAGATGGAAGGAAAACATGAGTTAAAAAAAAGTTTAAAGGTCATAGAACATCAAATAAGCAATAGAAAATCAAGAATTTAACATTGGCAAAGGAACTTCAGTGGCCTTTTGGTCCAACCCACACTTGAAAAAGAATATCTGCAATACCCTTTCATCCCACAGTACCATGGCTAGGTCTATACTCCAAAGACATCCAAAAATAAGGAAAAGAACAGATTTGTACAAAAATATTTATAACAACTTTTTTTGTGGTGGCTATGAATTGAAAATTAAAGGGATGCCCATCATTTGGAAATGACTGAGCAAGTTGTGATAAATGAATGTAATAGAATACTATTGTGCTCTACGAAATGATGAACAAGTAGATTTCAGAAAAATCTGGAAAGGCTTACATGAACTGATACAAAGTGAAGTGAACAGATGCAGGAGAACCTTGTAAACAATAATAGCAACATTGTTCATGATAATTGTTCATTCAATAAGTCTGTGAATGACTTAGTTCTTCTCAAAAATACAGTGATACGAAATAATCCCAAAGGACTAACGATGAAGCATACTATCTGCCTCCAAAGGAAGAACTAATATTGATTGAATATAGACAGAAGCATGCTATTTTTCACTTTCTTTCATTTTTTTCTTTTGTTTGAGTCTTATTACACAAAATGACTATAATGGAAATGTTTTACATAATTGCTCATGTGTAACTGTGTATATCTGATTGCCTACTGTCTCAGGGAAGGGACAGTGGAGGAAGGAATAGAATTTGGAACTCAAAACTTTACATCAAAATGTTAAAAAATGGGGGAGAGATTAACCTTTACTCTAACATGCTTAACAATTAATCATCTGTCTTCTTGTTGAAGACTTCCAAGGAAGAGGCGACTTCCACATCTTGAGGAAGCACATTGTACTTTTGGCCAGATTGAGTTGTTGGGAAGCTCTTCATGTTATCAAATATAAATTGACCTCTTTGTAACTTTCACCCATGGTTCCTGGTTATGCCTTCTGAAGTTAAACAAGTGAAATCCCTCTTCTGCATGCTGTTGTTCACTCATTTCAGCCATGTCCAACTCTTTGCGATCTCATTTGGGGTTTTCTTGAAAAAGATACTGGAATAATTTGCCATTTCTTTCTCCAGTTCTACTAGATAGAATTACTACCTACTGCCACCTAGCAGCCCCCAAATACTTGACAACAGATATCATACCCCTCTTTCATCACTTAATTTTCTCTTCTCCAGACCAAATAGCCCTAGTTTTTTGGCCAGTCTTAAACTGACAGTTTCAAGACCCTTCACTACCCTGGTTGTCTAATCCTGGACACTAGTTTTTCAATGTCCTTCTTCAAGTGTGACACCTAGAAATGAAACACATTACTCCAAATAAGATCTGATGAAGGTATAGTATATTGAAAATATTTCAGTATTATTCCTAGAAGTTATGCGTCTTGTGAGACAGCTCAGTGGTATAGTGAATAGAGTGCTGAACTTAGAGTCAGCAAGACTCATCTTTCTGAGTTCAGATCTGACCTCAGACACTTACTACCTGTGTGTTCCTGGGAAGGTCACTTAACCCTCTTTGCCCCAGTTTTCTTATCTGTAAAATGAGCTGGAAAAGGAAATAAAAAATCATTCTAGTATCTCTGCCAAAAAAAATGGGGTCACAAAAAGTAGGACATGACTGAATGACATGCATTTTTTAATGATGGCTAAGATTGTGGTAGCTTTCTCAAACTTCAGGATAATCATGTCTCTCTCACACTGTACTTATGATGTTGACTTTTGCTACGCAAGTTTAAGACTTTACATTTAGCCTGTCATATTAAGTTCATACCTCTAGTCTGCTGAGACTACTTTGGATCCTGACTATTATCCAGTATGTTAGCTATTCGTCTTTTTGGGTTATCTGAAAATTTGATCTGCATGTCTGCTATCCCTTTATATAAATCATTCAAAAATGATTAAAAGTACAAGGGCAAGCAAAGATCCCCTGGCTACTCCACCTTAGGCTTACCACCATATTGACATGAAGCATTCACAATTGTTCTTTGAGTCCAGCCATCAAACAAGCTGGCAATCCATATAATCATGTGACCATAAAGTTCATATTTTTTCCTCTACTCCATAAAAATGCTGAGACATACTTTATCAACAGATTTGCTAAAATCAGGCAAATTATATGCATAACTATTTTAATAATTCTGACAAAGAAGGAAATACAGTTAGGATAATACGTCCTGTTCTTGATGAAGCCATCATTAAGAAAGTAATCATCTCAGTAATCATCAGTTTATAGATGCTTACCAACCATTGTTACAATGATCTGTCTTAGAATTTTCACAGAAACAGAATTCAAGTTCACAGATTTATAGTTTACAGAATTTCTAAGGTTTTTTTATTTTTTTACAAATTGGGATTAAATTTACATTTCTAGAATTTTGTGGTCCTTATCACCTTTTTGATGACATTTCAAATATCACTGACTGGATATAAGCAATCACATCTGGAAGTTCTTTCAATGAATAAGGATTCCATTCATCCAGGCCAAGTAACTTGAATTCATCAGGAGCAACTAGGTGTTCTCTTCCTGTCTTCTTAGCTATCAACTCCTCATTAGATATTTTTGTCATGGCATATTCAGTATAAGAGTCATTCTTCTTAGTAAAGAAAAGAGAAGTAAAATAAGCACTAAACCATTCTGTCCTCACTCTGTGATCCGTTATAAAGCCTCTTCTACCCTCCAGCAAAGGATTTATCCCTTTTCTATCTTCTCTCCCAAAAAGTTTTTTTTTGGGCAGCTTTTGGTTAAACTTAGATCCCTTTTACCAACCTCAGTTTATTCTGGCCTTTAGTACACTTGAAATTATTGCAACATTTTACTAAGATAAAATCAATCAAAATCCTCAATGAAAAAGAGATTTAGATTCCCAGGTTTAGGACCCCTATTCTAAGGAATGAATTCTCTGGATGGAGAAAGGGAATTATTTGTTTGGAAATTAAAGTAATATAAAACAAATTATATCAGTACATTTTTTAAAGTGGAAAAATGTCACACAATACTAAGGGCATTTTTGTATATATTCCTTGTTTCATCAGTTGCCATACTCAAACATTCATCACCAGCTAATAAACCTCTCTCTACTCAACTGAACTGGTTCTCAAAAATCTGATACAATTCATTGCTTGGGACGTAATCAATTCCTTTCCAGTGCTGTATATACTGGAAATGTCAAAAGGGTATGAATGTTAAACATATCTTTTACAAACCCTAATACAATAAAAATCATAAACCAATATTTGAAACACATGCAAAAGATAATAGTCTCAAACAGAGATACAATAACAATACCACTAATAATGAGTCATCAGAGAAATATTAATAACCATGTTAATAAGAATAACCAGATGAGGTTTCTAGGATGGAGCTATAGCAAAACCCATAAAAAGTTCTCAGAGCACACATTGCCTAAATAAAAAAGAGGATTAATGATCTGAGCATGTAATTAAAAACATAGAATCTCTCAAGAAACCCGAAATAAACACAAAAGAAGAAATCTTGAAAATTAGAGGAGAAATAGATAAAAATGAAACAAAATGCCTAAAGAAATGATAAAACTAGAAGGTCTTTTTGAAAAGACTTACAATGTGTAAACCTTTAGCTACCAAAACAAACAAACAAAAATGAATAAGGCAAATCCATAACAGAGAGGAAGTGAAAAAAAATGATTAAAACCTACTCTCCACATTCTATGTTAGCAAACCAAGAATTTAAAAGAAATATATGTTTACTAACAATAACTTAAAGTACTCAAATTAACAAAACAGGAAAGAGCAATCTAAAATAACTTAATCACAGGAAATGATATTGAGAAAACCATAAAGAAACTATCACAAATAAACACCTAGATTTAAAGAGAAGAGACAGGGTGGACATAATGGACACAGAGCTTGCCTCAAAGCCAAAATGACCTGATTTCAAGAGCTGTCTCTAATATATACTGGCTGAGTCTTGTCAGGATTCTAGGTCACTGGTGTCAAACTCAAATAGAAATGGTGGACACTATATTATGCATAAAGATGCTTGTGGGCTACATATTGACTTAGAAAATCATATAGGTATTCTGAGCAAGATGAGCTATGCAGAACAATGAATGAGGTGGCCAAGGAAGAAATTGTAACAGGTGAAAACAAAAGGGGAGAACTCAAGTCAATATGGGGAGGAGGTCACATTGAAGAGTACTCTCAGAGCGGGGATGATATATTCTGCAATGGGAGATCCATCTAATCTTCAGAGAGATGATGCATAGGGAATCTACTTCCTCTGATAAAATGTTGTACCTCCAATGTATAACATCATATGTTAGCAGAAAGGGAGATCCTATAGGGTGTGCAGAAGGACAGAAAGTCAGGGGCTCAGAAAAGACTAACAAATATGATAAACTTTTGCTAACTTGATTGAAAAGAAGAGGGCAGGAAACCAAATCAACCAAATATCAAATGACTAGGTGAAATCACAAGGATGCCAGAAAAAATTAATAAATCAAAACCAAATATGAATAGTTATATGCCAACAAACTTTAGACTCCTCAAGACAAAACATTACTTTCACAAATATTATTCAAAATAAGAGAATACTAAATAGAGATTATAAATAATTGCATCTGAGAAAAGCTAATAAAACTGTCTGCAAAGAAACTATTAAAGGGCATTGTTGGGGTATGGGAAGAGGGGGTAGATCCTGATCCTAATGGAATTATGGGAGAATTCACAAACTTTTAAAGAATAATTAATATTGATACTGTAACAGCTAATATTTATATAGTTCTTAATATGTGCCAGACACTCTGCTAATCACTGTACACTTATTATCTCATTTGATCCTCAAAACAACCCTGTAGGGAAAGTCCTGTTATAATCCTCTACGTACAGATGAGGAAACTGAGGTAAACAGAAGTTAAATGACTTGGTCACACAGTAAATGTCAGAGACTGGATTTGAACATTGTTTAAAGCTATGAAACAAAATATGTGTGTCTTTGCATTGTTGACTACCAGTAAAAAATAAAATAAAGTTGAAAGTTTTGTATTTAACCAAGTTTGATAATAACAGCCCCAATTCTCTCCTATTTAGAACAGTATATAAATTCAGCTGTTTATGATTACACATATGTCAATACATTTAAACTATTCTCTGCTCAGAGCACTCATTTCATCCCTCTCCATGCCCCCCCAAAGCCCTTATATGCCTTCTAAATAATGTGAGCCTTAGTATTTATTTCCAGGACAGCTTGGCAACTAGTTTGGAAAAAACCAGAGGATCATAGATTTCGAACTGCAAGAGATCTTAGAGGTCATTTTGTCTAAATCTCTCGTTTTCTAGGTGAGGTGACCAAGGCTCTGGGAAGTGAAGTCATTTGTCCAAAGACACAAAGCTAGTAAACGTCAGAGCCATAGTCTAAACTCAGGTCTCTCTTACTCCATAGCCAGTTCTCTTTCTTCTCTTTGATGGTGTCTCCTCATAAATTCCATCCCCAAAATAGCATAATCCCAAGAATACCGGTGTAAGCAGAGCAGCTACAAAACCAGGCAAAGCTATAGTCCCTTTGCTGAAAAGTGAGGTGCTTTTTTCTTCAGAAAATACTCATGTGATGCCTAATGTTCAGACTCTGTGATGGGTGTTGTGGTTTTCACTGAACACGTTCTGCTAAATCTGGTAATCACACTGAGTATTTACTATGTGGAATGGTGCTGCCAGGATTTAAGCAGAAGATACTCATCCATGACTACTATTCCATCACTAATCATCACTGATAAATATTGAAAATATTAATCAGCATCCATCTGATCCCAATCCCCCACTCAACCACAATAAAAACCTCTGTTGTTTACGTTCTGACTGCTTCTCACATGTATTTTTTCTGCTCATTTAAAGCATCAGCTCCTGTTTATTTCCAAATGGCTCCTGAAAAGATGGCAGAAGACACAGAAAAAACATTCCTTGATCTGTTTTGCCAGGATAGAGCATTAGACAATGGCAAATTATAGTCAGGCACATAGCCAGGTAGGTAGAGAAGCACTAGACAGATGGAAAGATAGATAGATAGATAGATAGATAGATAGATAGATAGATAGATAGATAGATAGATAGATAGATAGATAGACAGACAGAGAGACAGACTGATAGATGGAAAGATAGATATGATATGAGACAGATTATAGTTATAGATAGAAATAGATACAGGAAAATAGAAACAGATGATAGAGATAAATAAATGATAGACAAGCAGATGATAGATACAGAAAGATAGAGATATAGATGATAGATACAGAGAGAAATAGAGATATATAGAAACATGACAGATGTAGATATTCTTGCAGTTTTCCTTCATTCTAGAGGATAACCATGACATTAGGAAGGAGATGTCATGACACGTAAGTGAATTGGATTTAAGCCAAGGAGGTCTGTGCAAAGTCACCAGCCTCACTCTGTCCTCTGGAGCCATCTGGGTCCACTGGCAAGATATAGATCAGGACAATTAGAAATGGCCCAGATTAGCCTTTTTGAACTAAAGTCTCCTCCAGGTCTCAGTTTGTCTGAAGCAACACCCATTTATTAATGAAAAGTAGGTTAAGAATGAGGCAAAGAATGGCCTTTTTTTTTAACTTAAGCAAAAAAAAAAAAAATCAATCTGGAAGGAGAAGACCCTCAGGGTTTCTGACCAAAAAAGAAACAATTTGGAGAGTTAGGGGCAGCACTTTTGAAGAATATAATGTAACAGGCTCAGTCCTAAAAAGGAAATGGGGGATGTTAAAATGATGGCTAACGTCAAGCCCCTGATCTCTTCTTTAAGTTGTATGAAATATACCCATATAAAACGTGGAGTAAACAAAATTCTGTACTTAACAATCTCCAGGCTCTCTGGCTCTCGGGCAGTACTGACCCCTCTAACAGTAACAGAATGATATGGATGAATTACAAAGCTGAGAAGAAAGTACAGATTGACCCAGCAGTGACCTTCTGCAGCCAGGTGTGCCAAGGACCCAGGCAGGCTCTGCACAGTCCCTTGGCTCTTTGCTTTCCTTAGATCTGAGCTCATGCTGTGAGATTAGGGTGGGCAGGCAAGCCAGGGTATGGGTTATAATTGTTGTTCTTGGCATGGTTTGTTGGGTTGTTTGGTGTGGTTTGTTGGGTTATTTTACTTTAAGGGGAAAAATCAGCATTTCAGATTGTACAGGAGAAATCCATGTATATGGAGAACAGAAGATGTGGAAGATGGAGATGGGAAGGAAAGAGTACCTCTTTGATTTGGACTAAAAAATGAAATGAGGGTTACCTTGTTTACTAATTTTTACTAATTATCTGATCTTAGTGACTTCATTTTAGGGTTTTCTTGACAAAGACATTGGAGTGGGTTTGTCATTTACTTCTCCAGATCATTTTACAGATGAGAAAACTGAGACAAACACAACTGGTAAATGTCAGAGACCAATGAGTCTTCCTAACTCAGTCCTGGCATTCTATTCACTGCACCACCTACCTGCCCTATTTATTAATAGAATGAAAAATGAACAGTGTCACTCTAGTGTCCTCTCAAAAGAGAAATAATTAGTGTCTTCTGGTATTGGCTTATTCTGTACTCTGTGTAAAGAGCCAAGGACTCAGGCCTTTTTGACCATCACTAAGGCCCTCTGTTGGTAAACAAGGCAGAGGTTATCTCATCATAATCATAATGAGAGCACTGGATCTGGAACCAGAAGAAGGAAGGAAGGAAGGGAGGAAGGGAGGGAGGCTGGATATTTCTATATTCCTTTTTTTTTGCAAGGCAATGTGAGTTGTGACTTGCCCTGAGTCATACAGCTAGCAAGTTTCAAGTGTCTGAGGCTGGATTTGAACTCAGGTTCTTTGACTCTAGGGACAGTGCTCTATCCACCGTGCCATCTAGTTGCCTGAAAAGATGCTTCTTTCCTTTCTCTTGCTTTCTTTTTTCTTTCCCTTCTTTCCATCCTTCTTTTTTCCCTTCCTTTCTCCTTATTCCTTCCTTCCTTCTGTTCAAATATGTATTGTATAACTCCAGTATTAAAAGAAATATGTTAGTGCCTGATGAAGATGCAAAAAATAATAAGTCCTACTCCCTGTCTGCTGGAATCTGTCACTTTATCAGAGATAAGAGATATAAACAAAGAACTCTGATACACAGTAGATTGGTGTGGGAAGCAAAGTATTTTAAAAAGTGCTATGTACCTTATCAATATACTTCTGATTAAAGTTGTTAGTTCAGAAACTGTCTTACCTTTTCTCCTTACCTTGTTTGGAAAGACCAAGGTTAGGTTTCAGTATTGAAAGGAAAACAGCCTGTGTAGTTTCAGGGGAGTTGGAGTATCTTTTGACAACAGTGAGAATAGTGAATATCTTCTCCATCAATGAATCAATCTCAATGAATTTCTTCTTAGTGGCAGCTAAGTGGTGAAATAGATAAACAGTGCTAAACCTGCAGTCAGAAAAACCCGCTATCAAATCCATTCATGGACATTTATTAGGTTGTGACCCTGGACCACTCATTTAACTTTTATTTGCCTCAGTTTTCTCACCTGTAGAAATAGGAGTGATGATAATAAACCTAGTTCCCATGGTGTTTATGAGAATCAAATGAGATGATATTTATAAAAGTGCTGGTGCTCTATACATGTTAGCTACAATAAGCCTCCTCACCACTATTATCGTAATTATTATTGTGTATTTGAAACTCCTGGCCCCAGATTAAGAACCTGGAGAAGTGAAGTCAGCCATGATCTGCGAAGAGCTGTAGAAAGCTTCTGTAGCTGCTTATAGCAAGGAACGATGTTGGAAAATTCCTGCTAGGAGATTGACTTGATACATTGTAACCCAAACAACTCGGCCTGAGGAGCTGTACGTAACTCTCTTCCATGTCCTTCCAAATGTTTGTCAAATTAAAATCTGCCACAGGGGATGGTTTGATGGGCTTCCTTTAAAAATGGCATATGACACTGGGCAAGGGATGAAACTTCTCATTAAGATAAGAGGAATAGCAGCATTTTGACAGTACTTTAAGGCCTGCACATTATCTCATTTGATCCTCATAATAGCCCAGTTATCTCTTTATAAATGAGGAAACTGAGTTTTAGGGAGGTGAATGACTTGTGCAGGGTCATAAAGCTAGTTAAATGTAAGAAGCAGCATGCAGACTTAGGTTCTACTCACTCTGACCCATTCCCAAGTCATATTCCACTGGACTGTGACTGAATCCCACTGTCATGGAGACATGCCACATGGATGATGGGGCACAAAAGCTAGAGTTTTTGCCAGTAACATTGACCCTTCTTCTGTTCTTGAAGGCAGCTTATAAAAATAGGAAAATTCTGACCTTCAGTTACCATGAATCAGTCAATTAATAAACATTCATTAAGCACTTACTGTGTGCCAGGCATTGTGCTATGCCAACACCCTACACATACTTTTAAAGCCGTATGTGTCACAGGGAGCAAGAGATCTCTTGATGGCACAGCCTATGTTTGAGTTCTACTGGGCTGTGTTTTTCTGGGGAGTTCTTATATGTCAAATTGGTCACAGCCCCTTAATGGGTCTTGGACGAAGATAAAAATGAAACCTCTGATGGTTATTGTGTAAATCTGCATTTACCTTTGTCAAGTAATTGTTCATTACCATTGTAATTAATTCTCATAAAACCAGGTGCACATAAAACTACCATTACCTCTGAAGCTTCTTATCTAATGTTCTATGTTCCAAAGCCTACATCTCCATTCTTGGGATGGAAATTTGGAAAAGAAGGACTGACTCTTGAGGTTTTGTAAGGCCTCTTGACCCAAATTAAATTTCCTAACTGCTTAATTTTGATAATAATGATGATAGGTACCATATCATATGTATGTGTGTGTATGTGTATGTGTGTGTGTTTATATAAACACACACACATTTGTATAGTTTTAAGGTTTACAAATTACAAATATTTTCTCATTTCATCCTCACAAGAACCGTGGGACGCAGTTGTTCAGTCTTTACTCATGTCCAACTCTTTGTGACCTAGAATGAGGTTTTCTTGGAAAAGATATTAGAGCAGTTTGCCATTTTCTTCTCCAGAACATTAAGGCAAACAGAGGTTAAATGACTTGCCCAAGTTGACACAACTAATCTGAGGATGAATTTGAAATCCAATCCAACGCTCTATCCACTGAGCCACCTAGCTGTCTATACTTGCTCTTATTAACTCCAATTTTAGATGAGGAAACTAAGATAAAGATTAAACAACTCACCTAGTTTTATAATTAATAGATGTCTGAGGCCACGTTTGAACTCAAGCCTTCTTGACCTCAGGTCCTATGCTTTATGGAGTATACTGCCTAGAAGCTTCCATGATAATATGATAAGTGAGAACCTTTTCATTCTAAAACTGGACCCAACCTCTATTAGGCAGCTACTCTTTGGGAGGTATCTTACAAAGATTTAATTCATTCTAGGTTGTAAATGCTTTATAGCAGATCCTTTCTAGGTTGTAGGTATCAATGCAAAGGGAAAGAAAAGAGAGTGAAGAGTAGGGCTGTCCCTTAGGTATCTGAAAAGCATAGTGATGCATAAAACATTGGCTGGATGTTCAGAGGATACCTGTATTTCAGATAACGTTGAAGGGAATGGAAGTAGCCATGGAAAGAAAACAAAATAATAAAGAAAAAAGAAAACCATGGGGAAGGAGTGGGACAAAGTAGGAGGAAAAGACGCATTTCCTGGCCTCCCAATTTTTCCAAGCATCAACCCTGGTAAGGAATAAGTGGCAACGACAGATCCACATAGAGGAGAACATAGTAGGAGAGGATTATATCCTTACTATTGAGAAAGTGAAATGAGTTGAATCTTAGTTCAATTACTGTTGACAGAATTGTAAGCAGAGCTATATTCCCATCCTCCACTGACCTCATAGGACAAAGAACACTGATATCTTTTTCCTAAAAGACTTCAGTGACATAAAGTTCTAACTAGCCTGGGGTCAATGGGGCTTTGCTTCAAACACATGGAGCTCCAGTAGACATTTTTAAAAATAAATAAAGCAATCCTACTTACATCAATGCAATTATCCTCACTGACTTCTATGTTCATTTCTGAGAAGCTGTGCATCATTTCTGATTTTTTTATTGATATTCAATTGGGAGTAAATTGCAACACTCCTGGAAAAAGTTTTTTCTATTCATTCTCCAAGAATTTCACCAAATAGTTAATTACCTATAAACAAACATTTAAATACAGCACGCTGGGGAGCTTGCTATTTAAAGGAACCCTACAGGGATTCCTTTGGTAAAGGGAAAGATTCTTATATAATTTGAATAATTATCTTTTACTTTCTAAGGTTGGCAAGCTCAGGTTTTCCTATATCTGATGTTTTCAAAAGCAGTACACACCTGGATTTAGCTCTGTTCTCCAGTTGGTGCTTTGAGAGGCACTATAGTACAGTGGGAAGAATGTTTGATTTGGAATCAGGAGACCTGGATTGAAATACTGCCTCTCATACTTCCTTCCTGAGTGACCTTGCTTAAGCTCTTTACCAACTCAGCCTCAGTTTTCCCTTCTGTATGATGGGCATAATAATGCATGTAGCATCTACAGATCAAAGATCATAGTAACATTGTTTTTGAACTGGAAAGAACCCTAGATGTTACCCACTCCAACCCTCTCATTTTACGTATGAAGGAACTGAACCACATATAGGTAAAAGTGACTTGCCTCAAGTCACTCAGAGGTAAGTGACAGACAGAAGTATCATTTGAACTCAGGTCTTCTGATTCCAAATACATGTCCATTTCAATACCGTATGTAAAGTTCTTTGTAAACCTGAAAGCACTATATGAGTGTGAATTATAATTAATAGTGTTATAATTATTACTAATCTCATTCTTCTCATTTTAAAAAAAGTTCAAGTAGAAAGGGTCCTAGTATAAGTCACTATCTTGCTATTTTATATGTGTAATGTTCATATGACTATTGTACATATATATAAATAATGGTTTTTTCATAAGTGAACTCACTTCTGTGTTCACTGAAAGCATTTTCAGGACAACTCTAATAGCAGATAGGCTGACAGAGACGATATGTTCTTCTTACCACATGGTTTTAATTTCTTCTGTAAGTCTCTCTATTTTCAAAGTTTTTCATTCCATGCAATCTGAAGATTATGAGTAGTTGGAATGGAGACATTTATTAAAAAGCATTGTTCTTAAATTGTTACAGATCATGTCCTGGGGGTTGGCAACAATTCTGTTTGTAACGATGCTCTGGTTAGAATATAGTTGATTCCATGAATTATCAAGGATATTTTGAGGTTTGTATGTATAGCACAATGATTGGCTACATTTTAGTTTATAAAGGATGAGTTTCTGATGTACATTTCCAGCCACTTAATTGGTCTCCTCCCCCTTGCTTCAGGAATTCAAGCTATGCTCAACGTTTATGACATTTATAAAATTATAATGGACATATACGTTGTATTTTGGGCCACTTTATTGCATAATCAACATCTATCAATAAATCTAGGGTCCTTAAGAGTAGCTTAGAAAATAGAAAAAAAAGATTTTTTTCTGAAATTTCTGGTGGCAAGGACCTCAACCAGAATCACTATCAAAAACCCTATCAATTTCTCAAAACAAATCTGCATGATTCAGTCATCTACCCAAAGCTTCTGCTTTGGCATGTTGTTGGTTGAGTTAATGTAGATTTCATTCATGGAGCAACTTTTGATTCTACTCTGGGGTCTTAGCTATTTGATAGGTTCTGCATCAATATAAACCACTTTCAGTGAAAATTGACAAATTCATTAACATATACTTTATATACCTTTATTACTGTTTTTTGAAGCAAGGTCTGTTTGTCCCAAACAGTATTTCTATGAATTTTTAGTTTCCTGGTGTGTAGTGAACATCTATTACTACTCTCGGTCACTTTTTATGAAGAAATATTCATCTTGTGCAGCTGCCTTGTAGTCACAAGCCCTGTATTAAATACTCTATGGGTTTTTGTTTGAATGATTTCTAGACCTGTTGTCCATTTTACCATACCAAAAACAGATAGTAAGACTGATATTGTATAGGTATTAACTGCTCTAAATATTTTTCTCTTTGTTATGTTTTGGCCTCAGGATGCCAGTTAACATCTTAACATTTCTCCTTGCTAGACTTACGTATTGATGTATGTTTCCAGAAGAAGGTGTTTTAAAATGTCACATTTATCCATTGGTTCAATTTGCCCTCTAGATTCAAGCTCAAGATTTTCAGTCTTTATTCTTTTTTTGGTGCATATTAAGAATTGTATACTTATTGAATCTAAATTCCATTTTGACATTTTTAGAGAAAGTTTCCACATGAAGTAGCTGTTTAATGTGCTTTTCAGGGCAACCATATAGCAATGTCATTCATATAAATCAAGTAATTAATATAACATTTTTCTATAAATCTTTTTTGAACTTGAACATGATACAAGATTCTATTCATGAGCTGTGATACTAGAATTAATGCTAGACAAAATTATAATGGACTTAAACTGTCTCCCTAGAAGGTGTTACACTGTATATCAATTGTTCTTGACATTATTGTGTGGGTGATGTGTTTTAAATATAGAACATCAGATAATCTAGAGTTCTCACTATGCTTAGTTACGTTTCATATACTTGTAACAAATGACTAAGCCATGAGTACCAAACAGAGTCAGTGACTTCACAGTAATCGATAAAGGCAATATAAACATTCCACCTTTCAAGGTTTTTTTTTTTTCAATAATCGATGATAAGTTGCTTTTTAAATACCTAGAACATTTTGGTGTACCCATTTTACTCCTCAGCTGATATATTTTTATGGTAATTGTTTATAGATTTTTTTTTGAGTAATACAAGCTGAGAATGTTTTATATAAAGTACATAAAAACATAGCCTGCATTTGGATGGGTCACTGCTGTTTTCATCTTTTGGTAATAAATATAGAATACCTTCTGATAAGAAAGATAGGATCAAGCTTTTTTATGAAAGAGAAAGTCATTAAATTACTTTGTTAGTAACTCATGCACCACTGTGAAGATCTGGAGCCAATAATTATGGCTCTTATCCAGTCTTGCTGGTTTCCTGCATTACAGAAAGCTAGAGTTTCAGTCATTTTCTTTTATGATTAAGAATGTTAAAAGCGTAAGAAAACTTGCATTGTGTTAGACTTCATTTTGAACCTGTAGATGACCAGAGACTTTCTTTATTCTCCTCTAATTTTTTTGCTTTTAAAGGGTTTATATTTTTTCGACTGATTTTAAATCATTTTTTTTCTTTCTGATGTTTTTGACTTCTTGTAATTCCTTGACCTTTGGGGCTTTTGTTGTCAGTTGATGAGTACGAGTACTAAGAATTTATAATATCCTTTGGTTTTCTAGATTGCTTTCCACATATTTTTGTTGTTCCCTTTAATTGAAAGATTTGATGTACAATTTTTCTTTTGGCTTGATATTGATGTCATTTTACAATATTTTCCTGGAGGTCTTTAATAGACTTTTTTTCAATCATCTTCTGTCATGATGACATTTTATAATTGTCCTTTAGAGTATTCCTAGATAGCTCCATCTTTTCTCTTATGGTCCCTCCCATGGTAACAACTATAACATAACTGTTATGTGCAAATAATGCCAAGTTTTTACACTGTCAAATATTGTAGGAGAACAGAATCATTCATGATGTTTTGTTTTGTTTTTGACTACATGTCACCTTTTCATATATTTATTCTGTTTTGGTACAGTTAGTTATTATTTGAATTTGTGGAGTTAAACTCAAAGGGGACTGTTTGAAATTCCATCTGAAGTATGTCCATCTCCTTTTCAAAATCACTCAGTACTTGGACCTTAGTTTTACCATCAACTTCATTGAAGAAGTAACTGACACAGAATAAAAGAATTCAGATCTTTATTCTATTTCATGTACACAATTTGCTTACTTTAATGGCCAGCACCCCTTGCACCAAAGCACTTTTATCAAGTGGGGTTTGGTATATCTGATTTATTCCTGTGAATCTTGTCTTCTTGTGGTACTAGAACACAAAGGAAAGCCACTCAATCTGAAGTTCTCTAGGTCAAGTTGATCATCATGATGCAGCCTGATCTCTTTCTTACATTGTTAGAAACAGTTTTATATCACTAGCTGGGGTGCTAACTCAATCAGGTGTGCATTCTTTCACATAAATTACACATTGGAGTGAGATAGATAGATGGATAGATAGATAGATAGATAGATAGATAGATAGATAGATAGATAGACAGATAGATAGATAAACAGATAGATAGACAGATAATAGCACTAGAGGCCAATTGGCTATCATTTTCAGGTTCCTACAAGACTTTAACAGCTCATGTAGTAGTCTCAGGGCACACATACCATTTATCACCCTGCTTGGCATTTTCTTATCTTTCTCCCTCCTCCCTCTATTCTTTTTCCTTTCCTCCCCTATGACATGGACAATGGGGTAGACTTTGAGGAGGTTACTGGTAGTAGTAGCAGGAGCAGATGTAACAGCAAGCTGATAGCATTTAAGTTAAATTTATCAAAGCTGCTTTGCAACAGTTGGTATTATATTATATGAGGAATCCCCAACAAGGTATTTAAAAATAAATTACTATGAAGGCTCCTTTTCAAATTAAAAATTATATACAACTACATGTTAGGTCTTTAAAAGTATGCTGGTGTTGTTGTGTTTGTCCTTCATAACTGAAGAGGACCACGACATCAAGATGATGACCTGACCTGCAATTGACTTTGATTTGAGTGAGGGAGGGCTGTGCAAGGTCACCAACCTCACTTTCTTCTCCTAGCCATCTGGGTCCAGTGGTCTGATGTTCATCAGGATGACTGCAGATGGCCCAGGATGCAGTGTGAGATCCTGGCCCATTCAGGCTAAGGTCTTATAGCACTCTCACTTTGAGTGAGATACACCCATTCAATGAATGGGCTTCTTTAAGTAGTTGTTCAAGGGACGGCCCCCGTTTAATCAAAAAAAACAATCAAACTGGGAGGAAAAGACCCTCCAGGTTCCTGGATAAAAGAGAAACAATTACTATTTAGTATTTTAAAAAATACTAAAAGTACGTATACAAACAGCAAAATATATAATTTAAAACAATCTGTCCAGTTGGTTCTGGATATTTCAATTGAAATTCTAAGTGCACTACAATATTAGGAGTGGGAAATGCGGGGGGCAGGGAGTTTGCACTACTGTTTGCCATATAATATAGTTGTGCATGACCAATGCCCCACAGCCAACATGGCAAGGAGATTTTCCAGTAATTATATCCAATCCCCAGTGCATTTGAAGTCAATGATCTAGAATAGAAAATTTTAATGACGTGTCATTCTTCCATCTCCCAAGCACTAAACAATAAATTGCAGATGCATCTGGGGTAGTACAGCTCCCTGGGAGTAGCATTGCCCAATGTCCACTTCCGTTAACAGAAGCCACGCAAGGTATTCACTCTAACACATCTCCCTACCCCTGTAGAGCATCTATTCCTCCATTTGACAACAGTTCCCCTCCCTTCCTTCCCTTTATCTCTGACATGTTACAGCTGTATCAACATCTTTACCTCCTAATCTGTACTATTTTACATAAACAAAATATGAAATGCTTAATGTGAACTCAAAACCCCTAAATATAGTTTTACAGTTTAAATAGTTTAAAAAAATGCTATCTTTAGGGTAGGAAGAGAGACTTGAAAGAGATAAATTAATTGATATTTCTTCCTAGACCCAAATGTCTTCTTAGCTATGAAAGTTGTAAGGGGTATTTTATGAAACCCCAAATCCCACAAGGGACTTAAAAGCAATTAAAACAATATTAGTGCTTTTCATAATTTTATAATGCTTTTATGCATGTTATAAAACCATACTAATCATTGAAAAGTTCTTTGTATTAAGCTTTCAGAACAGAGAAGTATGTGCATTAGCCTGGAACCATGAATAAGGAACTGGTTAGGTGAACTAGGTTCCCTGCTGGCAGCTCCAGTTGCTTGATCAGACTTCTCATCAGCAAATATTAGCTTGTTACACTCAAAAATGATAGGACCAGAGTATACAGTAACATTAAAAATGTATTTGCACAAACTGAATAGTATATCAATTGAGAAAAGGCACATGAATTCATCTGTATGATGGGAAGTCACAGAAAAGATGGGCGAAGGATTTGGGGGTGATCTAAATGTAACCAGAAGACCTGTCTCTTCTATGGAAATGAAAAAGTTAAGGGAATTTCTCAGTGTTTATTTGACTGGGATAGGGCATATCACTTAAGAGAGTTTTTGGCTCACAATAAAGATTACTAACCACTATATTTTCTTAGCCCTGGTATCAAATTCCTCAGGCACCCAAGTCCCCCATAGTGATTATCAAAAAGAGATTAATAAGGAGAGATGAAAGGAATCAGAGAAAGGAAAATGAACACTGAATTCTTGATTTGAAACTTAGAAATTGTAGAACTAGAAACTGACCTTAGAGAGCATCTGCTCTCACCATTTCATCTCATAGATAAAGCACTGTCAGTCTAGAAAAGTTTAACTTATTGTCCAAGGTCATAGGATCACAGATCACAGATCTGGAGCACTGAGGGGGAACTAGAACTTAGATCCCCTACTACCTAGTGCAATGTTATTTGAACGTAGAGAGAGGGGGTAGAGACTTGCCCTGTGAATTCATTATTTTTAGAAAGGCCCAGGTGAGGAAACTCCCTCTACCTGTGCAAGTTTTTCTGGAATTTATAGTCCTAGAGTATTGTCTAAAGCATTGAGAAGTTAAGGAACATATTCAGCATCACACAACTGGTATATATCAGAAGCAGAGTATGAACCCAGCTCCTTCCAGCTCAAAGGCTAGGGCCCTGTCTATCTCTCCTATTTGAGTATGAATTTTTATAACATAAACAATACGGTTATCTAAACTCTTTACAAGAAGTAAACACATGGAATACAAGTTGCAGAGAAGGTACTTACCTATATAGATAGAGGAAGTTTCATTACTTGGGAGTTCCCTATGCTCCTGAAATATTCAATTTCATTCCTATCCCTAGCTTTCCATTGACATGGCTGGTGGAATAAGCTGATAATTCCAAATCTGCTGACTGGCATTCATTCTATGTTTATATATTTGGAGATGGGATGGGGCAGAGGGAAAAGAGAGTGAAAGAAGCCAATTTACCTCCATAATTTAATTTAAATCTGTGGCATTCTGCAGATTTAAACTGACTACAGACGATCCGCCAAGTGGAAAGCCCTTATGCAGAGAATTAAGAGTTGAACATCTCTTTCTAAACTGGGGGACTACAATGGACTGGGCCCCTACTTAGGAGCTTACAGCAAAACAGAATGAGATGCCACAGATCAGGACTCCCTGCCAGAGGTGTGGAATTACCATAGTCAAGCATCTGTATCAGTACCCAAGCCAGACAGATCTATGATAACTCAGGTAGCATCATTTCCTACTTCCTAGGAAGAGGATGCAGGGGGCAGGCAAGCCGATTTAATTTTGAGGTTTGCCAAAGGTCTATTTAAATCTATTAAGTGTAATGAGCAAACCAGTTGAGGGAAGGTGTCAGCAGGAAACCTACAAGGTTATTACTTCATTGCTATATTTCAAAGGGAGTAAACAGAAAGAAAGAAAAAAATAGATGGAGGAAAGTTTGTTTTTTTTTTTTAATTGTGTTCAACTACAAATGTTCTGTATTGGGGGAAGAGAGGAGTCTTTTCCATGCATCCAATGGGTTTGCAAGGAGGTTTGTAGCATGCACACAACTGCTAGTGTGTGGAGAGAGAAGTTTCCAGGGATGCAGCTCACGGTAATGACCTACTTAGCATGGGCAACGTGTATTCATTAACCTGAAACCACAACATCAGAAACCAAAGTATGTTTTCATTCATCAAGTCCGTATATTTGCAAACACAATGTAACAAAGATTAGTTTACCATCGCTACTGCCTCAAAAGACAACAAAACAACAATATAGAAGCTGGAGGGAAAACAGAATAATGGGAAAATCAGACTGGAAAGTCAGACAGTAATGTACCTAGGAAGGTCATATCTCTGGGCGGTTAAGAAAATGTGCTACTTTGGGCAGGCTATTTTAGGACTCTACATCTTCAACTTCTTAGTTTCCTCATTGGCACAAAGAGGCAGCTGGACTAAATGATCTTGAAGGTTTCTTCCAGCTTAGAACTCTTATGATTATGAGTGAAAATGTTCATCTGGCCAGGGAAAGGGAGAATTCCAGGAAACGATAGTACCTCGAACCCTTTGGGTCACCACCTATAAAGCTGCCCATGTTTACTTTGTCATGTAAAAAGAAAGAACGAAATGGATCCCATAAATCACAGCTGTGCTCATAGTTCAGGTGCCATCTATCTGTCTGATATTTAGACTGACCTTTGCTGCATGGTGGGGTTTGTCTGTCTGCAAATCCTCAAATTGCAAAGTCCAAAACAGTCTTCTGAGAACCAACTAGCCTGGCAGCAGATGAAATATTTTCATCTCCACTTAGGCATCTTTCTTGAAAATCTTTCCAGAAAAAGCAGTAACAATAGACTTGTTTTGGAGGCTTCCACAAGACAACCTACTTACTTATCTGTCTCTACCCTACTCAGGACAGACTTTACTCAGGGATGCTCACTATGTTTAGATCACAATGTGTGTCTTTTTCTTTGAACTAAACCCTTATTTCAGTTCAAGCTAACAATGTGTGGTTGATTGGCACATACATGTACCAATTAAACTCGATTCATATGAGTTGTTCTGTGGAAAAACATATGTTCAGCTGGAAGTGACCTCAAAGTCCATCTACTCCAACTCACTCACCTTGAAGATGATGGACCTCATGGTCCAGGAAGGCCAATCAGTTTCCCAGACCAAGATCAGGCAGGTGGTAATTGACCAGTGTATAATGGGAGCTCGGATCCTTTTAATGGCAGAGCCAGGACTCTTTCCAATAAACTACACTGCATCATGGGTCCCATTGTGTTTTTAAACTGATATCTTCCTACCTGATCCAAATCCCTTTGTTCTACCACGCTCTGATATTGCCTTGATATGGTTGGAAAATCTATCTTTGTTATTTAGCTTAGTGTAATGGAAAGATACGTAATTAACTGTGTGACCTGAGAAAAATCGCTTAATATCTCTGAGCCTCAGTTTCTTATCTGAAAAATAAAGAGGTTGGATTAAATGACCTCTAATGTCCCTTCTAGCTCTAGATCTATGATCCTCTGATTCTGACCTATGATCGCAAAGCAATCGATCAGTTTTTTAGCCCTTTGTGTTGAAGCATGACTTAGTTTCCCTTTTTTGTTGTTATTCAGTGTATTCAGTGTAAAATAGTATAATTCAATGTAATCAGCATATATCCATGAAAAAAATGGCAAAAGAAGTTCCCCCCAAACACATACTTTATTTGAGGGTAGATTGTCAGATCAAATTATTACTGGTAATATCATTATTACAGAAATGTTACCCAATTTATGGGAATGAATCAGAGAAGTGAGGGAAAAAAGGGTTGTATGTTCACTATGTTTCCAATTGGCCACCTAAAACTGGCAGAGGTACAAATTTTTTCTTGACCTCAATTTGACTGTGAAATGAATGGGTTAGACTAGATCAGAGGTGGAATGCGACCTCAAGGTCATATGTTCCCCACCCTTGGACTAGATGTTTACTTAGGGTCATTCCATTCAGTAGTTCTTCAGTTCTTTGAAGTCATTTTAAGCAAAGGAAAATAAATCTGGCTTTCCCCAAAAGTTCTGTTATCAGTTTCACTCATATTTCCTAGTACTGCACTATGCTTCTTGCCACGCTAGTGGAGGAATTGCTGCTGCTGCTGATCCTTCATTTTTCAAAGAGGATCAGTGACATCATGGGGTGATGACTTGATTTATGGTGATGGTCCAGGATGCAGGTGATCACCTTGCCATCTTTGTTGTCTGATCAAGCTCTAAGTGCTCCACAATGCCTGCTTCAGTTGCCTTCATGGCAGTTGAGCATCTGAACCCTCTAACCCACTAAACCCAATTCCCATGGAAACATCAACAACTGAAAGAACAAGAGAGGAGTTTGGAAATGAGCTCATTTATGTTGCCATCAAACTAAGAATTCCGGAGAGTTGGAAGCTCCTTCGGATAGTGTTAGTCAAGTTCAATAAGTCTTTATCCAGTTCATTCATCAAATGGAATACTATCTATGTGTCTAGAACAGTAGTGTACAGAACAAAGAAGTATAAGATATGGCCTCTGTTTTCAAGGATCATATGATAAAGTTGAAGAAATCATATGTGTAGCACCAAAAAAACCCCAATATGACAATATGAAATAATGGCTAAATTATGCAGTATAAATGGTTATTTATAATAGACCAGCAAAAAAGCAACACAGACTGGAATAGCCTACAAAAATCTTCATGAAGGAGCTGGGACTTCAGCTGATCCTTGGATAGGAAGCGCTACCACCTGACTGAATATTTTTTTAGTTTGATTTGTAAAGAACAGTTTGGAAGTGGGTAGGCATTAACTAGCAGCTGTGATCTCTCAGGGAAAAGTCATTTGTAAAAACAGGCTCCATCCAAGAAAAAAAAGACTCAACAGGGATATGATAGGTATCTTTAAGTATTTGAGAACTGTTATATAATATGGAAGAGGGAGTTGATTTTCTTTCTTTCTTTCTTTTTTTTTTTGTGCTTAGCCCCAATAACAGAACCAGAAGCAATATGTGGGAATTTTAAAGATATGAATTTAGTCTTGAGTTCTGGGGAAAAAAAGCTTCCTTACAATTAGAGCTGTTCAGAAATATAATGCGCTATCTCAGAGGATAAGAGTTCCATCTCATTAGAAGTCATCAAACAAAGGACGGGCAATGATTTCTTGAGTGTGTTATGGAGGGATTTATTGGGATGAATAAGACTACATTGCTGAACCCCTCCCAGATATGAAATTCTGTGACTCTGGGAGTCCCATTCTAGAATGCTTTTGTGGACCTTAGGAGAGATATGTAGATATTGAAGATGGAAAAATACATTTTCCCCATTTTGAGGCATTTAACTTTCCACTTGTTTATCTCCCTTGAATTTTACCATGGAGTATTTATGCTGAATCATAAAAAAAGTGGCTGAAATAAAGAGCCCTGCGAAAAATGGCACTCTTCCTTCTTGTGGCAGCAATGAATGGCAGAGGACCCTGGGGAGTCAACGCTGAAGAAGACACCTCAGGACTGCTTTTACCCCGGGGGGGGCTGCATTTATTTATTTATTTTTCCGCCACATGGAGTAGATGAGTTAATTTCTCTCAACCTCTAAGCTCCAGATGGAACTATATCTTCCAAGGACCCCTTTCTTCTTTAAAAGCACAATTGTTGTTCAGTTTCTCTCAGGTACAGATTCATTAGCTCTTGACTAGCTCTCCTTGTTTGCCGACTACTTGTGGAAAAAGCCATTTACCCCGGTGAATGTCAAGGTTAGTGCAAACTGTCCTTGTCATCAGTCTCTCTGGCAGAAGGTCAGGGATAAGCTTTCCTCAAATGGGCAGCGTCAAACAAAGCAGAGGCTGACTTAACTCACTGAGAGAAAGAAAGAAAGGAGGCCTTCACTCTGAGTCGATAAGCATTCCAGTGGGCCCAGAGGACAAAAGATTAACTCCTTGGCTGCCATTTTGAGAACCGTGTGCTGGAAGAATCCTTAAAGGATCTGGATTTTACTGCACAGAAGATATAACTTCACCTCAAAGTAATGAGACTGACTATAGGTTTAATAGATACAGTATGTTGTAGTGGATTCTTGTTCAGGTATGACTGGACTAGAGAAATGACGACTGAGGTGCTCTCCAGATCTGAAATGCTACGATGCCAAAATGTTTAAAAATCAGATAATTATTGTCTTCAATATAATTGCCTTGGGAAATTATATGCTTATTCCAATGATGTTGCGATCTACCAAAATATTTCTAGAACTCCTTTTTCTATCATCTCCTTTAAACTCGATAATAAGGCACACAGAAAACAAGCCCCATTCCGTTAGAGTCACAACTTCACTTCCAGAGAATCTTAGTCAAAGGGATCTTAGAAGTTATCCAATTCAGCCTCCCACCTACAGCAGAATTCCTTTTTGCCCTATGGCCTTCCAGTTTCCGTATGGGCATTTCAGCAGCCCTTAAGCATATCATTTTAGGAGACAGGTTATTGGATAGAAAGTTCTAATTTTTAAAAAGCTCTTCTTTAAGCTGAAATAAAATCTTCCTTGTTGTAACTTCTATCTATTTTATCCTAGTCCCACATTCTGGACCTACACAAAATAGGCCCAATCCCTGTTACAGAAGGCAACTCTTTAATATTGAAGACCACTTTTATAATTCTCCCTAAGCTTAGTTTTTTTAATAAACATTTGCATATCATCCTTGCTGTTTCGACATTTTTCATATGGCATTGTTTTTAGACCTCTTATTTACTTATTTGTCCTCCTTCTTACCCCTCACAATATGACAATGTTCTTCTTATTACATTGTTAATAAGTTAATATAATTGTAATAGACCCCATCTGGGTCTACAGCAAACCCCTATTACAATTATATTAACTTATTAGCAACAGGATAGGAAGAACATATGAAAGCTGCCAACTTAGTTGGTCTGGCCTTGTACCAAGCTCCCATTACTTACTACTTTAAATGTAACAGATTCCAGGCAGAAGACAGTGAAACTATTCCCCTTCCTCTTGATGGAGGGGACATATATACCTCCAGTGATGTAGTTCAAGGCAACACGAAATAGCTTGGAAGTTATGTCACGTAGTTGACTAAGATTGAGTTTGCAGTAAACAAAAAAGACCTTCCTGACTCCAAGTCCAGTCCATCCATTAGGCTCTACTGCTTGTTGTCATTAATTAGAGGATGAAGATGCCGGGAAAACAACAGGCTAAATGTTGAACGGGCAATATTCTGGTAGGTGGGGAAAGAGTTATCTTTTTTTTATTCCTAGAGCTCTAGGATCCTAAGTTCTAGATGCTACAGCATCTAGCACTCAGAGAGTTCTTTGCACACCATCTTTTGCTGTTGATGACAGGATATGAAGGGAAAGACGTACTCTGAGACCACACCTGCTAGGAGGAGGAAAATCAATTTTCTGTCATCCAAAAATACAGAACTGCTGGCACACAAACTAGTATCCCCAGGGTTTGCAGGGAGAGTCCCACTAAAAGAGACATATGTTTGGAACAAAAGGCAACACTCTTTTTGTCCTAGAATCATAAGGAAAGTGGGAAATGAAAGGGATGGAGGATGGAATGTTCCCGTGTCAGTCCCCTACTCAACAGTAAATACCAGATGAAACTTATAGTAATCTTCTCGTCATGATATTGGACGGGGGAGGCCTCCTTGTTAGCAATCTGTTAATTCTCCAGATACAACTAAAAGCCTCAAAATGCTAAATCCTACTGAAGGAAATAGACCATTCTTGGTCTAGTTCCTTTCTCTAGGCAGATAACTAAAAAACATTTTAGACTAGAATGTCATATTTTGGCACTGGAGGTGAACAACGGGGAAACAGGAAAGCACATTTGCATCTCAAAGTGTCATACCAGGGGACTACTCAAGCCACAGAAACATCTGCCTGCAGGTCAAGGGAAAATCAAGTGGGTGTGGAGGCAATACAGTCATTGGTTTTAGAATTTAACTTAAAATCTATTAGGCTTATTGTTCGTGCCCACTATGTACAAAACAAACAAAAAAACCACTTTGCTAGGCAACAAGGATACAAAAATGAGCATAAAATGGCTTTTATCTTGGTAGAGAAGTGAAGGATTATAGGTGTGGTCTGTTGTCTTTGTGGTCCAAATCAGTCAATATTTTGACCAGTTTTGTTTAACTGGTCTTTGATACAAGGGAGGACTCTTTAGGGTAAGAGGTTAATATGTAGGGGGAATGACCATGTTCTTAAATGCTAATTAAAATTAAAATGTTCTTAAAAAACCTTAATAATTATTAAATAATTTATAAATTTCCCTGCTGCCTGAAGAATTTACAGTTTTGAAGGAGACATGAGAGGTACATAAGTAATTATGAGACATATCAAAAGATGATAAGTTCATAGAAAAAGAATACCCCCAAATTATTATGCTGTAGGGGGATTTCCTTTACAGAGGTATGTGGCCATTTTTCTAAGACTTACAAGATGGTCACTGGAAGTTACCATGACCAAACCCTTTCTGACCCAGATGAAGACACATCATGATCCCACATTAGCATGGTATTCAAATAAGATCATATATTTAGAGCTAGAAGGGACCCTAAAGGTCATTACATTTTACAAATGAGGAAACTGTGACTCAGAAATTAAGTGACTTGACTATGGTCACACAGTTTATTGTGTCAGGGTCAGCATTCGAACCCAGGCCTTCTTGATGAAATGTCCACCTCATTTCATCCAGCACTCCTAGTCATATATTTCAAAGAGATCTACATCCAGCACTCTAGTCAGCATGCCATGGTACTTATCTAAGGAGGTCTGAGTTTTATGCATAACAATGGGTAGAGCATATCTTGGGCCAGTACACAAAACCTAAATCAAAACTAGAGAAACTGAGTCACTGGGATGATGATCAACAGACTTGAAGGCTAAATCATTCAGTTTGGATATCTTATGGTCCATACCAAAAGCTACTTGGTTGATTCAGTCAGAGCCACTGATTTTCCATATTAGTCAGCTAAAATGATGTAGAATGGCACTGTGCATCCATAGGATGCATGATTGCTAGGGTACCTAAAATGTTTTATTAGTTCAGTAAAGGCACTGTCCATCCATAGGAAGATGGAGGCATCATGGTACACTGGACAGCCCACTGGTTCCATGATTAGAGAGCATGGTTTCAAATGCTCCCTCCAGTGCTTTTTACCTGTGTAATTTTGGGCAAGTCACCTCAATTCCCTGGGCCTCAGTTTGCTAATCTGTACGATGCAGGGGTTGGAATAGATAGTCTCTCATGTTCCTTCCAGCTCAAGATTTGTTATGCTATCATAGAATTTTAGAGTGGAATAGGACTGGTTTCTCAAGTTAGACTCATTCCTCCAAAGCAACAGCAATGGTTTGGGTAAAATTGAACAAGGTAAAGATGATGCCCTTGACATCTGCATTTTGTGCCCTTCTCAATCAGTTGCCATTCCCTACACTGTCCCCCATCATTCCCTCCATGCTCTCATCTCCTTCATTCTCCCACCTGTGTTATATGTCCCTCCTCTTTCTGCCCCATATCAAAACTGATTCCCAGATCTCTTATTATGAAGAAAATTTCAATGACTGGTAACAGGTTAATATTTTGGCCCTCCCATGAAAATTTGCATTTTAACAAGAATGATGATGATGAAATTTCAAGTACAACAAGCTTGAACAAGAATTTTCAAGTATAACAAGCTGATGATGAAATATCAAGTATTCTTTGATGAACAGGAGACAATCTGTATAGCCCACTTCTGGGAACAACTTATTCTTCCAGAAGGGATCTAGGAAACATTGCCAAAAAAAATGCAAATCAGAACAACTCTGAAGTTTAAACTCATACCCAGAAAAGCAAAGATGGCAAAATAATGGAATAGTTTATAGGGGTTATTGTAAAGACAGGCATGCCATTACACTGTTAGTGGAGCTGTGAATTGGCCCAATCATTCCAGAAAGCTATTTAGAATTATGTCAATAAAGTGTCCAGGCTCTTTGACTGAGAGATCTGACTGTTGTACTTCATATACATACACACACACACACACACACACACACACACACATGCATATATGTATATACTATATATACTACATATACTTCAAGGATGTCAATGTTGAAAAGCACTATATACCCTGAAGTACTAATAGTATTACGTTTTACAAAGTAAACTGGCTTTGGAAACAAAGCCAGCTTTGATTTTGGACTAGCTAAACAAAGTATGGTATATGAATGCAATAGAAAACAACTCTTCTGTAAGAAACAATGAATATATAAATACAGATAAGCATGTGAAGACCTATTTGAATTCATGCAAAATGAAGTGAGCAGAACCAGAAAAATAGTATAGATGCTAACTACAAAAACATAAATAGAAAGAGCAATAATAAAAACAAAATGGAAACTGAATACCCCAACAATCATGCATCCTATGGATGCCCTTCTAAATCATTGTAGCTAACATGGAACATCAGTGGATCTGATTGAATCAACCAAGGAGCTTCTAGTATGGACCACAAGATGTACATACTGAATGATTTAGCCATTCAAGTCCGTGGACCATCATCCCAATGGCTCAGTCTCTCCAGTTTTGATTTAGGTTTTGTGTGCTGGTCCGAGATGTGCTCCTGCCCTCTTTACTCGCAAAGGTGCCAGACTATAGAAATGGGATACTCTGTTTGATAAGTATACGGTTGAAGCATTGCTACAAGTGTACATTGAAATAGCCACCACACCTCATCTTTAATTATTGAATGGGCATTGCTTCAAACAAACTGAGACCTTGGAAAGACCTTTGCTTAAAAAAGCCAAGGTCTCCCACTGCATCTGGCGCCATTGCCAGTCATCTTGACTTATGTCTTACCACTGGACTCCAGTGACTCTGGAGGAGAAAGTGAGGCTGATGACTTTGCACGGCTCTGCCTCACTTAAATCCAATTCACTTACAAGTCAAGACATCACCTTCCTGATGGCATTGGTCATCTTCCAGATCAAAGGATGCACAACAATACATAAGAACTAAGTGGAGGCTGGAATTGAACATGACTGGCTAACTAAACACCAAGAATTTGAGAATAGGTTCCATTTTGCTCAAATAAAACCACTTACTTATTCCTTCTCCTCACCAACCTCTCTTCATGTTATATTTTTTTCAGTGATTCACTGATCAAATTGTGTTAGGAAATTTTCCCCCAATATAATTGGGGTCCTTTCACAGATTCTCAGAATTGGAAGGAGTACTGGAGGCAATACATACCTGAATAAAGCATCCCTTCTTACTCCTTCCTCATCTTTACCTCCTGGCTTCCTTTGTTGTTGATATTTAGTCATTTTTAGTCATATCTGATTCTTGGTGACCCCATTTGGAATTTTCCTGGCAAAGATACTGGAATGGTTTGCCATTTTCTTCTCCCACTCATTTTACAGATGAGGAACTAAGGCAAATAGGGTTAGTGATGTGCCTTGGGTCACACAAGACAGTAAGTATCTGAGGCTGGATTTGAACCCATGAAGATGAGTCTTCTTGACTCTAGGCCCAGCATTCTATCAGCTGTGCCACCTAACTGCTCCCAGTTTCCTTTATATCTAACCTAAAACTCTGCCTTCTACAAGATGCCTTCCTTTGTCAGTCTTAATACTAGTACTAATGCCTTCCCTCTGAGATTATCTCTAATTTATTCTGTATGTATTTTGCAAGTACATCAGTTTGCACATTGTCTCCCCCTGTTAGATTGTAATCTCCTTGAGAGCAGGAACTTTTGTCTCTCTGTCTCCAGTACCTGGCGTATAGTAAGTGTTTATTAAATGCTTTTTGACTGACAATTGTCTTCCGTACCAGTGAAATCCAACTGAAATAGAAATTGGGGATAGTAATCTGAACGTAAGGATCCCTAAAGGCCATGTAATAACATAGTTTTAAAATGTAACATTATTTATGTTTTACAGTATTTTTACTTTGTTGAATATTTCCCAAATTTTTTTTATCTGGTTTTGGGTCACATTTAAAAGTATCATGGGCCACATTGTGGGTCACTGACCATGTGGCTGATGCTTCTGTTTTGTACCATAATGGACAGGTTAGCATTCAGCTTTTACTTAAAGACTTGTAGTGGGGAAGAACTCACTACTTTTCAAATCAGATCACTCAACTTTTTTTTCACAATTGTAATTGTTAGAGTTTTGTGATGTGTTTTTCTGTTGTTGCTTTGTTGGTTTTTATCCCTGACATTTATCTAATATCTGCCCGTTGTCAAGTTCTACTCATTTCTCCTAGTTGTGACTTCTAGGATCCAGGGAGGGAGTCAAGAGGGAACAAGTATTTATTTCACACCTACTAAGTGCCAAGCACTTTACAAATATTATCTCATTTGATTGAAACAAAACAAGTCAAATTCCTGTCTCATGGAACAGTCCTTCACACATCTCCTTTACCTCAATACATCTCTGCTTCAGGATAAACCACCCTAGTTACTTTATCCATTGTCATATGGTTATGGTTTGATCCGTGTTTGTTTTTCCAGAACTCCATTTAAGAAAGACCTATCTAACAAATGAGATACCATTTGTGAAACTGTAAAACACTTTTCAAATGTAAAGTATTATTATAATATACAGAGATGCAAGAGTGACATTTACTGAACCAATAAAACATTTTAGATACCCTAACAATTGTGCATCCTATACTCTCAACTTTGTGGCAGCTAGGTGGCCCACTAGATAGAGCAATGGGCCTGGAGTCAGGAAGCCCTGAGTACAGATTCAGTGTTCGACACCCCTAATCATATGGCCCTGGGTAAGTCATTTAAACTCTGTTTGTCTCAGTTTCCACATCTGTAAAACGACAGTAGTGATAATAGCAGGGTTGTTTTGAGATTCAAATGAGATAACCATTATAGTCCTTTGCACAATGCCTGACTTGTAACAAACTCTGTTAGTTATTAGTGGTAGTGGTGGTGGTGGTGGTGGTGGTGGTGGTGGTAGGAGTAGAGGTAGTAGTAGTAGTAGTAGTAGTAGTAGTAGTAGTAGTAGTAGTAGTAGTAGTAGTAATAGCAGGAGTAGTAGTAGTAGAGGTACCCATTTTGCAAGTGGGGAAATGGAGTCAAAGAGGCATCAAGTAGAGACCTGAAGCCCTCATCTTTGAAAACCTGATTTATATGACTAACAGTCTTCTCCAACCACACATGTGATTTTCTTTTACTGATTTGTTTTCCCATCTTGCTTATATCCTTCTGTCTTCTCAGAAGTGCCACTGGAGGTGGGGGAGGGGAAGGGGGGGTGGGAAAGTTTTTGCAAGAAGTTCTTGCTACCACTAATGAATGAATGGATGACTAATTACTTGGTAAATTCATAAACAAAAATCTGCATCTGAAATTGCCTCAGAACGAATCCAGAGCATATGTGCTCATCCTTGCTTATATTTGCAGGTGGCATCATACACGACTTTCCATTTGTGTATGGGCAAGTTTGCTATTTTATTTACACAAACCTGGCTACGTTAAAGAAAACTCATTACCACATTTATCTTACCTTCAGAACCACATTTGGTATACAAGAAATCAAGGGAAAAATTCTGAAACAGTAACTTCCACATGTGGTTAGCCTGTTTGTCTCAAACATTTCCTCATAAGCCATGAGAAGAGGCAAGAGGATTAAGGGGAGAGCCCCACACAGGGTGCACAAACCAACATAAAGACTTTCTTTTAGGGAAGACACTTCTAGTCAATGCAGTGGGAATTATGCCTGAGACTTTTTCAGTTTCTACCAATGATTTTGCTCCTGTTGGACCAAGCCCCATTTTTTTTTCCTTATTAAATAATGTGGCTTATCAGACTGTGATTTCTTAGTATTGAAGACTGGATTTTCACTTTAGCCCAGACACAGAGGCCTCTCTCATAAACTGCCTTTCAAGAGAAATCACGATTTTAAGGGTCCATGCATAGCCATTTTGAATATGCAACTATTTCCCCTGATGAAAATTAGCTGCCAGTAGTGCCCATTAGCATACCCATTTGCAAATTAGTGTGAGAAAATTGATTTGCCTGACTACTTTTCAGAACTTAGCACTCAGTAGATGCGCTGCCAAAAAATACTACAAATCTCTAAGACCCACACGATCAGCCAAAGAGGAACAAGAGATCATTCTTTAATGTGGCATTGAATACTGAAGTACCTTGTAGCCTATCCCAAAGATACGTTCTCCTTTTTGGGGAGAGCCTTCCCCTAAATTACCTGCAGCACATTTCTCATAGAAAATTCCCAGGCTAGCCCCACAGTAGTATCTTGGGTCTACTGGGAACATTTCAGAAATGAAAGCACTATCATGGAAAGAGCATTGGTCTATGACCAGGGAGACTTGATTCTAATTCAAGCTGTCTTCTGAGGAAGGTATGATCTACCCCTCTCCAGGTCTCAGTTTCCTACTCTATAAAATGATGAGCCTGGTCTAGTCTGCACATCTTAAAATGTGGATTGTGACCCTATATGGCACTGGAAAAAAACAGGCAACAATAAAAGTTTTCAGAACACCCAACAACCAAAAGTTAATTCAAAATTAAATGTGTAATCAATCTGAAGTGTTTCTGGCAACACTTGCCTATGTTGCATGGAGCAACTTCACTGAGGCCTTTCTCAACACAAAGCATGCGTACCTACCTTTGCACTGCACATGCTCTCAGGCCACACAACACCAAGGAATGCTTAGAGAATTGTTAGTGAAAAAAATTTAAGAAACTCAGGTCTAGATAACATATAAAGAGCCTCCCAGCTCTAACATTCTGAGTCTATTCATGGTGCATTTGGCCCCAGACCTTACAATGAGCAAATTTGGCTTCTTTATCTGTTAACCTTCTCCTTGGAAGATGGTATCATTCTAGTAGGTTCCCATTCCTTAAATTAGACTTGATAGAAGAAACAGAGCTAAACTCAGTCCACACTCCTCAGCTTCCCTAATTCCCAAAGAGATCTGTATAAATTGTGTATATTATTCTCTTTTACACTACCATGCAAATGGTTTTTCAGCACCATCAAGAAGCCAGAGCTTTCACAGCTAAGAGACTCCCATCAAGTGGTCATACAAAGCAGAGGGAAGCACGTCTTCCTATAAACCAGGAATTCCTAAGCTTTTCTAAGAATAAGGATCCATTTATGATATCAAAACATTTCACTGAACCCTTCCTCTACATAGTCATAGTTGTACTAATAGTATTTCTTGGTGGATATCTGCCTCAAAGATACTGTAAATTAATTAACACCATTAAAGGAATGTATATCATGTTAATCACAAAATCTACATAGATCTGAAAAAATAGTCATATATATGGAGAAAGAGATAGAGATAGAGAGAAAGAGAGAGAGAGAGAGAGAGAGAGAGAGGAGAATCATTCAGACTAAGGAAGGTCATTTCACAGAATCATAGAATCTGAGGATCAGGGACTTCAGAGCTGCTGTAACCCAATCTATACCTGAAAGGAATCACTACTATAACACGCCTAACTATGTTCATTCAACTTTTGCTTAAGGAACTCCCTTTAGGGGGATATTGCCACCTCTCAAGGCAGTCCATTCTTCTCTTGGAAAACTCTCATTTTCGGCAAGGCTTTTGTTTGTTTTTCTTCAATGATGCCAAAATTTGCCATCCTTTGCTCCTGGTTCTGCCCTCTGAAGCCAACTAGAACAAATCTAATATCCACTCCCCAAGATAACTCACCAAATGAACTTGAGAACAGTTAACATATGCCCTCTAAGTTCTAACTTCTTCAGAATGAACATTTTTATGTCCTTCAAATGATTATTAAATAGTATGAACTTGTGTGGGTCCAAGACCACCAACTCAAATAAAAAATTAGAGACTTCTCGAGGTAGAAGCAAAGCAGCAAGATTTTATTACGATCTCAGGAGAAAGGGCATCTCTTCTCTGATAAGTAATCAAGAGAGTGAGGCAATTACAGAAGGCAAAAATAGAGATTATATAGCACTAATTCAGACCCCACCTTGCCACTGGCATTTTACTCCCATTGGCTGGGAGGCAGGCTCAAAAACTAAACTCAATAGTCTACTCTGTGAATAGGGGACAAGGTAGCAGTAGAATAACTAATAGGCATTATGTTGATATAGATGTTGATGTGGCAACTCAAGGGGAGGTGGGGGGGGGGGGGTTGTGTTATGCTGATATGGCAGCCCAAGCCACTGGGGGAATTGAGCAGCTTATCTGAATCTCAGCCCCCAATGCTGCCTTGGTGGAACTGGAGGCCAGGTGGTTGTGGAGAAGAAACTCTACTACTCACAGATTCTGGGCATAAAAGTTTTTTGTTGCTCCCAGACCAGCGTACATGCTTGATTGTGCTACCTTGGAAGAACTGAGATCTTACAGATCCCCAGAGCGTACCCTACTCTTGACAAGGACCCAAAAGTCAAACAACTGGTTGGGAAAGTGCCCAAAAAAGGGCAAAAATAAGACTACAGAAGGTTACTTTCTTAGTGAACAGATGTCTTCTCCCATCCTTTCTGATGAGGAAGAACAATGCTTACCATCAGGGAAAGACATAAAAGTCAAGGTTTCTGTATCCCAAACATCCAAAATAAATATCCAATGGTCTAAGGTCATGGAAGAGCTCAAAAAGATTTTGAAAATCAAGTAAGAGAGGTGGAGGAAAAATTGGGAAGAGAAATGAGAGGTGCAAGAAAATCATGAAAAATAAGTCCACACCTTGCTAAAGGAAACCCCAAAAAACTCTGAAGAAAATAACAATTTTAAAAATAGGCTAACTCAATTGGCAAAAGAGGTTCAAAAAGCCAGTGAGAAGAAGAATGTTTTAAAAAGCAGAATTAGCCAAATGGAAAAGGAGGTTCAAAAACTTACTGAAGAAAATAGTTCTTTAAAAATTACAATGGAACATATGGAGGCTAATGACTTTATGAGAAACCAAGAAATCACAAAACAAAACCAAAAGAATGAAAAAATGGAAGATAATGTGAAATATCTCATTGGAAAAACAACTGACCTGGAAATAGATCCAAGAGAGACAATTTAAAAATTATGGGACTACCTGAAAGCCATGACCAAAAAAAAAGAGCCTAGACATCATCTTCCATGAAATTAACAAGGAAAACTGCCCTGATATTCTAGAACCAGAGGGCAAAATAAATATTGAAAGAATTCAACAATCACTTCCTGAAAGAGATCCAAAAAATGAAAATCCTAGGAACATTGTAGCCATATTCCAGAGTTACCAGGTCAAGGAGAAAATATGGCAAGCAGCTAGAAAGAAACAATTTGAGTATTGTGGAAATACAATCAGAATAACACAAGATCTAGCAGCTTATATATTAAGAGATGGAAGGGCGATGAATATGATATTCCAGAAGTTAAAAGAACTAGGACTAAAACCAAGAATCACCCAGCAAAACTGAGTATAATACTTCAGGGGGGGAAATGGTCTTTCAATGAAATAGAGGACTTTCAAACTTTCTTGATGAAAAGACCAGAGCTGAAAAGAAAATTTGAGTTTCAAACATAAGAATCAAGAGAAGTATGAAAAGGTAAACAGGAAAGAGAAATCATAAGGGACTTACTAAAGTTGAAATGTTTACATTCCTACATGAAAAGACATTTGTAACTCTTGAAACTTTTTTCAGTATCTGGGTAGTTGGTGGGATTATACACACACACATACACACACACACACACACACACACACACACACACACAAAGAGAGAGAGAGAGAGAGAGACCACAGGGTAACTTGAATAGGAAGGGATCATATCTTAAAAAATAAAATTAAGAGGTGAGAGAGGAATATATTGGGAGGAGAAAGGGAGAAATGGAATGGGGCAAATTATCTCTCATAAAAGAGGCAAAAAAAAAGACTTTTCAATGGAGGGGAAAGGGGGGAAGTGAGGAGGAAAACATGAAGCTTATTCTCATCACATTTGACTCAAGAAAGGAATAAAATGCACACTCATTTTGGTATGAAAACCTACCTTACAATACAGAAAAGTGGAGGATAAGAGGATAAGCGGGGGGGGGGGAGGATGATGGAAGAGAGGGAAATGGGAGAAGGGAGCAATTAGAAGTCAGAACTCTTGGGGAGGGATAAGGTCAAAAGAGAGAATAGAAGAAATAGGGGGCAGGATAGGATGAAGGGAAATATAGTTAGTCTTATATAACATTACTGTTATGGAAGTCATTTGCAAAACTACACACATATAGCCTATATTGAATTGCTTGCCTTCCCACTGGGGATGGGTGGGGAGGGAGAAAGGAAGAGAAGTTGAAACTCAAAGTTTTAGGAACAATTGTTGAGTATTGTTCTTGCATACAACTGGGAAATAAGAAATACAGATAATGGGGTATAGAAATTTTTCTTGCCCTATAGGACAAAAGAGAAGATGGTGATAAGGGAAAGGAGGGATGTTAGAAGGGAGGGCAGATTGGTGGTAGGGGTAATTAGAATGCTTGGTGTTTTGGGGTGGGGGGAGGAGAGAGATAGGGAGAGAATTTGGAACTCAAAATTTTGTGGAAATGAATGTTGAAAACTTGAAATAAATAAATAATTTTTTGAACAACCCTAAAAAGAATTAAAAGAGAAATGTTCATGGAGAATCCATTTAATGCACTTGGCCACTCCTACACAAACTCACACATTCTCTCTCTCTCTCTCTCTCTCTCTCTCTCTCTCTCTCTCTCTCTCCAAACATATATCAATATTCACATTTCAATAGGAGCCTCAAACCATAGAAATGACCCCCATTTCTGAAATGAAGTTTTGTTTCAGGACTCCTAACTTGAATGGAGATCTTGAGGTACCCAGGCAGGACAGGATTTGAGTCTGGTGAGTTTGCAGTAAACCTGCTCATTTCATCTACTTGTGAAGACAACCCTGTTCCTCATGACTCATGGGTCATTTCACTGGTATTGGCATCAGAGAGCTGACTTAGCTTCAAAAGATATTAGTGTCCCTCCCACCTCCTTGACCTTCCCTCTGTTTCGCTTACTGACACTTCCTTCTGCCTTCTCTAGCTTTACTCTTGCTTTTCAACAATGTAAGTAATTTTATTGACTTGACAAATTTAAATTCTCAGAAAGAAGTCATATGAATTTCAAACCATGTCACCTAGCTCTGGAAGGCATTCCCAATGGTGGGGCAATAAGCTTTGCCAAAAGTATTTTAGGTCAGGGATATCAAATATCATCAGAGCATTCCACATTATGATAATACTGTAGTAAAAAGGAGAGAGGACAGAAGCCCATAGGAGGTAGTAAGTCATCAACTGGACTCTAGGAATGGGTAGCAAATAAAATTGGACAATATAATACTCATATTCATTTGGAAGTGGGGCCTGGAGCCAAAATCAGACCAAAGGCATAGCAAAAATCCTAGAACAGGAAGGAAAACTCAGAGGTCATCTAGTTTAACTAACACCTAAACAGGAATCCCTTCACCTACACTGATGACAAATGCTAATCCAGTCTTTGCATGAAATGAAGGCCTTTACAGTGATGATGTGCCCACCCTTTCCTGAGGTAGCCCATTGCCCTTTGGCAAAATGGAAAAACACTGGCTTTGAAGTTAGAGAACCTCCAAAGAGAGAAATCCAAAGCTTTGCTTCTTTACAACATGTTAGACCTTGGACAAATCAACTAATCTGTCTAGACCTCAATTTCATCATGTGTAAAAAGCAGGGAGAAAGGAAGAAGGAAAGGGAAGGAAGAAAGAAGGGGTGACACAGAAGGGGAAAAGAGCAAGGAGGGGAGAAATGGAAAGAAACAGTTTTGAGCATTTATAACATACACTGTGCAAGGGGATACAAAAATGAAAATACAAGACAATCTGCTCTTAGTAAGTTCACATCCCAATACAGGCAAAGAACTTACATAGGAGTTTTTAGGTTAAAAGGCTCATATTTCTTAGAACGTAATGGCAAAGAAGATGATAATGCATCTTCTTTAATTTCCTTATCTTAATAAATTCATATCAGTCAGTCAGTGCTAGATGCTGTGCTAAGCACTGGAAATGCAGAGAAAGACAAAAATGTTCCCTGCCCTCAAAGGATTCATAATCTAAAGGGGGAGAGAGAAGCATGAAAATAAGTAGGTATGTGCAAGTTGTATCCAGAAGAGGGGGGTTGATTAGGTGGTCCTGCTGATCATTTTCAACTAGAAATCTATGATCCCATACACATCTAGTACTCTGAGGCTTTTTTTATGACCTTCCTAAAATAAGAAAGCCAAAACTAAATACAGTATTACAGATAATCTGTAACTCAGGCAAAGTACAACAGGACATTCCTCTCCTTGGTTCTTCTACAGAGCATAAATCTGCCACTTTGCAAGGTTTTATGCATTGCTCTTAATACCACTGAGGACTGTAAGTCAAGATATATGATGAATGCTTAAAGTAACTTCTCTTTTTTCCTAGTGTATTTTTTTTTTGTAAAAGATCTCTATAATATTTTTTAAATGGTCAAGTTAATTGATAGGAAGGGGGCTCTTGAAGTTGTAAAAGTATGAAAAATGAAGGTTAATTTGGCAACTGACTTAACAGTGTTTTGTATAATCTCAGAATAAGAAGGAACCTCAAGGATCATTTTGTTCAACCAACAGCTAAGCAAAATCCCACTCTCCAGAATATTAATAGCTTTCATGGCTGCCATAATACATAGCTGACTTATACTGAGCATACAGAAAAAAGTCCATATCTCTTTTTCATATGTGCTACCATATATGCACCCTTTTGTACTAATGAAGTTGAAGTTTTGAGCCATATTATGACTTTACATTTATCCCCATTCAATTTCATTTTCAATCAACAACCACTTATTAAGCTACTAATTATTCTATTCCAGTTACTATACTAGATGCAAGAAATATAACTACAGAGCATAAAAGGAGTTCTTTCTCCTGGAGTTTATATCTTATCAAGAGAAAAAGTAGTGTCCATACAAGTAGGGTGATGAATCAGCAAAGGCGATGGAAAAAGATATTGGTGTTACAATAGGTAGAAGAAAAAACAAGAGAGAGCCAATGTCATGAAAACTCAGAAAAAAGAGAACCCAGGGGAAAATGTATGAATTGCATTTCAATTTGACATCAACCATATCAAATGCAACAGAGAGGTCAAGAAAGAGGGGGATTGAAAACTACTCTAAGACTTCCAATTAAGAGATCATTAGTAACTTCAGGGGAAGTAGGTTCAGTGGAATGATAAAGTCAGCAGCCAGATTCCAAAGAATCAGAGTTGATCTAATGGTCTAGCCAGTAAAGACTGCTCTGAATCCTGACTCTGTCATCCAATGTCTTTCAAAGAATAGTTACATGAATGAATGAACAACAAATGAATGAATAAAAGCACTTATGTGCTGAGAACTCTGTGCTGAATACAAGTAGAAGAAGAACACATGACTCTTAAAGAACTAACACTATCATTATGGGAGACCACACACATAAAAGGGTTCAGTTACAAAGCAGATACAAAATCCTGGAAGCTCTACAGTTTCAACAATTTAAATCAAGACCCAAAAATTCTTAGGGTTTGTTTATTTGCTTTGTTTTATTTTCCTCTACTAAAGGAAGAAAGAAAGAGAGAAAGGAAGGAAGGAGGGAAGGAAGGAAGGAAGAAAGAGAGAGAAAGTGAGAGAGAGAAAGAAAGAAAGAAAGAAAGAGAGAGAAAAAAGAAAGAGAGAGAGAAAGGGAGAGAGAGAAAGAAAGAAGGAAAGGAAGAGAGAAAGAAAGAGAGAAGGAAAGAGAGAAAGAAAGAGAGAGAAAGGGAGAGAGAAAGAGAGAGAAAGAAAGAAAGAGAGAAAGAAAGGAAGGAAGGAAGAAAGAGAGAGAGGAAGTGAGAGAGAGAGAAAGAAGGAAAGAAAGAAAGAGAAAGAAAGAGAGAGAAAGAAAGAGAAAGGGAGAAAGAGAGAAAGGAAGAAAGAAAGAAAGAGAGAAAGAAAGAGAGAGAAAGAGAGAAAGGAAGGAAGAAAGGAAGGAAGAGAGAGAGAAAAAGAGAGAGAAAGAGAGAAAGAAAGGAAGAAAGAAAGGAAGAAAGAAAAAGAAAATAAAAGTTAAAGCAATTATTGGCCATGCCTAAAAATGTGTATCTCTCCTTTTTAAATTAATTACCTCTCTGAGAGGAGGTGAATGGCATGTTTCATCTTCATTTGTCTGAACTTGTGGTTCATCATTACATAGATCAGAATTCTGGAGTCTTTCAGGTTGTTTGTTTTTTTTTTTTTTTTTTTTTCCCTCTATAATGTTATGGTCACTGTGTAACTCATTCTCCTAGATCTACTCACATTGCTTTGTATCGATCCAGCAGTCTTCCAAATTCCCTCTGAAACTATCTATTTTGTCATTTCTTATGGCACATTAATGTTTCATTACATTTACATACCATACCCGGAGTACTTAGGATCTATCAGAGTATCTGCTCTGGTGGGGCACTCCAGATATCCCAGTGAAGTCAGGGTGGTCTGGGACAAAGGAAGATGACCTCCCTTTGTGCCAGACCTGTGTAGGGTCTTCCAGGCACCCAAAAGGTAGGAATGTGTGGAAGTGAAGGCTATCAGCTAATGATAAGTGAGCCTTCATTGACTTAGCCTATGCAGAAAGATTTTTCCATTTGATCACATGAGAAACAATGCCAAGATTAATTTGTGGAAGCGCTGCATTGAAGTATAATATATCCAAGCAACAGCTCTCTGAGAGGGAAAACGTGAGTACTGGCTAGCTAGGAAAGAACTGAAGGAAGGTGCTTTAGAGCAGACATAATCAAATATTAATTAACAGATGTGTGGTAAATCTAAACAACGCTCTGAAGATATGTAACCCTACAAATCCACTACAGAACAGAAAGTAGCCAACTATACAAAAGGCAAACCTCTTAGAATCCACCGTTTCCTTCAGCTCAAGTGCCCTAGTGCCACCTCCTACCCAAGGTCCTTGCTGATGCTTCCACTTGCTAATATTGTTCCAAAAAAAAAAAAATCTTTGATATTTACATATTTACTTACTAGTGTACATATTATTTATTGTTTCCTTTCAGTAAAATGTAAGCTCCTTTAGGTCAGGGACTATTTAGTTTTTGTCTCTAGATATTATAATATAGCACTGTGGCTGTCACATTGTATTCATTTAATGAATGCATGTTGAATCGAATTAAACTCTTGAGTGACAGGGGAAAACTCAGAAAGGAGCAAGCAGTTTAAGAAAGGAGAAAGCTTTCTAGGCACTCATCTGGCATATTATTTAAAAAAAGTCTTACGTTGTGAGTAATTTCAAGCAGGAGTGTTTGTACTATCTCTCTGCTATGTTTAATAAATTTGTGGATTGGTTGGTTAATGGACACCTTCATCTCATTGTCTCTTTGCAGTATAGGTAATAATGAAGTCTCTACTTTCTTACAATTTACTTTTCTCTCTCTAGGGAACTGACAGAGATTTCCTGTTTAGAAGTCTTCAGACATTTTTCTGGTGTGTAAACATCCTAGAAGGTGCTTAGATAACAGAAAAAAAAACAATCAGGAGTTCTCAACCATTTTTGCGTCAGTAATAATATTAATAATAATAATCTACCATTCATACAGCATTTAAAGGTTGCAAAGTGTGGGACACACATATGTAATCTCATTTGTTCCTCACAGCAACTCCAGGAGGTAGGTACTTTGCAGATGAGGTAACTGAAGCAGTCAGAGGTTATGGGACTTTCCCAAGGTCACATAGTCAGTAAGGGTCTGAGGCTAGTAAACCAATCAATGTCATGAACCCCATTGGTAGTCTGGTCTAGCCTATGGATAATTTCAAAGAATAATGTTATAAATGCATAAAATTAAATCTCTATTTTTACAGAAGAAATCAATTCTATTAATATCTAGTTATCGAAATATATTAACAAGTTCAAAGAGAGCAGGTTAAAATACCTGAGGGAAAATCTTTTACAAATCAGGCATTTCAAAATTAGAAACTCCAGAGAAGAAACCAGGCTATCAGCGATCATACCATAACTGTGGTCAATGTTGTCATTTTTGAATGGCTCCAGTTCACCAGTCTGCATTTTGTGTTACTGCTAATTACAATAAGTGGCTGATTTATTCCTCTCTCATGTACCAACAAACTTGCTTTCCCATGGAAGCTTTTGCTGATTGTTTTCCTTCCGCCTGTTCTTAGGTCTTCTTGCTCTATCTCTTCTTGTAGAATAAATCTATTCCATTTGATAGAGGAAACAATCACAGAAACTGATTCAGACAATTTCCCATATGCTCTTCGTGTTTTCCTGAATTTTTTTTTACTTCATTGAATCCTTTGGACGTCCAAAAGAAATGTACAAGTATATTTTGAGAAGAGGCTGACCACACTTTCTTGGGTTCCTGTTCTCTTACCTTTAATAATCAAATTTATTTGGAGGGGATTTAAATGATATGTAAGGATGGTATGGTCTCTATATTTATTACATATATTATTTTATTGTCAATAATAACAATAATGATGGAATTTATACAGTGCTTTAAGGTTTGGCAAAGTGCTTTACAGATATTATTTCAGCTTGACCCTCATAGCAACCCTGGGGATTAGCGTGGTTATTATCATCCCTATTTTAAATATGAGGAAACTAAGGCAGACAGTGATTAAGTGACTTGCCCAAGGTCACACAGCTACTGGATGTCTGAGGCAAGATTCAAATTCAGGAGTTTCTGGTCTTTTCTAGGTCTAGCACTCTAACCATTGAACTACTTGGATGCCTTACGTGCTTAAAGATTTGAGGTATCAATTTGGAAAATGATTCCTGTGATAATGTATCGTGAGGAGGTACAAAATTCCAGGGCCATCACTTGTGGAAACTGTTATTACTAATGAGCCATCTCTTTGGCTTTGACCTGGAGTCAGAAAACTGCAAAAGTTCCTTGACTTTTGGATGTTGTTTTTTGTCATAGAGTCTGAATTCCATCATGCTTAGTATCTTCAAAAACCGTATTGTATTAAAAGCTTAAAATCGAATATCCACAAGCAATTAAAGTTGCTTAGTAAATATTTGCATTTTAATTATTTTCAACATATAAACTACAAATGCACTATTTCAGTCATCCTTTTAAGGGCTCATTATGATTCTTTGCTTAATAATTTTGTTTCACTTTTTTCATAGCTAGGGTGTACTTTATTCTTTTCATTGTGATTATTTTGTTTTAGAATATTTCATAAAGATCTAGATTTCTTTGTATTCCTCATACTTGTTGGTAGTATAGCAATCCATTACATTAAGACACTACAATCAATTGAAACATTCCATTATTCTTGGTTGTTTCATTTTGTCTTTTAAACATTGCAGAGAATAATAATATTCTGGCAATCTTAGACAAATTGCACTTTTGGGGTAGTTGAAAGTATATTTCCAACAATAAAGTTATTATTTTGTTTCTTAGCATTGCTGAGAGCACAAAATCTAAGTTTTAGTGAGGAAATAACTTAATTGATATTAAAGTTCTTGGCATATCATACTGAGTTCTAACTTTTTATTCTATGTATAGCTACATATTAAAAGAATATACATATTATTACATGTATATATAAGTACATGCATATCTATATGTTTGTATATGAGTATCATGCTTGCATATATATATATATATATATATATATATAGTTAGATTCTCTCATTTCTTTAAATCAAAGGATAAAAGGGTCTGTATCTCATTATCACAAAATTTAAATCATTTAATTTCTTGCATTATTAAATGTAGCAAAATGCCATCTAGTATGAACTGACCTTGTCCTACTAAAAGAGTTACATACTGGAGTTCTTTGAAACTTCTCCCCCTCTCTGCTAAATACTTTTCAAGAAGGATAGAAAATACATTTTTAGTACTAATGCCACCTGCAGGTTGAAGACAGGCAGTTGCAGGCATGCTGAAAACCTTAGCTGTATCTTACAGTGAATGTCTCCAAATTCCTGTTCTCGAAGACTTCCTTTCAACAATAAATAAGTTTCTAGATATCTTTTTAATGTGTCCATCATCAAAACTACATTTTTAAAAAATCAAACATTGAAACTTTCAGGCTTTCCTGATTTCCTACATATGCCACGTTAATACTCACACTTAGGAAAATAGAAATCTGCCTTTTATAGAAAAGGATTGCTTTGGACTACTTAAAACCAGCATGCCAATGCAGCTGCCTTTTTTGTTAAGTAATATTGAACTTTTCTCCTGATGGTAGCAACATAGCGAGAAAGTCAGACTCTACACAAATTATTTCCTAGACCAATCAATCGTAATGTACAGGTAGGATTTTAGTCCCTATATAGAATGAATTATATTTGAATTATATCATATCTGTGCTATACCTTCTTAGATAGATAATATTTCTTAAGGAAAGATACTGTCATCCTCTCTAATTAATTTCTTACTGACTGTCACATGGCTCTGGTATGATTTCTTATTTATTAGCATTTCAATGATAACTAACATTTATATACCCTCTTAGAGTTTGCAAAGCACTTTAAATATGCTAGTTCATTGGATCCTCTAACCAGCCCCCTGGGTAGGCAGTGCCATTGTGATTAGCCCCATTGTTAATGCTTGCTAATTTTACAAATGAGTAAGCCAAAGTTCGGAGATGTATCACCCTGGCTATCATCGCCCAGCAGAAGTATAGGAAGTAAGATCTGAACCTAGTGCCTGGCACACAATAGACACTTAATAAATATGGATTGACTGACTGACAGAAATACTCACTCTAAGACCAGAATTATTCCCACCATGCAACACTGCTTTTCAGTTGATTGTAAATAATGCCTGGCCTCACCAGAATGAGAAATTGGACTATACGGATCCTGCCAACTCTAAAAATCTATGGTAGTCTCTTTGCTTAGATTTAAGTAGAATAAATTAAAGCAAGAGGGAAAGATTTTCTTATTTCAGGTTATTTATTCGATTTTTTCAAAACTCCACTTGATGTTACCAAACAAAATGCCATAGCCTTCCTCCTTTTTACCTGAAGGACATGTAAATCCGCATAACAACAGTTTGCCACGATATTCTACAGATACTGATGATGCAATGCCCTAGGAAATTGCAAAAAGAATCTGGGAAAGAATTCTGAGTTCTAATGGGAAGCTAGTAACACATATAGAACACATACTCTATTTTTAATGAAATTGTAATTTAAACTAGAGATGGAGAACTTCTATCAATTAACGTAATTTAACTTTAAACAGGTCCCCACCTTCCTGAGTCAATCATTTTTATTCCTATGAATGATGCTAAAATGACTTCAAAGAAGTGTCTGATTTCCACCCAGATAACATTAAAAGGGAAGTCTCCAACTGGGAAAGAAAACGGAACAAATGAGCAGATTTACCTTTTGCTGGGGGTTTGGAGGTCTAAATTACAAAAAGACCTCTACTCTTTAACCTCAGACAGCAAAAAAGTCACAAATGGAGTGAGTATGATGGAGAGGAGAGCTAGACTGTTAGTCAGAGTCCTTGGGTTCACATTTCAACTCAGCTACTTAGTGCCTGTGTAACTGGCTCTGCTCAAGTCACTTGGTTTCTGGGTTGGTTATGGTTGACCTTTAAGGACCATTCTAACTCTCAATATTATGTAATATTATTATGTGTGTGTGTGTATATGTATATATATATATATATATGTGTATATATATATATATACACATATATATGTGTACATAAGTATATATGTACATATATATGATACATGTAACATTATTATGTGACTCTCAATACTATGTAACTCATTCCCAGTAGCTTAGATTTGTGTAACTTGACCCAAACAGAAGAGAGGCTACCCACAAGGTAGAACCAATTTAGAGACTCTGAGGGTGTGGTATTCCAGAAAAGCTCAAACATTGCTATGGATAAGAACAACATGTGTTGTTGCACTAGCTTAGTTAAAAAGTTACTAACGGTATAAAGTCTTATACTCCTGGCCACAAAATGATCACCATCTTAGGTTGGGAGGGCCTGATTTTGCTCTCCCTTTCCCATCTGCTCATCATACCACAGCCTGATCAAATGCACAGTGGGAGCCCCAATTTAGGGTTAGGATATAAACCAAGAATATTAGTAGAGGCAGTTCCCAGGTCTCTCTAGGGTGGAAGCTTCTGGGAAAACCTAAGTACTATGGGGCAACATCAATTCTATCCCTTGAGATAAAAAATTCTATCATCACTATCCCAGAATCATTAACCCTTATAAAAATATCCCTGACTTACTCCTGTAAGGAATGCATTGGCATTTGGATGAGGGTACAGGGGTGGGAATAGAGGGGAACAAAAAGTTCATAGAAATGAATGATAAATATCTTTACAAGAAATTGAAGGAAGTGTCTTGCCTAAGAAATCCAATTATTAATTGCAATTCCTGTCAGTTTTTGCGACAGCAAACATTTCTGGATGGACAGGCTGTTCAACAGTATTTCTGGAGAGAAATCTGCCTCCTGAAAAATGAGACATCACTGGAGAAACGCTGTGGGGGCATAAGATTTTCAAGGGAATGCACCCCTCCAACTTCTTGGGGCAATAACCCAGAAGCCCCTGTGCTTTTAAGACCAGATGGAGCTTTGTAGATCCAAAGGGCACCATGGAATTCACCCATGTCATTGTCCTCAGTAAGATCAAGCCCTCATTATGTACTTGATACAATAGCTCATTTGAGGTAGTTTACATCTCTCTCTCTCTCTCTCTCTCTCTCTCTCTCTCTCTCTCTCTCTCTCTCTCTCTCTCTCTCTCTCTCTCTCTCTTTTTCTCTTTCTCTTTTCCTACCCCCTTCTTTTAAAGGTACAGACTCCTTCCTTTTTTGCTCTTATCATTTGTGAATGACAAAGATCTATTTGGAGATGAACAGGCTGAACAAAACCTTCATCTGTGTGCGTCTGTTTTTTTTTTTTAATTTTTTTTTTTTATTTCCCAACATGGCGGTAGGAGCTTATGCCCGCTATCTGCATAAGTCTTTTGTGTATTGCTAATGGAGTGCTGGAATTGTGGCAGCCCTGAGCAGGGAATACATGTGAGCAACAATATGCTGACAGACCCCTCGGTGGAATCTAATCTGTTCCAGCTCATGCACTCCTCAGAAACTATTTAACTTTCATTAAACTGTGTTTGATATCAGCTAAATAGGATGCATACGGCTCCAATATAGCTCATATGGTCGCATTCATTCCATCACAGCAGTGCTTTCTTCTTATATTTTCCCCCCACTTGTGTTAGTACCCGGTATAGCTGGGTAAATAGGAGACCTTTGAAGATGTAGTTAGTACTCAGATTCTTTATTCTTTTGTGCTGGTTTCTTAGTGTTGAAACAGTGATTCATGTATGTCTCAGACAGCCTCCATTAATTTCATGTAATGTAGCTTTTATCTCGTAGCTGGGACAACTATCTCCAGTGCTGTGTCTCTCCAGCATCTCTCTCTCTCTTTCTCTCTCTCTGTATCTGCCAACCCCCCAACCTCTCCTATCCTCTCCTATTCTTCCTCTTCTCCCCAAAGTATCCATATCGTTTTCCTTCCTCCTTTCACCTATAGAAACTGCTCATTTTCAGGAAGTATACTTTTTTTTTTTCTGGTAGTGACAGTGGAGGTGTTTAAAAATAAACAAACAGGTTCAGATGGATGGGGAAACAAGAAGGGAGAAAGCATTCCGTCTAGGGGAATGCCTTTATGTGTTATGCAAAAGGCTGCTGGGACTAAACTATCCACCCACCCATTGCCTTGCAGAACAGTTTCCACATGCCTCCCTTCCCCCCCCCACCCCAAACCTATTCAAAGTACACTAATTTGATTATGAATGCAGCACAGTAGGTGTATGCAGTTTTGCAGTTTCTGGTGAGGAAAGGACCCGAGGATTTATCAGCAAGGCGCTGCTGAAAAGTTTTAATGGTCAAGTATTTGTGAAACACACACACACACACACACACACACACACGAACATGCTACAAAACTGGGCATATGACCAATACATTATCCACCAAGTAAACATCATTATTTACTTATAAACTCTCCTTAATAATGAAAAGGTGCTGAGAACTTCACCTAAAAAAACAACAAAAAAGGACCATGGATGTGACTGGTTAATGAGAAAGCGATTACTCTATGCTCTCCTTACAGATTTTTTTCAATTATGTTTTATGAAGTCCAAAGGAATAATCACCAGTTTTTTAGCTCACTTAAGAGAAACTACATGGGGTCCTTTGGTATAGGGAACCCAATTATTTGGGATATTATTTTGGGGAACCTTTGTTTTTCTCATTTTATTAGTATACCAGAGGGTTTTCACATTCACAAGGCAAAATCCTCACTATTATTGCTTTTTTGGAAGAAATGTCTCACTGGGGCAATTAATTCTATACATTAACACCAGTCACTGTTGTGCTGTATATTATTAAAAATATAAAGGGAAAAAACACACACTTTATCATTCAGTTCAGAAAGGGGTCATTTGTATTAGCACATGTATTATGGAATAAGCTCTTCTATGAGAAGCCTTCACTCTATAAGAACTTTGCAAAGTCCTGCGTTGAATTGGATTTACTCTCCTCATAAATGCTAATGGTGTATAGAAAAGAGAAGACAAGCTGGGGAGAGGTGAACACTCAGGCAGATTCTGACGCCTGCCTTGGCCCATCTCTCCTATGGGAGAGGAATGCCATCCCTTTAACTTGGTGAGCCCACGCAATTAAGATGCTGCGCCTTAATGTTTGATGCCAGAATTTGAAAGGGTGATAAAAAAAATTATTTAGATAAGCATATTGACATTTTTTACTATATATGATTAATCTTATTAATAGCATTAACAAAGGCTAATTGAAAATGCATCATCTATAATTACATTAGTCTTCATTTTAGTACATTTTTGTCAGAGTAAACTAGAAAGGAGTAATTAATGTGCCACTGTTATTTACCCCTGTTTTTATTAAAGCTGGTGTTACACAATGTTAGAGATGAATATAGCCTGATTTCACTGAATACCACAGAGCACAGCATTCAGAGGCAGTAAAATTAACAGCTGTGGTTTCCTGTACCAAGGGCCTAAAAATAAAAATTAAAAAAAAATACTCTTTGATATTAACATAGGTACGTCCGTCCGAGATGGTAGCAGGAAGTTTCCCTGGGGACCGTAAAATTCAGCCCTGGAACCCACTTTGAGTTCCTTTGTTCACTTGGTCTTAGGTATGGTGTTGGAGTGCTACATAACATCCTGTTCTCAAGCACCTCATCTTTTTAAAATGCTTATCGTAAAAAAAACCCTTTCCCTCCCACATTAATATTAGCTCCCACACTGACCCAGGACAACATTTTAAGTCTTCAAACACAGAAGTGTGATATATATATATATATATATAATATATATATTATATATATTATATATATATATATAATATATCTAGATATATATATATATACACACACACATATATATACATATGCATACACACACATGCACATAAATTATTTATTAAAATTATATATGTATATATATACACACATACATATACATATTTTAAAATATGTAGATATATAGAACCATTATCACGTATTAATTTGTAGAAGTATTATAATACCGCCGAAGCTCTTTCCTAGAAACAAGATACCCAGTGTATCTTTTGATGACTCCAACCTCTCCCTTCTCCCCTGTTTTCTATTTGCCCCCTTTACCTAAAACAACAAAATAATTTCAACCAAAAGAGGAAGTTTAAAAGCTTAAAAATACATGAGAAGTCTTCAACACAACAACCTTAGCCATCCTCCCTTTCACCACCATCTCCAAAGCAAACAAACAAACAAAGTAGAGGAGGGTCAACATAATATGGGCTTCATTAATTAAATAAAATTTTCCACCACCACCACCCCCCACCATGACTTTCATGATTCAGGACTTATGAGGTCGGCAACTTCCCGAGGCAATCAGTGTGATCAAACATGTGCCATGTGGGATGGAAGCAAATTTGGGTCTGGAATGAGTGGCATATCTTGTAATCAGGTCGAGCTGAGAGAGTGATGGCTTGGATTCCTAATCTGGGCTCTGTGCTTCCTCTTGTACTCAAATAAAAAGCATGGCATATTGGCTGCTCTGGCTGCCAAGTGATATGTCCATGCCCTCTCCACAGTGGCCAACTACAAACATGCGAGCTAGCGGCTCTCCGGGGGCCCTGCGTGCGCTGTTCTTACACCGCTAACATATGTAGAGACACCTGAAAGCTACAGCCTGCCACTTCTCCAGGACCTCACTGGGCTACCTTTGCTCTTTGGCCACCAAGGGTTAATTTTCTAATGGCTGCCTTGCTGCTGAAGCTGGCCAAGTTTTTCATCGCCTGCAGAGCACCACAAGCTGTGATTTGGAGCCAGAAAACACCATTAATTTTCTAAATAGGAAGGATCACATATGTAAACTGTCTGGTTCTATAACGAGTCAGGCAGGTAAAAGATGGAGGAGGAGGAAGTAGATTTTTCCAGACACCTAGACCAGGCCAAACCACCCAAACTAACATTCTTCAAACTATGTAGGCTTTGGGGGAATAAAAATCAAAAACCAATTCCCCTCTCTAAGCAGATTTCAATACCCAGTTTTGATGTGACCATCAAAGGCCAGGTGACTGATCTATAGGGCAAAGATGGCAGCTCTTGAGTTAGGCTCTATAAGAAAATTGTTGGCAAGTGAAAAAAAAGAAATAAGCCATAGCAGACATGTGGCTACTTCACACCAATGCAATATAGGGACCCATCCCTTACAAAATAAAATGAACAAGCTCAGAGGCCACCTGGGAACTAGCTTAGTATTAATGAAATGTGTTAGATTTGCCAATGGCAGGTCTCCAAGGGAAAGGGAATCAACATTCTATTGGTAGAGATGAATTAGATGGTAATATACCTGGTTGGACCAGGTAACTGGAAAATGTGATGCTGATATTTCTTTTTCCATCGTAATAGACTCCGACTATGCACGTGTGTATGTGTGTGTGTGTGTGTGTGTGTGTATGTGTGTGTGTGTGTGTGTGTGTGTTAGAGACAGACAGATAGAGAGACAGAGACAGACAGAGACAGAGAGAGAGTTCTGTGTTGGGGGGTAGATAAGAAATATTTTCCAAGTTTCAAAAATTACATTTATTTTCCACAAATATATCTATTTCTAGGGCAACTACCACTGTTATCTCAGCCTCCAGATCAAGAGATTACCATAAAAATACACAATAATTTTGGTAGAACATTAGAGTTCACCTTTGACATTTAAGTACCAGTCCCCCCAGCCCTCAAAATAAATCTTTCCTGTTCCCTGCCCTCTCCCCAAATTCCTGTCATACCCCTCCCAGCCCACTCAAATGTTGCTAAAGAAATTCCCCTTCAATTTCATTTCCTGCATCCTTTACCTTTTGAGAATTTTTAATTTTTTTTTTTTTTGGTGGGATGGGGGAATATTTGGGCAACTTGAGTTTCTTTTTTTCCTCATATACACGGGATCTGGAAGCAAGAAGTTTCAGTGGTTTTGCTTCATATTTAAGCATCTTTAAGGAACCATGCTGCAGATCAGTATTATTTTGAGAAACAAGATTTTTTTTAATTGTCCAGACTTGCTGGAATACATCAGCTTTGTCAGTTCAATCCCTTGCCTCTGTCTTCTGCATTGAGAAACTGTATCTGTAGGTTAGTCAGTGGAAAATGAACTTTTAACACAAGACCAGGGCATTGGGGAAAAGGAAGGATTTTAAGACAAGGTGGTCTGTTAGGAAGAGGCCTGCCATGGGAATCAGAAGTGGGTCCCTGGCCCAGCTCTTCCTTCCTCATTCTGTGACTTTCTTCAAGTCACAACTTCCGTAGGTCCCGTTTCTCTTCATGTGCAAAACATCTGTCCTGCTGCCATTAGGGTGTGATGAGGATTTAGCAATATGACATGAGAAAGTGCATTGAAAGCAATGCAGTGCTATACAAATGCTATAGATCTTTACTATTTGGGAACGGTAGTCTATGCAATCTAACATGCTGGGTTAGAAATCAGAAAATGTATGGGGAAGAAGACACAAAACTCCACACTTGTTAGGTGAGGACAGTGCCTTTCCTTAAGGGACAAATACCTTTGAGACTGGGTATAAATGCCAGGAGCAGTTATCCAAAGTGACCAAATATTCGTTCTGCATCTGACATGTGTGCAATATTTTGGCAATGGTGATGTTTAACTCGTCCCCTTAATCAGAGGTTTTTAACCTTTATGTATGTCTTGGACCCTTTTGACAGTCTAGTGAGCATTATAGATTCCCTTTCAGAATAAGGTTTTTACATGTATAACAATTTTTAAAAATATTACAAAGGAAATCAATTATATTGCAATATAGTTATGTATTATTTAATTTAAATAAAGGTCATGGACTCCAGGTTAAGGATACCTCCTGGCTTTAAAGCAAAGGACCAACAAAAATTCCCATGAAGCATAACTGTCTCTTTTCTTCCAAGAAGAATGACCATAGAAGCCCTAAACAGCAAGTTTTCCTTCCTTATTTCTCTCTCCCTTCCTTCCTTCCTTCCTTCCTTCCTTCCTTCCTTCCTTCCTTCCTTCCTTCCTTCCTTCCTTCCTTCCTTCTTTCCTTCCTATTTTCTTTCCTCCCCCTTTTCCTTTCTCCCTCCCTCCTTTCCTTCCTTCCTTCTTTCTTTCATTCCTATCTTCTTTCCTCCCTCGTTTCCTTCCTCCCTCCCTCCCTCCCTCCCTCTCTTCCTTCCTTTCTTTTTTCTTTCCTATCTTGCTTCCTCCCTCTTTTCCTTCCTCCCTCTTTCCTTCCTTCCTTCCTTCCTATCTTCTTTCCTCCCTCTTTTCCTTCCTTCCTCCCTCCTTTCCTTCCTTTCTCCATCTCTTCCTTTCTTCCATTCTTCCTTTTTTCCTTCACACATCCTTTTTGCTCACAATCAGTGATGAAATGGCCCATTTGGAAGGGAACAAATTCGAGCAGTTATAAAGAAAAAAAATTGAATTGACTAGATACAGTAAAAGAATGTTACTAAGTTTTCTCTCCCACTTTGACCAACAGGGCCAAGCAAATACTTCCAGAATTGGCCTGGTGTTAATGTTGGCAACCCTCAAATGGGTCTGTATAGCAGCCATCATTTTTCAGCTCATTTTCTCCTTTTGCCTCCTTCCTTGCTCCAGGTAGAACATTATTCATTAAGAGCTCTGCAGAGCTCACCAGAGCTCATTTCAGCTGAGATCCCTGTATGATCTTCCGAAGCCTTTAAAGGGGAATGAGCCTTGGCCTCCTTTTTATGGGCTACATTATGACCTGGCTTCAAAGTGTGAAAAGAGGTTCCAAGATTCCCTTTGTGCAGTGGAGTCTCTTAATTGCACTTTTAAACACAGTGTAATTTTTGTAATTAACATTATGGTTTCAGAGGGCAGAGACGCCTGCACTATGCTAATTACAAACTGGAGTGAAAGTGGTGGAATTTCCAGGCTTCTGATATTGGGGTAGAATGCAGTTTTTATGAAAGATTTCAAAGATCCTCCATGGACGATGTTCTGAGTCATCATTAGCATTTGATAACATAAAGAATTTTTATAACATGTGACAGATTTTCTATGTGAGGGTTTTACCTGATAACCGGAAAATTTGCATAAAGAGCTTCATTAGCCCTCTACTCACATTACCGAAAGAGTAAGAAGTATAGTGTGCTCTCGCCCTAAGATTGTTCTTAGGAGCCAAGGAATTGGTGCTTTATGATAAAATTTACAGTATATTATGAAGTGAAGTTGTAATAATCTTCAATGATGTTGAAAATCAAAGCATACGTGCCTTTTAAAGAGAAAGAGAGAATATGCATCAGAATTACCATGCGACTGAAAATCTCGCAGTAAAGGTATATTGTACTGTACGTTGCCATTTAAAAGATCTAGTCCCTGCTAAGCTCTGGAGTGAAAGGAAGTGTTTTTTATATATAGCACCAAGCGGCAATAATGTGCAATTTTTTTCACACCGTGAAGACTATGTTCACTGGGAAAGATTATCTTCCTCTCACTCCAGAGGCAAGTTTATCTCACTCTTATTTTTCTACCTCAAACTATCAGTGGAATTGTGTGTGTGTGCACATATGTATACATCTATGTAAAAATACCCTGAAATTCTTACATGCACTCTTGGCATACTGTGCCTCATGAATTATGTGTCTTTGAAGGGTGAGACTAGTTTTTACAGAAAGACCACTGGCTACTATCAGCAACTGAGCCCCAGGAATTGAGCCACAAAGCCAACCATTGGCTGAAATCCTTTTCATTAAGTGTGGATCAATTAAGCGGTAATAGTGACAATCTGGGAAAAGCTTTCTATCTTGATGGGAACAAGAATTCATCATTATTCCATGCTGGCTTATTATTTCAATACTATACATATGCTGCTGGATGTATAGCAGTGGCTTGCAGCATTATCTCAGTGGGATATGCTTTCCCTTCATGAGAGAGTCTTTTCCATGGTGATTATGGAGATAATACATCGCTTTGTAATGACATCATAATAGAACCCAAAGTCCCAAGAAATAATTAGGGATATGTATCAATACTTCCTTAGCAATCATAACATTATCTGACTTGCAGTGGGACACCAAGCTTGCCCCATCCCTCCCGAGTTCTGTAATCATGGATAGGTAGTAACGTCTGTCTCACAGCCCATTTCTGAGTCTTGGGAAACTTGGTGCCGGAGACAAATTAATATGTATTTTAGCCCACTGTCAATAACAGAAATTGCTCCAGAGCTGCGATCACAAAACCTCGGGTGAGAAAAGGGAAAACAAAATCCAGGCTGATACGAGCTGAACCCTTCTGTATTTTGACCTCAGGCAAAACCAAGAATAGACTTAAAAATAAAAAAAGCCAATATCCACGGTAAGTGATGAACCAAACAATCCTCTCAGTAAACTGTTACACTTTCTTCTTTCAAGACTAGTTCTGCAGGTGGGTTTTCATTTACTTTTTCCCCTGGTTAGCTCCAAAACCTGCTTTTCAGACTTTCAGTCTAGTTTCCCTTTAAATTACAAATTTTGTTTCATGGTTAATATGGCTGCTTTCTCTAATTGGTTTGAGGTTCAGCAGTCACCTTAGTCGCAAGTGATGCAAAAACACGCTCTAAGTGGACTCTTAAAACCAAACAGCAGATTTTACAAGTTCCATACGTTTCTGCTAAGGAGAAGACTGGGGAGTAGAGGGGGCTGAAAAAGATCCATTGGAGTTTCAGATTCCCTTCCTAATTTTAGTTTTTAAGAAACCCCAGTTCTCCCCCAGCTCTGCCAGTTCCCAGAAAACAGAAACAAAATCTTAGATAAATGATCAAACTTACATAGTATATGGCTTTTATTTTTACAAAATATTTGCTTCCAGCAGAGTGTATCTTAATTTACAAATGCAGAAATCTGTCATTAAGATTTGACCCAGCTGCATGGCATTGTCAAATGCAATAACGTATCTTTTAATAGTTTTATATCAAGTAAGGATATAACATATCATTAGTTTAAATGTATTTGCAAGCAATTACCCCCACCAGGATATTTGTGAATGCTCATGCAAAATTGATGAAATTCTGACATGCTTAAACATTGTTCATTTAGCTCGATTCTTTATGTATAGAAAAAATAGAATAAATAATTCTACTGCCATTCGCAAACTACTCTTCGGTATTTTTATTCCACTCAGGGCTTCAGTCCTGCCTTTAAACTATAGCCTTTGGTGATCATTTGGAAAAACAGTTTCATATATGTTTAATTTTAAATAATGTACTAGATTATTCATTCTCCTTATTATTGTTCAATGCAGTAATTTAAACATGGACTAGATTTACTGCATGTCAGCTGCCTTTCTTTTACAAAATGAGATAAATTATTAAATGAGTCGAGGTTGTTTGACAACGAGTTTTCCAGTACTTCACAAAAGAAAGACCTTTGACATTCAGCTGTCTTTTGAAAAGAATCAAGTGCAAATCAATTAAGTCATTATACTATGGCTCAGAAACGCCATGTTATGGTACATTTGTGCTCGCCTCTCAGTTGACTTTGGGGCAACCCTGCTATCCATCGCACTCATATACAAGGAAGAGATTGGATAGTTGTATCTGTTCTTCTGATGTCTTTTGAATGGTTGCAAGTACCTACTTTATTTTACAATGCCCCACCTGGATATCCAAAATACATCACATTCAACAGTTTCCTTCCTGATTCTTCTTGATGAGTTTGGGAACTGCTTATGTGCAGATGATTGATTAAGAAATTCTTTTTGCATTTGGATTTTTTTTCCATGCAACTTTTAATATGTTCACCGTCCCAGAATAAAGAAATCTTGTGTTGAATATCTCATCAACCATTATGCAAGCCAGGTGAGAAATTGCATTTCCGTGACTTCCTTTGCTATTTTTCAATACTGTATCAGTGTCTGTGTAATTAATAATACTCCAAGCTCTGTCAACATGAAATCACTTTGTTTCTTTACAAAAAGAATCATTTATTAACTATGTAATCCACTCTCCTTAATGCCAAAGTACATTACTCTTGACCATTGTCTTAGAAACTATTCTTTTTGAAGAGCTAAATTGAGAAAAGTGGGATCGTGTCAGAATGACCATTCTTGTCAAAGAAACTAGCGAATTTAGGGAAAGGAGCACAAAAAGAATAGTTTCTAAGACTCTTGGATGCCCTTTGGCAAAAAATATTTATGGTACACTGGTGCATTCTCTGTGTTAGGGCAAAGCTAGAGGAATAAAGAGAGTGACAAGGGGAGGATAGAAGACAAGAGGGTCAGTTCATGCTCTCTAAGAGCTTAGCTGAGGAGATAAAAAGAATTCATGTGAAACAATGAATTAACCGTGCAAGACTGGCATGTGTTGTATAGACTCCAAGTATTGTTGGGTTTCTGAAGAAAAGGACATTAGTGATATGTGGACAAATCTATGATGGTTTCATGGAGTGTAGGCACTTGAACTGGGTAAGATATGGGTAAGTAAGAAGAAAAGAGAACATTCTAAATCAATGGAAGAGTAATGGAAAAGGAACAGAAATGACCATCTGCTTTGTCTTTAAGTTTCTATCCAGTGTCTTCCCCAATAAAATATATGCTTCTTGAGAGGAGAGGTCTTTTTTTTTTCAACTTTGTTTTTCTCTAGTGCTTAGTAGGATCCCTGTAATCTAGAAAGTAATTAATCAGTTGAACTGAATTTAAATTCATGAGAAGTTAAGGAACAGGATTAAAGTTAAAACTAAATGAGGCCTATGAATATATGTTCAAGAAGTTACAAATTTGACATGTAATGAGAAGGAGAAGGAGGAGGAGAAGGAAAAGGAGGAGAAGGAGAAGGACAAGAAATGCAAAAGCATTCATTAAGTTTAACAAATTTGGGGAGTTTGTTTTTTGGTGTGAGCATAGTGTGACAAAGAGGGGGTAGGTGTGTAAGAGTGAGTATGAGGATGTTTTATATGCATTTACAGAATCCAAACTGAGAAAAACACTAAAATATCTATATCCTTACTAGCAAAGTTTTTATTATCTCAGCAAAACTGAGGTATAAAATAATTCTAATAATTCAAATCAATGAACCACTTACTAAGAAAATCCAAGTCTACCAAGCAACATCCACTGAAAGAAAAACAAAATACCCTACTATCACTTTCCCATGCACATAGAGCTGTAAGAGACATGCAGTTACACATCCAGGTAACCTAAAGGGATGGACAGCTGGAGAGGCACCTAAAGCCAGAAAGAGGGAAATACAAGGCAAAGGGAAAAAAATCAAGAATTCATGATTGAATATGTAAAATTAGGCTGTGGGAGAACTGAAATAACAGCCTTCAAGTAACTAAAGCCTGATTCTACAGAGAATACTGACCAGCTGTTCTCCACCTTTATTCAGGACAGAAAAAAAAAATCAGGCTTAAGAAGCAGGATGAAGGATGTAATTTATATACAGGAAGAATTTCTGGATAATCATAATTATTAAATGCCAGAATGGATGGTCAAAAGAGGTTCCTTCTCTGGAAGACTTTGAAAGGAAGATGGCCTCTTGTTAGACTGGGATAATTGAGGTAAGGTATGGTCCTACATGAAGGCAACGAATAGAACCGCTGACCTCTTGGGGTCTCTTCCAACCTGGCATATCCATGATTCCTACCAGTCCACCCAAGTCTGCCAGGCCAGGTCATTCCAAGGAACAAAGGAGATTCCAGCCCTTTCCCAGCATGCAACCCTTCAACTGCATTTAACAAGGTGCCAGGAAAAAACAAGCAGCCCAGCAGCGGAGCTCCAAGCCTCCTGCCTTATTAAATGCAGTTTACGGTTTGTACAAAAGTGCTCTGTCTTAATTTACTTTTTTCCTATAAATGAAACAGGGTGCATTTAGTATTCCTGGGGGGCTGATGCTTCGGCCAAAATCACTGTGCCTGTGGGTAGAAGCAAAGGGTTCTTTTTTTTGTGGTCCAAGTCAGGGAACCCCCTGAGGTAAGTTCTTATAGAGGGAGTTTAGATGGGCTCAGGGCCCTAGTGATTGCTTTGAGTAAATGCCACTGGTGTAAATCCAGGCCAGATTGACTGTAATCCCATTCAATTCAGTTTGGCAAACATGTATTAAGTACTTAATAGGTGCCCACCTATTAGGTGCCTGTGCATCATGTTAGTCACTCAGATATATGAATAAGACACGATCTTGGTCTTCATGCTATTGTTTGTGTCTCCCTTTTCTTTTCACTTTCATTACAGATTGAGAGGATTAAAATTTTTATGCCTTATATTTGAAAGAAGGTAGAGGAATCAAGGTATAGTGAATTCAGTCAGGACGACCTCTATTCAGACCTGCCTTTGACATATTCCTGTTGTGTGAATACCAGCAAATCTTTTAAACTTTCAGTGTTCCCGGGCAACTCTTCCTGACCATCCCCAAACTATTAAGCCTGAAATCTAGTTTTTTCTACCTCCTACCAGAACTGATAACGCCTCCCTTGGAGTCTTGGGCTCTGACTGGCAACCTTTCAACTGAGGTTCGCTATGTGCTCCCCAATAACCTCAAGCCTTACTGCTACACTCATACTTGCCTATCCCCCAAACTTCTTTCCATTTCTAATTTTCCTTTATGTGCTTGTTGCCTTCTACTGTTAGAATCTAAGTCCTTTATGGACAGGGGATATATTACTTGTTGGTTCTTGTATCCCCAGTGCTTAACACAATACCTGGCACATAACGAACACATGTTTTTTTCATTCATGAGTTCATTATAAATTACAGATGAATTACAAAGCTGTATAAGTGGAGGGAGTCTCCAAACCAGGAATTCCCCATGGGGATGGTATCACAGGCTTAGACCAAAAACAAAAACAACCTCCTTCCAAGTAGGCTTAAAAATGTTTTGAAAGAGCCTAATTCAGTTTATGATCTTTTTCACTGCTATAGATTCATGACTGATATTTTTATAATACAGAATCACAATAGGAGTAAAAGTGATACCTAAAATTTCTATAATTTCTTAAGTTTTACAAAGCACTTTTCTCATAGTATTCCTGTAGGATAAATATTATCTCTCCCCTCCTCCATACACTTTTAAAGAAACACCTAGTACAGTACTTCACATCTATTACTTTCTTAATAAATCTTAATAAAAGTTTGTTGAATTGAATTGAACCCAAAGCTCAGAAAGTTTGTATGATTTTCCCATTATCACATTGCTTTCCAGTACCCTTCATGTATGAACCAGAGAAAATTCACTAATATACTCCCTTTGTTTTAAAGAATATATTATATTGAGGTTAATAACTGACTTAAAAAAAAAAAATCTTTGTTACCCCCACCAGATTTCACTAACTTGCCCAACCCTATAAACACCAGAGAAGTGGTATATTTTGTGACAATGAACTTTAGTGGCATGGATAAAAACTATGGAAGTACAGGAGGATGTCATGAGACTGCACTGACCACAGCAGAGGGGGAAAGAGAACAATCACTAGATGAAGTGGGATTAACAGCTGAATGGCAGTGACCATTCTGGTACCCATGAGTACAGGCCAAATCCTAATCCACTGAGAATTATAGAAACTGTCATACTTCCACAAGAAGTTGGAAATTCCATTGCAGTTCTCCAATTTGAATAGGACCCATCATCAGCAGAAACTAGAGAGAACCTTGGATTTTGATAAACACTATTCATAGCCCTGCATTGGGAGCCTAACCAGTATATCCAAAATGGTATCGAGACCAATCAGATCAATGACTCCCAGCCTGGAGTGTCACGTCCTTTTAGTTTTTATCCATTACCTGAAGGCCTACCTTTAACGTACCCCTGCCTCACCTCCCTGTCAGTCTCTAGCTTCCTTCAAGGCATACTTCAAGTACAACCTCCTTCAAGAAGCCTTCCCTTAATCCTCTAATTGTTAGTGCTCTCTCTTTACTAAATTTTGCTTATGTATGTATGTAATACATATATATGAGGGTATGTAGTGTGTGAGCATGTGTATGTATATATGTAGCCATATATTGAATAAATTCATACATAAATTATTATGCACACATAATTACTTATAAACACTTGAAAATTATATAAAATTATTGGCTATGACATGTACATATACAACACACTAAATACATGCACATATGTATGCACGTTATATTCATGCAATATACATACATGTGTACATATGGTAATATATACTTATACATATACATACATGTATGTGCATGTATACCTACATATACATATACACACATATATTTATTTATACACACAGTCAGTTGTTTCAGTTGTGTCCTACTCTCTACGAACCCATTTGAGGTTTCCTTGGCAAAGATATTGGAATGGTTTTCCATTTCCTTCTCCAGCTCATTTTATAGATGGGGAACTGAGGCAAACAGAGTTTGACTTGCCCTAGGATCACAGAGGCACTAAGTGTCTGAGGCTGGATATGAACATAAGAAGAGTCTTCCTGATTCTAAGCCCCGGTATTCTATCCACCATGCCACCTATCTGCCCCATTATAGTCAACATTTATATGGTGCTTATCATGTTCCAGGCTCTACACTAAGGGCTTTACAATTATTGTCTTATTTACAACACCTCTGGGAAGTAGAGGTTATTATTATCACCATTTGACAGATGAAGAAACTGAGAGACAGATTTGGATTGGCAACAGAAAGGTGGATGCAAATCCCAGAGATGGAGTGAGGACCAAGGGTTGGGGTGGGCAGGGGGCAGAACAACTTCAGAAAGGTCATCAATAGACAGGATGGTCCCTGAGACAGATGGTGTTTGCTATAGCTGCCTTCATAGCATAATGTGAGACCTTCCCAATGAAAGAGAATAAGAAGCCACAATTATTAGAAAAAAAAATATGCACAGTCATAAAGACAACATCCTTTCTCATGCCTCAAAGGTGATGTGCACAGTACTTGGGTCAAGGGAGTCCATTTCTACCAGGCCAAAGAAGATGACTACTGCCCTAAACATTCTTTTTTTTTTTTTAAAATTCTAATTTATTTATTTATTTTTAGTTTTCAACATTCATTTCCACAAGATTTTGAATTCCAAGTTTTCTCCTCATTTCTCCCTTCTACCCACCTCAAGATAGCATGCATTCTGATTACCCCTTCCCCCAGTCTGCCCTCCCTTCTATCATACTCCTCCCTTCTCTTATCCCCATCCCCTCTATTTCCTCGGAGGACAAGATAGATTTCTATACCCCATTGCCTATATATCCTATTTTCCAGTTGCATGTAAAAACATTTTTTAACATTCATTTTTAAAACTTTGAGCTCCAACTTCTCTCCCTTCCTCCCTCCCCACCCATCCCCACTGAGAAGTCAAGCAATTCCATATATGTTATACATGTATAGTTATGCAAAAGACTTCCATAAAAGTCATGTTGTGGAAAACTAACTATATTTTCCTCCATCTTATCCTGTCCCCCATGTATTCTATTCTCTTTTCACCCTATTCCTCCTCAAAAGTATTTACTTCTAATTGTGCCCTCCTTCCATTTGTCCTCCCTTCTATCATTCCCCCACCCCTGTTTCTCCCCTACTTTCCTGTAGTGTAAGATAGAGTTTCATAGCAAATTGAGCATGCACAGTATTCCCTCCTTAAGCCAGATGTGATGAGAGTAAGATTCATTTTTTCCCTCTCACCTCCTTTCTCTTCCCTTCCATTGAAAAAGCTTTTTCTTGCCTCTTTTATGTGAGAGATAATTTCCCCATTCTATTTTTTCCTTTCTCCTCCCAATATATTCCTCTCTCACCCCTTAAATTTATTTTTTTAGATATCATCCCTTCTTATTCAACTCACCCTGTGCCCTCTGTCTATATGTATATAATCCCTCCAACTACCCAAATACTGACAAAAGTCTCAAGAGTTACAAATATTGTCTTTCCATGTAGGAATGTAAACAGTTCAACTTTAGAAAGTCCTTTATGATTTCACTTTCCTGTTTACCTTTTCATGCTTTTCTTGATTCTTGTACTTGAAAGTCAAATTTTCTTTTCAGGTCTAGTTTTTTCATCTAGAACGCTCGAAAGTCCTCTATTTCATTGAATGACCATTTTTTCCCTTTAAGTATTATACTCAGTTTTGCTGAGTAAGTGATTCTTGGTTTTAATCTTAGTTCCCCCATAATCTGTGGGCCTAGACCTCCACAAACAGTCACTGACTCTGCTCCTGCTGTTGCTGTGGCTGCTGCAGGTTCCTGTGCCCCCTTTCTCCACTGCTGCCCTGGAGCTGAGGCCAGACCACTCCACTCTCCCACACTGGTCCCACAGGCTTTTTTCACTTACTTTCTAATTTGTCCTTAGCGTTTTGGTGTCCTGAAGTCTGGAAACTTCCACAGGTGTGAGAGATTCAGTCTCCCCAAGGCCTGCTCAGGTCCTGTCTGTGCACACAGGACCCACGCTGGAGTGCGCCTTGCCCCCTGTGGGGTGATAGATACTTCCCAGTGACCTTCCAGGCTGTCTTGGGCTGGAGATTTGCTTCACTCCATCATTCTGTGGGTTCTGAAGCTCCAGAATTTGTTTGGAGCCATTTTTTACAGGTACTTGTCTTGTCTTGGGGGCAGCACTATTTGCCCCAAACATTCTTAAAGCAGTGAATGTGAGATCTCTTCTGGACAGCAAACCCAAGAATGAGCTAAGACATCAGCTAGCAAGTTGTAAAATCTCCCAAATTTCTTTTAAAGTACTAGTACCAAATAAAAGGTTAAAAGAGGTTTGAGTGTGGTGTAACAAACTTTCAATCTTTGTACAGCTCTGGGTGATAAATGTATGTATGGTTACTGTATAAAAATATTGGGGTCAAATGCCAAAGATCTCTTGGGTTAAAGTTTTCTTTCATGGATAGGTGAAGGATCCATAGCAGCCAAATCTCAAGAAAATGGCAACTTGTCCATCAAAGACTCACTCGGTTCCAGTTTACCAGAGAAGCTTATTCTCAACCTCTACTCAGTCTGATATTAAAAAACATTCTCTATGTGATATACGGTCAGCCATGGCATGTAATTTGTTTAGTTCCAAGAGACTAGGATAAGGGTTTGGAAGGTTCACTGCATTGTAAAAGAGATATGCCTGGCTGCAGGTTTTCATATGTGTAAGAAGAAAAGGCCCTATTTTTTAGGCTATGAAGTATAGAGGCATAATATGGGATCCATGAAGTCACTTGAAACTACACTATATCGAGGTAGTGTAGAAACTACACTATATCCAGTGACATGAGGCACTTGAGAGAAGGCCTATTTTGCTACAGCAGTGGATAGGGTGTTCACATCCAGACCTCAGACAATTTATTACCTGAGTGACCCCAGGTAAATCACTTAATCTATTTGCCTCAGTTTCCTCATCTGTGAAGTAAGAATTATAATAATGTTTACCTTGTAGGGTTGTGGTAAGAATCAAATAAGACAATAGTTGTAAAGTACTCAGCACAGGACCAAGCACATAGTAAATGCTATATAAATGTTAGGTATTATTATTGTCTCTACTTTATGAAATGTCTCCCTATTCTTACCCGCACTGAGTAGAACTGCTAATACCAGAAAGAAAGAAAAGATTCTTGATTAGTATGCCTCTTCTCACTGGAAAACATGAGAGAGGTTTGTTGATAAGAGAAGCAATTAGCAACTTCGAAGTTAGCTTAAAGTGACACATAACCTTTAATTTCCCCCCTGCTCCTGGGAGGAGGTGATCTACCCCATCTTTTAACCTTCCACAGTACCAGGCATGCAATAAGTATTTGATAAATTCTGAGTATATTAAATCCAACACCCTCTAAACCACTTGAAGGAGGTTATGAAGTCTACATTTTATGTGAATGATTCATAACTGAGAGGTGGCATGACATCGTGGATACAGAAGGCAGCCTGGGAGTCAGAAAGATGTGAGTTCAGGTCTTATCTAAAGGAAACAATTTTGAGCAAGTGACTTAACATTTCAGCGTCTCTTGGAAAGATCTCTAACTCTAGGTGTTGTTAGAGTAGTTTCTGCCCAGTATTGGAAGAAGGGGTCTCTTCACTGGACCTTCCTCCTACCGATGAAATCATAGATCTAGTCTAAATAAAAAAATTATACACATCTATACATATATATATATATACATGTATATTCATATATATTCATTCATACAAATATATGCGTGTGCGTATAAACTTTACAAGATGATACAATCTTGTAAAGTCCTATTCTAATGCCTCATCATAGCATGGAGATAGCCCTGGGTCCCAGGGTTACTGAAATCTACACCAGAAGGGCACAAGCTATATCAGGTTCTCTTACACTTCTAGGAGTTTGTATATGGATGTGAAGTCTAAGAAAAAGTGCCATTTATGCCAGGAGAGAGAGTGAGAGGAAAATCACAAGAATAATTTAGTTTAAAATAAATTCCATTTATTTGGTTTCTAGAGCTACACATGTCATAGGTGATACTCTGCTTTTAATGAGTATACGTTTCTATTGAAGCAATCACATAGATTGGCCAGTCTACTATTTATTTATAATTTCTTGGCAACTGTTAATTAATTATTATTTTTTTAAAGTGGCTAAGACGAGACAATTTTCTTCAACAAACAAGTCATTAATGTGATTACTTATCTTCTACCAATAACATGACTACATTTTAATTATCACTACACATAGATATAATAAGAAGAACACATGGATATCATGTGTCAAGACATACCAAGCACTTGACATACACTATTCCATTTGGTTTTCACAAGCCTGACTGATATTTTTTATCTAGATGAAATTGGACAGATCATTTGACCTCCCTGGTTCTCAGTTTCTTTATCTGTAACGGGTCAGATTAAAAGGCCTCAGAGGTCCCTTACGGCTCTAAATCTTTGATCCTATAAACAGCTCTTTGAGGTAGGTAGCATTATTATCCCCATTTTAGAGATGAAGAAAGTTAAGTTAGTACGTATTAAAGCAAGGTCTCAAAGTAAGAGCTTCCTGGCTTAGGCCTATTAGCACTCATTCCATCATGCCAAAATGCTTCAAAATAGGTATAGACACATACACACACGCATACACAAGTATGTGTATGCGTGTGTGCATGTGTGCTTGTGTGTGTGCATGCATGTATATGTGTGTGCATGCATGCATGCGTGTGTGTGTGTGTGTGTGTAGGAGAGAGAAATAAGGAAAAAAAAGAAAGGAAACTAGAGTTAAATCATACTAGACCTGAATTTTTTTAAGGTATGAATTTTGTAAACTCTCTTTAGACCAATTTGCTGCATTTCAGCTATACATTTTGCATATAACTCACTTTTTTCCTACAGGAAATAAAGGGATGGTAACAATGATATACAAAAAACATAAGGAATACAAAAGTGGTTATTCTTATATGTAATTCTTATGCATGTTAATGAGTATTACAGTCATGAAACAAGGGGAGAATAGACCCCTAAATGCATCTCCCTCTGAAAAAACAAAAGGAAGGGAAATGTGATCATTTATAATAGTAAGTTTGCAACAATTTTATTTTTCCTTTGAGTCTCGCCGCCAGTGCCAAAACACACAAAACCTTTAGGCCTTCCAGCATTAGCCATGAAATGTCCTGGTGGGAAATATCAGCATACTGTTTAAAATATATCCCTCTCCCCACAATGCTGTGGATTTTATTTTTGGATGGCAAATTATGAGCCTAAGTCAATGTACCTTCCAGTATATCATGAGTGACTCCTATTCCATTGTTAATGAAGGCATTCCACCAGTCAGCCAGCCACTGTTTAGAATAAAGTTGTTACGTACCATATCGATAAATTATGGTTATAATGGCAATAATTTCCTTCAAAAATAGGTTGTTGTCATGATAAAGGACTTGTTTACCGTAGGTGAGCTCCAAACACATTCTGTTTCACCTCTGTTGTCAAATAACAGTTGAGGCATGTGAGGTGCCTTGAGATTTCTGAGTATTTTGTGAACCACTTCCTGGTTGCAGCTCACAGATTCTTTCCTCATTTGTTTAATGGTTCAGAACATAGGAAACATGAGCTGGAAAAGACCCATCGCCTTGTGCAGTCCCAGTGCCCTGTCAGATATTTCAAGGTGAGTACTGTGAAAAACCTGGTGTGGAAAATCTGCATGGATGGCATACACACCCCAGAGGTGTTTCTCTTGCTAAGCCCAATTTCTTTGATGCTTGACTCAAATTTTACCTTCACTCAATCTCACTTCATCATTCATAATTGGATCACCTAAAACAATTCCTCTTCCTCGTTGAAAGCTTTTCACCTTTCAAATCTTTCCACTGAGATTCTGTATTCCCCTTTACCAGGTCTGGATCAAGTTTTACATATTTATCTTCAGATTAGTAATAAAAGAGTTGATGGCCTTTGTTGCATAATCATCAGGAACTTCCTCTTCAAAGCACTTCCTGTCCACATTCTGTATGTTGCTGAATGGGATTTGCAACACTGCATCAGATTATAGGCTATAGATTCCGGTTCCTCAGCTTCTGAGAAAGATAAGAACTCACTTGTCTAGCCACTGAAATAGAAAGCCCAGTTAACTCTCCTGGGTTCCCACTGTAATTTTAGCAAAGGGAAGGTTTATTTGGTTGTTTTCAAAAATGTCTTAGGATTCTGGGAAAAGGCTGACCTGGTGAGATAATTTCTCTACTGAGGTGCAGAGATATCAGCTGCAAGAGGATTAGTCTCTTTATTAATAAGGGTAAGTTTCATACTTACTTTATATATGTACCTAGGTATACATGTTATCTCTTCCTATAAAATATAAGCACCTTGAGGATAGGGAGTTTTTCTCTTTATATGCCTCTATTTCCTGGCATGGTGTGTGACACAGAGTAGGCACTTAATAAGTGATTCTTGACTGATTTATGGCATCTAATGAAACCAATTACTCTAAGCTAGAAATAAAGGAGCAGAAAATTCCATCCCAGATTCTGCCATATAATTCATCAAGTGACATTGAACTACAACTCTGCATGTCAGTTTGCCAGTGTGTCTTTTGGGGACAATGACTTCTTAGCTCTTCCACATGTACATTCTTAAGATCTGAAAATTATTTCAAATTTGTAATGCATCAACATGTCCAAAGAATAGATCTCTCTACACCTTGGGTCTCAACTTCTCAACATATTCTATACAGATAATTTACTCTTTATGATGAGACAGTTTGTAAGGTGTGAAAACAGTGGACAAGTAAGGATTTACATGGAAGAAAGAGTAGACTCACTTACACACACACACACACACATACACACACCACAGAAGGTACAGCCTAGACCATTTCAAGAGTGAAACAAAAATTCATTTGCTATGGTGATTCTACTGTCTATGGCCCTACCAAAAAGAAAAAAAGAATTTCAAGAGTGTTCACATCTTTCTTGGTAGAGATGGCTTCTTCCCTTTATTCAGGTCTATACTTTACTACGTTTAAATGATAGAATATTGGGCAAAGAGTAGTTTTCTTTTTGATTCAAGTGAATAATTAAATATACAAATAATACAGAAAGATATTTTTATGAGTTTCAAAGCAGCCCCTAGGAGCAAGACCACACACACACACACACACACACACAGAGCCAGTTTAGGGAAATGATAAGACTGATTTGATAAACTCTGTTGATATCCTGGTCCATCTAATCCAAACATGAGAGGATGATGCATCTCCCCAAGGACTTGGGAAGTCCTTATAATGGAAGCTATCTCTTATAATTAGATACCTCATATCTAAATGGTTCTCTTATTGGAATCTGGGAAGAAGGGGGGATCAACATCCTCTGAACATCTTGAGGACTCTGGGATTCAAAGAGTGTTGACACATATTTGATTTTCATTCTGAATGCCTTGCACATGTCAAAAGCTTTTAAGTTCAGTTTTCTAAAGGTCTTTTTTGTTTTTCTCCTCTCAGTTTGTTCACATGTAGCAAATTTAGACTTTTGAGGCATTCACCTCCATTTGACTCTCTTTACTTGGCCCAGGTCTGTGGCTTGGTAAGAACACAGCCTCTATGGCCGTTGGCTGCTCTGCCATATAGCAACATGAGCAGCCATGATGCGCTTAGGGAAATGAGTGAACAGAGCATGAAGAGGAAAAAAGACAAAAGGTATAGTGAGGTTTCCAATGAATGGGAAGAGACTCGTTGGCCTCTGTCCCACAGCTGTCAGTACTCCAACCCTACCACCCCAAACAAACACAGAAAAGATTCCAGAGAGAAGAGAAAGAGCAAAACACTCTCAAGTTCACAGGCAGTTCACAAGGTTGATGTTTTGCTTCAGGATATAAGCATTTACTTCCATCCATGCTAACAGCATGCTTAAACTGTGTGACTGTGGGAAAGTCACCTAGAGTTTCTTAGCCTCAGTTTCCTCATATGAAAAATGAGAGTGTTGAATTTTATGGACTCTGTAGTCCTTTGCAGCTCTAAATTTGTAATTCTATGACCTTTCTCAATCAAGGCTATTTCAGCAATTCAAATGCTCAATCTATCTAAAAGCAGGGGAATGATACTGTTTGGTCTGGAGAGATTTGATATGACTTCCCAGAAAGCAACTTGGGCACCCTTCAATTTCGTTCCATTTTGAACTTTGACAAGATTTCACTATGAAGATCATGTTCTGTCTCTGACCTTGAAAATTAGAAGTCTGCAGAACAATTCTCACTGGATGATCAAGCCTAAACAACCTGACACATCTAAATGAACCCTTTGTGGATGCCCCCCATCCCTTTCAGGGACATTGGTCAATATTTCAGGATAATGATGAGATAAGCCACATCTGCATAAATGATTCTATCAGTAATAATGCTAATTTCTTTGTCTTATTGCTCTGCATTTTTCTTGGGAGTGGCTGAGAATTCTCCCAAACCTTCATGGAAAAATTACAAAATGGACTTTCACTGTGACACACTACACTACTGCTTATACAAAATTCAAATAACCAGAAAGTACAAATGAGGAGATTTCCCCAAAAAAACTTTATTTTTATGAAAGAAAGGCATGATGAATAAATTAACTGATATCCCACATTTATTTAACAAATATTCACTGATTTTGAGGCAAAGAGTGCCTTCGAGAGTTTCTTGTGAACTCCGTATATATTAAATTAAACCTTATATATTTTAAGTCCTTATCTATTTTATAGTATAATACAGTAATCTTTGATGCCCACAGCAACTCTTATGTGGTACTACAAAATCTGGAATAATTTGAACATTTCAGGATCAAGGAGTAGGGAACTCCTGCTGAGGAAATTCCTGCCACTATGGCAGTCTGACATATTCTCTGAATCTATGTGCAGTGGAGACTTGCCTTGAGCACTGAAAAGTTAAGTGACTTGTCCAGGATGACACAGCCAGTTTTTATAAGAGTGCAGCCATAAATTCATTCTGAAATTCTGAGACCAGTCTAATCTATCACATGAAACTGACTCAAATAAAAGTTACTATACAAAAAAAGTAGCACTTACTTCCTCTTGTATTGCTTAATAAGCATGCCAATCAACCACTACATGCATACACACATATATACATATACATGCACACATATACACACATATAACCTATACATATATAATGTGCACATGCATGTGACACATACACATACATGCATACATATAGCTACATGTATGTGTGTATATATGTATGATCCTTGACCAAGAATATGCACTAATCATATATTGCTGGTGGAGTTGCAAATTGGTAAAACATTCTGAAAAATAATTTGGCATTATCTAAGAAAACTAACCCAGTTGTTTATACCTTTTGATCTAGGAATCATGCTAAATTTTAAACTTTCGGTGAGGTCAGTGACAGGAAAAAAAGAACCATATGCGCAAAAATATTTATAGCAGTTATTTTTGGTGTTTATAATAGCAAAAAGTTGGAAACAAACTACGTGCTTAACAACTGGGAAATAGCTAAACGAAATGTGGTATATAGATGTAATAGAATATTATTCAATCATAAAAGAACAATAGGATAGGGAATAGACAAGTGATTTCATCCATATAACGAAATGCCAGATAGGGAAATTTTCAAATAGAACGCTAGTTGTAACTTTCTCTGCAACTTAGAATCTTAAAAAATTGCCTAAAACACAGAGGTCAAAGTCATACTTCCAGCATATGTGACACGTGGGATTTGAACGTACGTCTTTCAACTTCTAAGGCTGACTCCCTATTTACTAAGTCATGATGCCTCTCAACCAAGGAATTATAAATATGAGGAACTGAGAGAAACACAAAAAGAACTGCATGAACTGATAAAGAATGAAGGACACAAAATAACTTTGCACATAATGGCTTCTTTTTCCTGGGGCTGTGGGGGAGTGATGGATAGATTTTCACTTTCACTGATAAAGGGAATTCATGCTAAGAAAACCCTTTCTACCAAAGGAGAGATTATAACAGGTCTGCAGGCCTTATAGAGTTGTCCAGGAGTCTGAAAGATTAAATGGCCCGCCCAAATGTCCCCTATGTGTCACAGGCTAGACAACAACCCAAAGCTTCCTGCCTCTGAGGCAGGATCTTTATCTACTGACCAACATTACCTCTTGACAAAATAAGTACATTATAAATTAAAAGAACTCTAAAAGGAAGAAAAAACAAACCTCTCAGATCAATTACAAGGGACAATTTTGCTTCCAAATTAAGAAAGTTAAAACACTTAGTCTTCTGTTCTATTATCAAATGGAAAGCTCGAAAGACAAATGGTAACACGTGTTGTCAGTCATAATTCCAATTAGTCAGCTTATTTAATATTCTTTTTAAAGGGAAGGACTATGGGGGATGGGAGTTTGAGGAAGTAATTGATGTATCAAAACAAAACATATTTTTTTCTAAAGAATATGTAGCCAGAAAACTAAATTGATGAAGCAAATGATGCTGTTTTGAAAGCCTGGCCTACCCAGACTTTCCAAAGGAACCCTTCATCTTATTCCAGAGGTCCCTGAGACATCTTCTACCTGTATATTTTCTCACCAGTCTTTGACCGAATGTATCCTCTGAGGCCATCACTTAGGCCAGACGGGGACACTCCCCAACTGATTTAGTTCAACATAATTTTCTCTTCCCCTCTACAGCCTCGGCACATGGGTCCATATGCCCATGGGATGGGCAACCAGAGGTGCCTAACTTTAGCTCTGCCTACACAATAAGGCCAGATTTGAAAGGTACATGCTTGAAAAACTGAATAGAATACATGCCACTTATACCACTCCCTCCCTTTGCTCACCAGCCTCACACTTGTGAAAGGGCATTGAGCACCATTCTTAATGTCTGTCAGACTTAAATGCTCTTGGATGGCAGCCCACTCCTTAGGGCAAGTGTTGAACATATGCTTTGGGTCTGTCACCTTGCTTCCTTGGGGACTGAGTGAGTTCCCCAGTCAGCACTGTCTAGTACTAACTCCCCTTAAGATCCTGCCTGCCTGCGTGGCCCATGGTTACAAAATGCAATTTCTCTTTTGACACCCAGGAGTGGTCTGGTTGAACTTTCTAGGCATCTGCTACATAATACTGCCAGTCTACAAATGTCTGCATTTCCCAGCTTCCTGTCCTTTATCATTCAGGTGTTCTTTTTTGGCACAGAAATCTTAACCAGTCTGTTGACTGCAGTACGAACTGAGGTGAAACAGTTAGAAAATCAACAAAGGTCCACATTTCAATAGATAATCTGGAGGAGGTTCAAAAAGGCCATTAATAGTGTACCTCTTTTCTACTCTGCCTCCTTCTCCTTTTCTTCCTTCAAAATCTTAGGGTTTTACCTACCGAAGGAAGATGGCAAATTGGAGAGACAGTCTAGTAGTTATTCCTTTTTCACATGGAATGTTTTTGGTTGATTTACTTGTTTCTTTTAGTTTACCCCAGCCAAAAAAAAAAAAAAAAAAAAGGATTGACCAATGAAAATAAAGGAAAAGACTGCTTCATTCTTTAATAACAAAAATGTGTACCATTATCCTAATTGAAGCAATATGCTTCTGAGGGTGGGGCAGTGTGGTAATAAAGAAACCTCTTTTGGGGACTTGGCTTTACCTTGGGGCCTTCTCACATAACATAGGTGGATAGTTGCACCACAGGAAAGACTACTATGGCCTTGTTGTTTTTGTTAGCTCTGTCTTAAATCCATACAATGCCACACTGTCATTCTCTCTACAGTATAATTTTTGTTCTATGGACAGAAAGGTTGCTAAAGGTAGACAAATATGTCTTGGGAAAGCAAATTCCCATATGGACCAAATGTAGACAGGTGTTTTCTTATACAGTCAGAAAAAAATAAAGTATAGGTAAATAGAGAGATAAATAAATACCAATATCTAAAGATTTCTATGGTGCTATTTACAGTTGTACATATTTATATTGAAGGATATATCTTTATATAGCTATAACTCTAAATATCTTTAGATATTGATACATATTTATAAATAGAGAGAAAGCTAGATAAAAGAGTTCCTGATTCCTATTAAATAGTATTTCTAATTTGGTATTTATTTGGGGATTTTCAATTTGTTCTTTTTCTAGCTTTTTCAACTGCAAGCCCAAGTAATTGATCTCCTCTTTCTCTATTTTATTTATGTAAGCATTCAAAGATATAAAACTTCCCCTAATAACTGCTTTTGCAGTATCCCATAAGATTTGGTATGTTGTCTCACGATTGTCATTCTCTTGAATGAAATTGTTGATTGTTTCTACGATTTCTTCTTTAACCCAACTCTTCTTTAGGATTAGATTATTTAGTTTCCAATTGATTTTTGGTTTATCTTTCCATAGCCTTTTATTATATGTAATTTTTAATGCATTATGATCTCAGAAGGATGCATTGATTATCTCTACCTTTCTGCATTGGATTGTGAGATTTTTATGTCCTAGTACATGGTCTATTTTTGTAAATGTTCCATGTACCGCTGAGAAAAAGGTATATTCCTTTCTATTCCCATTCAATTTTCTCCAAAGATCTATCATATCTACCTTATCCAGAGTTTTATTTACCTCCTTAACCTCTTTCTTGTTTATTTTGAGGTTGGATTTATCGAGTTCAGAGAGGGAGAGGTTGAGGTCCCCCACTAGTATAGTTTTGCTGTCAATTTCTTCCTTCAACTCCCCCAACCTCTCCTCTAAGAATCTGGGTGCTATACCACTTGGAGCATACATGTTTGGTAATGATATTGCTTCATTGTCTACGGTGCCTTTTAGCAGGATATAGTTTCCATCCTTATCCCTTTTGATTAGATCTATTTGTGCTTTTGCTTTGTCTGAGATTAGGATTGCTACTCCTGTCTTTCTTACATGAGCTGAAGCACAATATATTCTGCTCCATCCTTTGACCTTTATCCTATGTGTATACCCCCGTTTCAAATGTGTTTCTTGTAAGCAGCATATTGTTGGATTATGGCTTTTAATCCATTCTGCTATCGGTCTCCATTTTATGGGAGAATTCATTCCATTCACATTCACAGTTATGATTACAATCTGTGTATTTCCCTCCATCCTCTTTCCCACCATTTGTGCTTTTAGCTCTCCCGTCTCCCTTCCCCTCCACAATAGTATTCACTTTTCACCCCCTCCTCCTGCAGCCTTCCCCTCCTTCTTTTAGCCCCCCTCCCTTTTACTTCCCTTTACTCTTATTGCTTCTTCCCTCCCTTTTAGCCTCCCTCCCCTTTCTTACCCCTTCCCCTCCTACTACCTACAGAGCTGGTTAGGATTATCTACTTAAGATTATTGTTCCCTCCTTTAAACAAATCAGATGAGAGTACCTCTCAAACAATGCTCATCTCCCTCCCCTCCTTCTCTCTATTATAGTTTTGTACTTCTTCCTGTGATATAATTTGCCATTTTCTGCTTCTTCCTTTTCACACCTCCTATTACAATCCCTTCTCATACTTAAATCATATTTTTGACATGACATCATTTACTTTATACCCATTCCCTCTATGTATATCCCTTTTATCATAATAGCTGCACAGTTCTCAAGATTAACAGGTATCATCTTCCCTTATAGGGAGGTAAACAGTTTGCCCTAATTGAGTAACAAGTTTTTGTTTTTGTTTTTCCCCCCTGTTTACCTTTTTATGATTCTCTTGAGACCTGCATTTGAAGATCAAATTGTCTATTGAGTTCTGGCGTTTTGGTCAGGAAGCTCTGGAAATCCCTTATTTCGTTGAATGACTTTCTCCTTGCCTGAAATGTTATGTTGAACTTTGCTGGGTAGTTGATCCTTGGTTGAAGTCCCAACTCCTTTGCCTTACGGAATATTGGGTTCCAATTCTTTCGATCTTTTAATGTAGAAGCTGCAAGGTCCTGTGTGATCCTGACTGTATGTCCTTGATATTTGAATTGTTTCTTTCTGGCTGCTTGTAGTATTTTCTCCTTCACTTGATAGCTCTGGAATTTCGCAATGATATTTCTTGGGGTTTTGAGTTTGGGATCCCTTTCGGGAGGGGAACGGTGGATCCTTCGATGACTATTTTGCCCTCTGAGTCTAGTACTTCTGGGCAGTTTTCCTTAATGATTTCCTGGAAGATATTGTCCAGACTCTTTTCTTCATCATGGGTTTCTGGCAGGCCAATAATTCTTAAATTTTCTCTCCTGGATCTATTTTCCAGGTCAGTTGTTTTTCCAATTAAATATTTTACATTTTCTTCTATCTTTTCATTCTTTAGATTTTGTTTGACTGATTCTTGTTGCATCATTGAGTCATTAGTTTCTACTTGTCCAGTTCTAATCTTCATCGTATTGTTTTCTTCAGTTAACTTTTGCATCTCCTTTTCCATCTGACCAATTTTTCCCTTTAAGGAGCTATTTTCTCCATTTAATTTTTGTACTTCCTTTTCCATTCGACCAATTTTCCCAGTTAGGTTTTGTGTTTCCTTTTCCATTTGATCAATTTTCCCAATTAGGTTTTGGGTTTCCTTTTCCATTTGATTAACTCTTCCTTTTAGGGAATTATTTTCTCCAGTTAATTTTTGGACTTCCTTTTCCATTTGTTCAATTTTCCTTTTCAAAGTGATGTTCTCATCACTGAATTCTTTTTTTATAATTTTAAAATTGTTGGCCAGTTTTTCTTCTATTTCCTTCTTCAGCTGTTCCTGGAAAGCTAGTTGTGCTTGCGAGAGGTTCATAGTCCCTTCTGAAGTTTCAGATGGAAGTACAGTCTCAGCTCTGACCTCTTTGGTGTTTGTGTTTTGGTCTTTATCCCCATAGAAAGATTCTATGGTTTTTTTCACTTTTTGTCTGCTTTTTCCTATTCATGATGTTGGCTGAGTGTTGTAGCTTCTGGTTCTTTCAGTCAGAAGGTACAGAATTTTGTGTTGAGCTGATGTATGAAAAAGCTAAAAGCAGGTTTTTGTTTTTTGTTTCCCAGATCAACCCTGGGGTTAGCTTGTTAAGTGTGTGGGAGGAGTGGTCTGGTCACAGGAGATCTCCTCAGCTGAACTGAGGCAAAGGCAAGCTCAGGGGATGGTAATCCCAGCTTCTCTATTGTCTTCCCTTTTCCCCTGGAGGGCTGAGGCACGCCTAGATGCTGATGCGTGTTCCCACCCCTCCTGGGGCTTGTATCCCGGCGCTGAGGCTTGCCTGGGTCTCAGTGCGAATTTTCTCTGCCCTGGGTCCTTTGTCCTTCCAGATCGCCTCCGCCACAGTAGGAAGAATCCCCCTTTGCTATTTTCCTAGCCTCTGGTGTTATGAGACTATTTGCCCCCTTCTGCCATTCCCGCTGATCCAGGATTTTTCTGGGGAAATATTTTATGGTTCTTTCACGGACATCAGGGGGGAGGAGAGAGCATTTACTGATCACTCCGCCATCCTGGCTCCTGGAAGTTCAAGTAGGTGACTTACCGAAGTTTAGTCTTCAGGCTGAAGGTTTCAAGGGCTTCTGCGCTGATATCTGGCGCTCAGCGGCTCTCACCAGCTCGGTTTGGCTGGTCTCCTGCTCCACTGGTTCCGCCCACTTCTCTCAGGCTTCTCAGGTCCCTTCCACCCTGCTGTGCTGACCGTGCTGTGCTGTGTGCTGGGGGCTCACCCCCGCAGAACAGATCCTTCCCATGGACCCTCCAGTCCAACCTGGGCTCTGAATCCATCAAAGTCCGTCACCCACTGGATTCCGCACCTCCAAAGTTTGGTCAGATTCTCCCTCCAGAGATGTCCAGAGGAGTTTGTCCAGGAGCTTATGTGAGTCGTTGCTTTCACTCTGCCATCTTGGCTCCGCCCCCCTGATTCCTATTAAATAAAGCAGAGCTCAAGGGTGCAGAGATTGCAGGACTTTGGGGCACAAAGTAAAAATATTGACCAGTTTTCTGCATAGTGGAGAAGGGAGTAAAAGTTCACATCACTGGCTATTACTATTTACTTCCTATTTTCCAAGGAAAGGAGGTTATCAAAGGCTAAATATACTTTTCCTCAAAGGCATCTAAATCCTCTGGCAGACTCCTCAATTTAATTCAATTCAATTCAATTAATATTTACTTAGCTCTCAGTGGGTGCCCACCACTGTACTCCAGACCAAGGCTCCCTTTCCTTAGCAATCATATTTGGCTTCCGTGGAGAGTTCTGGGAGGGTGAGATAGTGTGATAAGCTGTGGAATCATAACTAATATCCAAAGACCTGAGAGGTCATGTAGACCAACCCCTTCATTTCACCTAGAGTACCTTTAATTAGATGTGACTATGAAATTAAGTATGATATTCTTTTCTGAAAGAAAGTCTAAAGCATTTGTGTTCTCTACTAACTATATATTTCAAATGAATTGAAATAGGATTTAAATGCCCACTATGTGTTTGTTGGTATTGTACTAGGTGCTGGGGATAGAAAGAACAGTGAATAAAACTGTCCTTCTGCTGAAGGAGGTACATTCAATATTCTATTACTCTAATGGCCCAATTCCACGAACTCTTTCTGCTCTTTTAGACCCTGTTCATGGGGAGTCTCCCTGTTTGCTAAGGAGTCATTTACTTTTGAGGGTAAAAATGGGAGTTGTTAAGTGACAGAGAGACAAAACAGAGCTGGCTGGTTCAGCACACTCCATGTGTTTCTCCATAATGGAGAAACAGGTGTCAGGAAACTCTGAAGTAGCTATATTACTGTGTCACACAGTGGACCCAGGCCACATTTGAGGAAACCATGCTGGATGTCTTTCAGGCCTGGAAAACTCTTATTGAAACAACAAATTTCCTAATGCCTGCCCCATCTTTAGCCATCCATCATCTTCCCTATCCCCAATTTTACTCTGTTATACACACTCTGGGTTCAAAGACCACACAAGCAAACTGAAAAATTGTTGTCAATTTCATCACACTTTCAAAAAGCAACCTGTCTTCATTGGAAGAGAAGCAAATATCTCTATAGGCAGGGTAAGTTAATAACGCAAAATAAAGGGAAAAAACCTACTCTTCATGACACAGAAGTGATTTCAGTGTAGAAGAAACTCCAACAGTAGAGGGAAAAGATACAGTTGAGTGGATGATCAGAGTAAAGATGCAACCTCATTAACAAACATGTACTAAGTACCAACTACAAAGATGCATTCTTGTAGCCACTGAAATGGGACGGGCAGCCAGGTAGAGAGAAATAGAGAGCTCTAAGAAATAAAAGACATGATCTGCCCTTGAGGAGTTTATAATCTAATTGGGATAATAAGATCTCACAATTAAGAATGACATGAGAACAATGAAGAAACTGTTTATTAACCTGAAATTATATATTATAGCTAGAAAAGGGGTTGGGGATAGTGTCTGAGATTAACAGGACTTTTTTTAAGATAGAAGACTAATTTAACGTTTCCCTTTCTCCTTTTCACAAGACTGCTTTAGAATCTGCAGCATACAACTATATAATTGATTTAATAGTACTTTTCATTATTCTCTGTTTTTTGCATACATTATCAGTTAATAATAATAATAGCCAGAATTTGTGTAACCTAAGATTTACAAAGTTCCTTACCTACATTATCTCAATTTAATCCTCATAATAACCCTGTGGAACATATGATACAGATTGCGAAACTGGGGCCTAGAAATTTAAATATTTTGCCCATGGTCACAAAGATATTACAGATCAAGAGGCAGGATTCAAACCTAGTTCTTTCTGTCTTCTTCAGTGCTTTTTCACTCAGTCAGTTCCAAGGCTATATACCACATTACTTTGATAAGAAATGAAAAGCTCGAGAGAAAGAATTGAGATTTTTAATACTTCTTACCCCAACCCAATGCCTAACACAGTGCTAGACATATTACAGGTACCCCACAAATATTTGTTCAATTGTTCTGAATTTTGCTGGTGGGGAATGGGAAGAAATGGTTTTTCCTCTTTGCTTTTATCCCCGTAACTCCACAATAACTGTTGAAGATGTGCTCATCTGGGTAATTTGAGAAGAGGAGACTGGGGGTGCAAAAACAACTTCCCTAAACCTGACAGTTATTTCTCAGTGAGTAGGAAATATCAAGCCAGAAAACTTCTTTAGGCATTCAACAAAAGGTTACTCCAATTGTAACCTGAACTACATTATTATAGCTTCAAATGAAATATCCACACTAACATATAGTCAGTATTAGGTATCTCAGAATGGTTCTGGAAGGAGCCAATGCTGAGAAATACAAATGAATGGGAGAAATTAAAAAAAAAAAAAAAACACGAACCTAAGAAGGATACAAAGATGAATGTCAACTGCTTCTCACCAATGGAACTTTCTCCATTATTCTGTACATTTCATAAATGGACTAAGAGCCTAGGAGGTTAGGAACCACATCTTTTCATGTCTTTACCCTCCCTATTATACTATTTTTTAGTAGTCAGTACTCATCTGGGTTAGCTCCATGTGGAAGCCATGAGGAGGAGCCTGTAGTAGCCTATTCCATGGTCTTAGTGGATAATGGTCAGAGGCAGCTGGTGATACAGCAGATAGAGCACTGGCTTTGGAATTAGGAAGACCTGAGTTTAAATCTAGCTTCAGATTTAGTAGCTGCATGAGCCTGGGCAAGTCACTTCTGTTTCCTCAACCGTAATAACAGTAGGTACATCTCACAGTTATTATAAAAGTCAAATGGGATACTTTTTTGTAGGAAATACTTAACACATTGTCTATCTGGCACCTAGTAAGTACCATATAAATACTTATCACTTACCTCCCTACCTCTGGGGGAAATGAAGGGAATGGTGAGTGCCTATCAGTTGACCAATAATCATCTGAAGGTCTGAAGATGGCGTAAAGAGTGGGACTCCAAAAGCCTCATCAAACCAAAAATGCCTCCACTCCTGACCTGCTGTGGCATTCTCCAATCATCATGACAGACTTACTCCTCTGTGTTAAGGTTTTGTTTCCAGGGGACCCCTGTTAGAATAGAAATATGCTACCTGAAATAACTGGAAATTGAGAGGATGCCTATCAGTTGGGAAATGGCTGAATAAGATAAGATAAATGAACATAATGGAATATTGTTGTGCCATAAGAAATGATGAGCCAGAGGACTTCAGAAAAACATGGAAGGACTTATATGAACTGATGTTGAGTGAAATGAACAGATCCAAGAGAACATTGTACATAGTAATAGCAACATTGTACAATGATCAGCTTTGATAGACTTAGCTCTTCTCAGAAATACAATGATCTAAGACAATCCCAAAAGACTCATGATGGAAAATGTTATCCACATCCTGAGAATGAACTCTGAATGCAGTTTGAAGCATACTATTTTCTTTCATTTCCCTTTCTCATGGTTTTTCCTTTTGTTCTGATTCTTCTTTCACAACATGACTAATGTGAAAATATGTTTAATATGATTGTATATGTATAGCTTATATGTTATTGCTTGCCATCTTGGGGAGGGGGGAGAGGAGAGAGAAAAAAATTTGGAATTCAAAATCTTGTAAAAGTGAATGTTTAAAACTATCTACATGTAACTGAGAAAAAATAAAATACTATTAAGTGGAAAAAAAAGAAATATTCTAATTGAGAGGAGTAAGGTATTCACCCAATAAAAGACATTAACACATAAGCAGATATTAATTTATCACTTCCCCAGACAAAAGGATGATAGACTCATAGCTCTAGAACTAGAAGAAGTCTCAGAGGACATTTAGTGCAACCCCTCATTTTATAGATGAGAAAACTGAGGCTTAGGGATGTTATATGATTTGACCAAAGTCATATAGATAGTGGAAAGCAAATGACTTTTGTTCAGCAGATGGGAGAAAAGAAAAAGGTCTGATCTGTATGTGAGATAATGCTTCTCATCCATTATCTTCTAATATATGAAGCTGTGCATATAAAGCATATTGCAAAGAAAAGGACACTATGAAAATGTCAGTGATGGTTGTGGTTTTAGCAATGCCAAGGGGATGTAGTGAGAAGCAAGCAGCTAAGAGATAAAGCATGGGTCTCTAGTACTTTGGGCAGAGAAGGGCATCAAAATTGAGTGGGAAGATGATTATGGCAAGCTAGAGGATGCCAAAGATGCTCCACCTGTGTAACAGTTTTGTTTGGCTGCTCAAACCCACTTGGTGTCTTTCTAAATTTCATAAAAGGAATCCATGCCCTATTACTGATCTCTTCTTCCAAGCAGTATGCGTGATTGGGGGGAGGGAGGGCAGTGAAAAGAAATCATAGGATGATAAATTTAATGTTTACCAAAATCAGTCCCCTCATTTTACAAAATGAGGCTTCAAAGACTTTAATAGACTTCAACAAGGTCACTCTATCATGCAAAGCATTATTCAAACCTACATCTTCCCAATGCCAAGAGCAGTGTTCTATCAGTTATACCACATTCTTTCTATTCTCCAGGGTTTGCCATCTAATAAGTACTTAATACATGTTCATTGACTGACCTCATGGTAGCAACTGAGCAAAATAAACACACCTAGAGTTACTCTAAGAAGTTCTAATAGGTTTTCAGTTGTGTCAACCATTACTGAAGGTCAGCTATTCAATTAAATTTCGCAAGCCTTTATTAAGCGCCTAGGACATGCTAGGCAACTCAACTGATCTGTTTCCAATGAGTAATCTCTTCCCAAAAATGAATACGTGAAATAAGGACAAATGGTTTGGTGAGCTTAAGATCATCAGCTTTGGTGTTATGTGGATTTGTGCTATAGTACTACAGTGATCTCCATCATCATCACCATCATCATCATCATCAACTTTATTTTCATCAGCATCATCATTGCCATCACAGGCAACATGGCACCTGGTGATCAGACTCTTAGAATGAGACAGAAGCCTTTTTTTTTTTTTCTGTTGTTCAGAAAAACAAAACATTTTTTGCCATGCATCTCCCCCTTAACAGAAATTCCTGCCAGGATTGACACAAGTGGGAGGGGAGGGGAATTCATCCCAACTACACTGGAGGATGGAAAAGTGCCCTGGGGGGTGGGTGGGACCACAGTTTGAATGGAAAACAATCAAGCATAAACCAATGACTGACTGTGGCTGCTGGGAATGTGGAGGAATAGGAACTACAGGGTGATTCAGTAGTTAACTACACAACTGCTACCTAATGATCCTAATTTCCATGATTTTAATAATAATGAGCAAAAACTCAAAGTGTTAAGTTGCACTTTCTACCTCAGCAAAACTGAGCGATAATTGTGTAGAGAATAATTTTATGGGTGAAGTGTGCCCTGTATTGTAAAAGATTAGAACAAAGTGCTCTAATATACAATGTCTTAGCAGGTGCAGGCACTTACCTGGGCAATTAAAATCTTCTTAATATACAAATCACAGCCAATGAGACTGTTGGCATGACAGACGGGATCTTTCAGGACAAAATGTGTTTGTCTCAAATAGTTTTGCTTCCTCCTTCCCCCCAGTGGGGAGTGAGGAGCTAGCAATCTTATTTATAAAATAAATTGACTAAGTAGAAAGACTATACTCCAAATGAGCCCACGTTTAGTCAGCTTTGGGGAAAACCAAAACCTTCCACAGATTGTTAGATATGGTCAAGCTGGCAGCAAATCCATTAAAAGCATATATATTTCTTACTCTAGGGTCAAAACAACTGGTGGAAGAGGCCAAGTGACCATCCCAAAATCATACAGCAAGGAAGGCAGCAGGGAAGCATTTCTTAAGCATCTATTATGTGCCAGGTCCTGTGCTAAGGTTTTTTTTTTTAAAACAGATATTTTCTCTTTTGACCCTCACAACAACTCCACAAGGTAGGTGCTATTATTATCCTCATTTTGTACTTGAGGAAACTAAGGTAGCTAGAGGTTAACTTACATAGCCAGTAAGCATCTGAGGCCACATTCAAACAAAGATCTTCCTGACTCTGGGTTCAGCATCTCTATTTACTTACCTGCCTCTTAGATATCAAAGAGGAGAGCTGCCCTTTGAACTCATGTCCTCTGACCCCAAATTTGGTGTTCTTTCTACAACACAAGATTGCCTTGTTTCTACAGAAATTCAGAGAAATAAAGGAACTTGCTCAGGTTCACATAGCAGGTAAGAGGTGGAGCCAAGGTGTCACAGCTCTGCAACAATTTGGAGGATCGCTTGTGGGAAAAGGGATTAGGACATAGAGGACATAGGGCACAGATTTAGAGCAGGAAAAATACCCTGGAGACGATATCGGCCACAAACTCCTCATTTTTGAGATGAGGAAACTGAGGACCCAAGTGCTTAAATGACTTGCCAAGGGTCATAGAGTTAGGAAGTATCTGGGGCAACATTTGAACTCAGATCTTCCTCATTCCAATGCTGGTGATCTATCCACTATGCCACCTAACTGTCTGCTTTCTCTGCTTTGCCTCAAAAAGAATGATTAAAAGCAATGCACGAAAACTCCATAAAGGTAGATTTAGGCATCAGATAAAGAAAAAAAAAACTTACCTAACATTGAAAGTTATGCTTAAGTGCTATAGGCTGCTATAGGAAGCAATGAGCTTCCCCACTGTGGAAGTCTTAAAATACTCTAGTATACTACTTTTCAGGTTTATAACAAAGGGGATTCTTTTTCAAATGTTGTTTAGACCAGATGGCCTCTAGAACACTTTTGCAATTCAGAGAGTCTGGTAACCTCAGCATGGGGACTATTATGGAGGACATTAATGGAAAAGCAAGGAGGGAAAGTTTTAAAGTGGCAAAAAGAAGCATGAATAGCAAGAAGGATGAGAGGTAAGAGACAGGGACAATTTTGGGTACAGATTAGGTACTGAAAACGGCATCCTCACCTGAGCTCTACCAAGGGCTCAATGACACCCTTTGAGAAGAGATTCATTTTTACAGCAACCTGGGAGGATGGTCATTAGGGGTACCATGTCACAGGACACTGAACAAGCACTCTGACTCCCTCCACAAGAAACCTCCCTTTCCCCATGTTGTTGTCCTCATTAAAGCTCTGCCAGTCAGTTTTTTGGACACTGAGAAAATTATTAAATGCATATTTCTGAGCATATTCTATGTTGATATACCTATAACAAGCTATGTCAAATCAGGATAACTAAATCTGGTTGTTCATTCTACTGTTGCTATTATGACAGAGACCCAGCTTCCCATAGCTACCAAGTTAAATGGAGATCTGGCATTGATTTCCCCTAAATTTGATCCAGAAAGATACTCAAACTTGATAATTCTGGCAAGAAAATCTGGTGACTTACTTCATTATAGAATGATGGAGACCCCCTTCACTCCAAGGGGAATGCATACATCCTTTGCTATTTATTGTTAAACCTACATATTGTCTAATATTATCTATGTATTGTCTAGTATTAAAAATAGCAGTATTATCTACACTAGGCAGAGGGGACTAGCTTGAGTAGTTCAGGGTCTTAAAATATTGAATGACTGAAGAAAGTGTTTCAAACACTCAACTGACACAGTTCATCAATATCATGATAACCTGTTCTTTAAATTACAGGCATTCTGTGAAGACTCATTTGTCATTTTGTAAAAAAAAAAAAGTACACTGACATATTGAGTTGTACTGATGTATATAGATCTATTACATGTTTGTGGATGAATCAGTTTTGTTAAAAGACAGTATTGAAAAGGAAATGATGGTCAAGACCATATTCTTGTTCTTGGAATTTTGTAGGATGCTATTGGTTTATAAAAGAAATGGTACAGAAAAGTTTATTCTTCCATCAGCAGCGAGGGACTCCAGGATGTTTGAAGGAAAACCTTAGTCTAAGACAAGGATTCTTAATCTTTTGACATGTCATGGACAGCTTTGGTTGAAAGCCTGGTGAAGCCTTCAGATATCTTCTGAGAATATTTTAAATGCATAAAATGAAGTACATGGGATAAGAAAGGAAGCCAATTATGTTGAAATATCATTATCAAAAAAAAATTTTAAGTTCACTGATACTAGTTTAAGGTATATGAGAATGTTGATTAAGGCTGGTATCAGAGGTCAGCAAACTATGGCAGGGCAGATGGCCAGAGAACTGAGAATGCATTATATATTTTAAATAAAGTTTTATTGCATGTGAATAAAATCTTATTGAATTTTCAAATGTAAAAACAAAAAAAAAAACTTCTCAGCTGAAGGGCCCTATAAAAATAATCAGTGGGCTGGATCCTTGTGAAATCCTGGTTGGTATCGGTGACAAGATATTCCAGTTTCAAAATCCATCTGTCAAAATTTGAGGAATGTGCAACATACATTCAGTTTCCTTAGGGGTAACAGAGTATAGTGGAACAAACTCAGATTCTAGTCTCAAGTTTCTCTGTATAACCTTAAGATATTCGCTTAGCCCTTCTGTGACTTAGTTTCCCCTTCTTTCAAATGGTAATGCAATCTGACTCCACACAAAATTGCTTTGATCTCAGACCAAGATAATACTTGAAAATGGCTTGAAAAGTTTTTTTTTTTTAAAGCCTGTATAATGCAAATGCTAGATACTGTTTATGTATAAGTCCACTGGTTTCCATTAGGCCCCATCTAAGATATCTTGCAAGAACTGGAATTGGAGTCTGAAAACATGGGTTCAATTACATGTTGTGTGACCTTGACCAAGTCACTTAATTTCGAGGACTGTAGGTGTACTCATCTGTAAAATGAGGTGTTTGAAGTTTTAAGTTTTAAATCTGTGGTCCTATGACTGCTAAAAATCTAAATGTATTTGAACCAACTGGTTAAAATCTCTCAGAAAGAAAAACACATCTTTAGAAGGACAAAATCCATTCTGGTGTTGAGTAGGAAACGTTCTCTATTTTACAAAGAAGTAAGGAGGGAAATGACGTTGTCCCCCTCATGTGCTTAAAATATATGATGGACCCGTTTAATACATCAATAATAATTAGAAAAATACATGGAATTTATCAAAGTCCATCCCCTGGCAAGTTGGATGAGTTTGGTGAAATACAGCATTGTGCATCACTGATAGAATTATATAATTTCCCAATGTTAAACCATTGACTTTGGTGACAAAAACTTTATTTTCTAGATCTTTGGTAGTTATGGCTGTAGCATTGGCACAAGTTACCAAGCCATGGGATGCTACATTTCAGAAGGTTGGCTGTTGCAACTGGACAGGAAGCATTGTTTTTCTCAAGGCTCTTGAGTTCAGAGTACAGGGTTGTCTCCATTTTAGCCTTAAGGGAAATGGTAGTCAAGGTGGTAGTGGGGTTGGTTTGGCTTACCTCTCACATGCTGCCCCCTTTCTCTCTTTCAGTGATAGTTCAAATAGGCTGACTTTCTTCCCCGTGAAGAGTAGTTCATTGACTATTGGTGAGGTTGGCTGGATCTTTCTCCAAAGGTAACAGCTAGTGACAACTTTCCCTCCATGGATTCCTGCACTCATCATATTTAGTATATTTACTTAAACACCTGGTCTCAGCCTAGTCTCTAAACTTCTGTTCACATAGTCTCTTCAAATCTCAACCTCATTAATTGTTAAGCAGGTATAATAACTATCATCTGAACTACCTCATAAGAGCATGGCAAGGACACACAAAATATCTGTGTGTTCTAAGTTACTTATAGACAAAATACAACAGAAAGTTAAGGGGATGACATTATTGCAGTTGTGATGGTGATAGTGATGATATACAGGTTAGCATTCACATAAGACCCTGAGATCTATGGGTATTCCTTGGAGAGATTGTTAGGGCACTAGATAGTAGGGCTACACAGCAATGTAAAGTGGAGCTCTTGCAATTATCAGGGTAATTTGGATTTTATTCATTATAAAGCCATGTAATAGAGACAAAGCAAATCTGCAATCATTAGAAACAACTATCTCCAATGACCAAATAAATTGGAGAATCACTAGTCCCTTCCCTTCAAGTCCAAGGTTAGATTGCATCTTTAGGGTAGGAATGCAAGCCCCTTCCTTTAAACAGTCAAACATAATAAGGACTAGATATTCTGGTCCTGCTGCTCAGGTAGTATTAAAATGAGCCCCAGAGAACTAAAACTTAGTGAACCAAAACCACTCAGCTCAACTGGTCTCCAACTATCTTGACTTGGTCTTTATGGAGTGTCATTCCAAGCCATGAACATTCATGTCATGCCCATTCATTGGTATTTTCCCTTGAATTCAGAGGACAGAGTTGCATTTAGAGAGTAAACTAATTTATATTCCTCCTATCCTCACACCAAACAGTGTCCCTGCTGCTCTTCTAGGTGTAAGGGTAATTACAAATACAGCCTTTTTACCCCAAATAAAACAAAAAACTAGTGGACAATAAGAATGCCTGAATTACAAATCTGCAGCTATCCTCCATTTTCTTGAACAATTGTTTCAAGATGCTAAATCATACAGCAATGTTATTCTGGGATATACAGTCTATGTGGGTTTCCACTATTGGGGAAAATGTACCCTTTCCTTTAAATCTGATCTCTCTTAAAGAACTCAGACCACATGTGTACCCTACTCACTATCCTCTGTGGTCCCTTCTATTTGAAGTAAGAGATCTGCCAATCTCCATTTTCTGCTGGCATTATTCAACAAGATTAAGTCATTGGCATCATCAAATATGGCAAAATAATGAGCACTAGAGGGTTCTCATGGCAAAGTGGGTTGTGTTCCTTTGCATGTCCCCTACCTGATGGTCTTAGGTTCATCAAAGCATCCCAAAGCTCTATAGCTATCCCCGCCTTCAACAAATAGACAGTCATCTCTGGACCCTCTCCCTTCATCTGCCGAGCACTACCAAGGCATAATACAAGGTGGAACAAAGCAGGAAATCTGACTTTCTGATCTGCCTGCACAGTTTTTTCCTTTCCAAACCCACCTCCAAGTGTCTGGACTCCACAGAGATTCTTTAGTTTTCCTAGGGGACTCTTGCTCAGGTTCTGATTAAAAAGGAGCAGCTAAAGAGGGCAAACAGGGTGGGGGCACATGGGGAGGTTTGGCCATATGGAGACCTGTACCATTTTAGCCGCAGGATCAGCTTCCACCACCCACTCTGCTATATGACCCCGCCAGCACTCATGATGCATTGTCCCATCACCTTCACCGTTTACAGCAAAAAAGCTATTTAGCTAGTGCCTGCAACCCTTCAGCCTGCAATGTCTTGACAGCAGAGGTTATAGTGAGAGAGGGAGAGAAAGAGAGAGAGAGAGGGAAAGAGAGAGAGAGAGGAAGAGAGAGGGAGAGAGAGGAAGAGGGAGAGAGAGAGAGAGAGGGAGAGGAGAGAGAGAGAGAGAGAGAGAGAGAGAGAGAGAGAGAGAGAGAGAGAGAGAGAGAGAGAGAGAGAGAACAATGTGCAATCGGCCCTGCATTAGAGATGGAAAAAGTGCTTAAAGCCTGCAACATTCATCAAGACTGAATACATAAATGCCACATTTTGAATAAGCCAAGCAAAAGACAATGACAAAGGAAAGGCGCATTCCTTCAGGAATCTCTATCATTTTCATTTGCTGCTGTCAGGAACCTGTTTTTTGCCTCTCACTCTATCAGCCATTATAGCATTAATGAAGTAACCTCACATAGTTATTGACTGGCTTGTCAGAGTCCCTGCCTGATCCCTTAATAGAAACCATTGGTCTTCAGTTAAAAATGGGGTGAGTTGGGAGGTACTGTGGGCATGTGCTGAATTTCAAGTGCACTCCTGAGGTTATCAAAAGCCATGAAATGCAAATTATTATATTTTTTAAACACACAGATTTCATGCAACTGAGCATATAAAATTGACTAATATTGTACTTTATGCATGCCTAATAATGTTTTCAAATATGCTCTGCATATGTTCTTCTCCCAGAAAGTTGTGGGTGGTATTTGAATAAGCAGAGGTGGGCCTAGTTTTATTTGGTGCCTCAAGTAGTTTCTTGCTCGTTGTTAAGCTTACCCTTCTCTCTGATCTAGAGTCGAGTTGATGCACTGTCTGCTCAGACAATGCTACTCATCCTTTGTCTGAATTTCAGGCTTGGATCAAAATCATTTTTCTTTCATGACTCTTTTCCCTTCTAAAAACATCTCGATCTCCAAATCAGTGTAACATCCTTTCCTAGGAACTGTAGGTTAGAAGTTGTTCTAGGAATGAAATCCTCTCCTATAAGGGGATAAATTGGAAAGAGTCATTTGAGATGTAAACTTTTTAATTCCAACACTACCTCACTGCAGAATGGATATGTTAAAAACATATACAAACAATAAAGCAGGAAAACTGAGGAGTGGAAGGGGTGAGAGCGTATAGGGAGAAAGGGAAATAAGAAGGAGCATTGGCTACATTTCCAGACCAGGAAAGATGGTGACAAGAGCTGGTAGCATTGGCAAGGAACAGGACCACAAAACCTCTACCTTCAAATGGCTTATATAAGCTAGACACATATGGCAGGTGGGGGTTCAATACTTGGCATAGGACTGGCTCCTCTTCAAGGTAAAAGCTTTGGTATTTTCTAAGCTCCCCCAGGGAGAAAACTTGCTGTCCGTGGTCCATTCATTTCATTATGGCTCCCCAAACTGACTCGGTCTAAACAATAGGTTATGTGCACTTTTCATACTTTGGAAAAGCCAGAAATTTAGATGAAGAATAGACATCTTCTTTCTGCATATTTTATACTCAGCCTCACTGCCATTCTTTGCTATTTGGGCTATTTCAGCTGAGCCGCTTTCTCTCATGGACAGGGAGTCCGTAGATCCATGGAAATACATTACCACATTTTCTCATTTAGGAAGGAAATTAAAGACCTAGGACTCAGTTACCATATAAATATTGATGGTTCAACTTCAAAAGGTTCAACTTAGTTGAGAGAAGTATTGACCAGTTCCTATCTTTAGCCTACTGCATTCAAACTATGATTTAATTAGCTAGGAGAGTCTGTGAAAATGGGTTTTGGGGGAGATTTTTCTATTTTTGACTAGGCCCAAATACTTCAAGAACAATATTTCTCCTAGTTATTTTTATCTGCTTCTGGTGAGGATCAGACATTTTAAAACCTCAAAGCTTAGAATTTCAAAGCTGGTGACCTGCAAAATTATCAGTGGTCCTTTATTCTTGCTATTGAAAAGCATTGATCATTTGGTATCTGGTACTGAACTTCATGTTTTTCAGAGTAAATTCTGTGGGTAGGGACCCCAGATACCTACTACACCATTTGGTCAGGAAATGCTGGCTAAGCAGTATTTTGCTATCAAAATGAGACATGCCTCAAAAATGACCATCTCACTGACATTATGTGTTCCTAAGCCATTTCTTCAGAAATGTATCTTTACAGAGTTGTGGTGTGTTTTAGAGTTGGAAGTCACCTTAAATCATCATTACCATCAGCATCATCACCATCATCATCATCTACTTAAATTTTACAAAATACATTGCACATTATATCATATTTAGGTCTCCCAATGTTTTCAGGTAATGGGGATAATGTTATCCCCATTATTCAAATAAGGAAATTGATGCTCAGAAAGGTTATATGACTTGCTCTTAGTCACACTGTTAGAGTATTTGAAGTAAGATCTGTATCCAGGATTTCCTGACTCCAAGAACAAAGTGGGTAATTCAAAGGCATTACAAACAACCACAGACAGAACTCAGTTGCCTTAAGTCACAAGCTATCCATTATAACATCTTGAATTGAATGACTTCTTGGGAAATGATTTTTAAAAACTATTTACCATCATTTCAGAACCTGATTCTTCCAGGATCCCATGACCACTGCTATTTTTCTTATACCCTAGTTGTATTTGGGACACTTTTATACCTTCGAGGATGGAATGGTCAAGGAAACTTGCTCAAAGACCATATTCCAAAGTTTTGAACTCATTAGAAATGAGTGAGGGTTTTAATATTTTAGTGCATGAACTGCAATATGCATCTGAGTTCTGTTTGCCTTAGTTTCCCGATTTGAAAAATGAAGGGGTTGGACTCAATAATACCTAAAATCCCTAACAGCCCTAAGGTTCTATGTTTCTCGACGTGGTTGAACCTACACAAAGAGATGAATTACTTATGACAGCCTTAGTAAATCAGTGGAACCTAGAGTAGGAAAATGGAAATCTGGGCCTTATTAAAAAGAGAAGAAAGAAGAAAGGTTTTTAGAGGAGAAAGAATAACTTGGACTTAGAGAGGCAGAACCCAACAGAAGATTAAAGAAGTCATGGTTAACATTTCTTGCCTATATTGTTTGGGTCAAGGAGACAGATGGCGCCTTTCTAGACTTGACTGGACCTAGAATGAAACTGATGCTTGATCTGGCAAATAGACAATGGCTGTGGTTCCTTGTGGTTTGGTATTATAAACTGCTTCTCTTGTTTATTTTTCTTAATGTGCTGTCAGCAGGATATTGCCAAGTGCTCTCCCTGTAATGACACTATTGCCCACAGCTCTTTGCTTTATAAGAGCAGAATAATGAGTGGTCCAAATAGTGTTGTTCAGTTTGGTCCCATAATTTATGCCTTTTAAAATGTGCTTAATGAGAGGCATGCCCATTTGTGGAAAGGCTGCAAAACAGTCACGGCTAATCGTGGGTCTTCCATTTTAATTAGATGCTTACTCTCAAACATATGGATTTTCATTCCTTTCCCCTAAGTTTTTGTTCTCTTCTGGATCAAATGTTTCTCCTGGTCTTGTTCTACTATTATTTCATGATCTAGAGATAGTCTTTAGTCTGCAAAGGTGGTATCACTGGCATGATGCAGAAAGGTTCCTTACCCCTCAAAGGCTCAAGACTGTTTCAAGAAAGGCTCTTATGTCAAAGCATGGCCACGTAGTCTCTCTAAGTCCTGGTTGCTGGACACACATCAGGTACCCAGGGAATGTTGTTGATTCACTGGCCCTTGGGACTCCACAGGCCTCTCTCAGGGGATTCTAGGATTTTCTTACCTGGTATTTACTCCACCAAATAAGTCTCCCAAGGAAAAAGAGAATTGTAAACCAAATCCCCATTGGCACTCAGCAACATTGAAGGGACACGGTGTCGTTGCGTTTCTGTCTCAAGCAATGGTTCAGCATATTTTTAACATGCAAAAGTGGTCTCTTAGTTTTATTATTTTTTGTTAAGGATTCAGCATGTATTTGTGAGAAGTGATCTAATTAGCATTCACTTAGCTCAGCAGGGCATCAGCTTAAACTTTTACAAGAAGTCAAAGAGTATGGTGCCACCTTGCCAACAACTTTCTTCCTACAGAGGGGATACAGTCTGGAATATCCAAATGTTTCAAGTCTTTGAATCCATATTCTGGATTATTTGAAACTCCAATAGGCATGCATGCATGCACACCACACACACACACACACACACACACACACACATACATACACACTACTGTGGGGAAATTACTTAATCTGCCTCAGGATTTATAGCTATTGTGTTCTGTGCACCAGGTTAAAATAGCATGCCTTGGAGAGGTCTCACTGGGTCAAGAGAGCAATACTCCTTGCAAGTATTTCTTGGCATATTACAAAGTTTCTGGCCATGCCTTTAATCCTCAAAAATCATTATATCCTATTTTTGTACTGATATGCATATGAAAACATTCCACCAAATGAATCTGCTTTACATCCCCCTCAAAATATTGCCACAATGCAGAAAAGGGTATGTAACTGAAACATTCTATGGCTCACAGGGGGACAGTTTATCAAAAGGTGAAGGCGAGTTTGTGTAAAGAAGAAAAGAAACTATTGTGTTGGATTGATTTAAGACTAAATGCAGGCTGTCAGAAAAATAGATTTTTCACCTGTCAGGCAGTCATTTTTACAAATGTATGACATGGGTACTGATTAGTGAAAATGCTCTTTTCTCAGTGAATTGTAACATAACCCTTTGCTTTGCTGCTGTGCGTCTCGGAGTTCCCTCTTTGTGATACTCACTTGTACACAGCTTCAGTTTCCAGGTAAAAGGTTAAGAGATATTCATTGCATAGGAGAGATGCTCTTTGTATATTGTCATGTGGGCTTACAATGAAAAGAGCAGGACAGTTCTCGGTGAAAACAATGAAACTTACACTTGGCAATGAAGCTGCCAGTCTGCAGCACAAAAAATTCCATTTTTAAGTGTCGGAAGCTCCTTCAAAAAAAAGGTTTCCCCCAAGATAGGTGCCAGTATTTATCTTCTTTATTTCTTCTGGCTTCATCAGCTGCCACATCATAATTTATATGCCTTACATATAATACATTATTATACACACTTTCCTCCTTAAAAAGGAGAATGAAATGACTTTTGTCTTTGCATCAAATTCTTAAACTGAGGTCAGGGGACTTTAAAAAAATATTTTGATAAATGTATTTCCATATAACTGATTTGCCTTGTAATTTTATGAATGTTATGCTTTTAAAAAACATTCTGAGAAGGGTTCCATTGGCTTTATCAGACATCCAAAAGTGACCTGTAACACACACAAAAGATTCATGATCTCTGTCTTTAGACAAAGCTACAACTCTATAGTGTAAAAGTCAACCTGCAAGTACGAGGAAAGGAAGAGAACAGGAAAGAGCTGAGAATGAAATCAAAAAGGAGCTTTGTCTTCTGTGGGCTAAAGATCCAAACACCAGACATTCAAATGGATTGTAAAAACTATGGCAAATATATTGACAGCACTCTCAAATGCATACAGTGTGAATAATGATGGGTTTTTTAAGCAATTTGTTTTCATGACACTTTTTTCACCTTGCTGAAATTAACAACAACAACAACAAAATCAAGGGCTATTGACATCTCAAAACTGAAAAGCGTAAGCTGGCATCATTTTGCAACCTTGCTTTCCTTGGTTACATGCAGAGTAAAAATAAAATATATCTGGCAGTTGAGAAATAGCAGAGTGATCTCTGGAAATTGTATTATAGATTATTTACCAAATGAATTGTTTCTCTATATTAAGATGTGAAATCAAGTGCAGGAAAAGCAGTCCAGATATAATCTAAAACAAAGATGTTGACCCCCAAACTCAAGCCAAGCTACTGTTGAAAATGCAAGTTGTAAAGCTGCCTTTTTGGTAGTTCCCCCAACTGCATTTGGACAGAACCAATGCCCAGTGTCCAAAGATCTTTTCATAATTTATAGAAAGTTGGAATGAAGATGCTTAGGAAATCTGGAGTGAAAATGTGATCATTCTCCACCCTGTTATAGACCAAAAGTCTGTTGATCATTGTCAGATGTTTGGGGGGAAAAGCAATTGAAGTTCTTAGAAAAAGAGACAAAAGTCAGAGCAAATTCTCTTCAACTGGCCAAAAACAGATTGAAAATTGTGGGAAACTAGAATATGACATTTGGATAGGATACTGTCCAGTTAAACACCACTCCTTCCCCTCCCCATAACAACAAAAGTGAACTTTTTGGAAAATCCTACAGAAATACTGGCTGCATGATATTGAAAGGGGAGGATAGTTTCAAGCTGACATGGTTCAAAAAATATAGCCTCCCATGCAGTGGGGATAGCCTAGGGAAAAAATGTAGAGATGGAAGGATTAGAGATCATCGTAAGGATGAAAAGCAAGTTAAGGGGTTGTAAGTCATAGGGCAGAATGGAATAATGAAATATTATATATAATCAGATAAAGGCAATCCAGGCTCATCTAAAATAACAGAGGAATAGCAGAGGCAGAATTCTAAACTAGATCTTCTTACTCTAAATACTCCACTCTCTGCTCCACCATTTAGCTGCTATATATGTATAGCCCAGTCCAAGCAGAAAATGTTCTGTTCTGTAAAGCAAGGGATGGATAATTGAAATAGATTATTTCTAAGGTCCCTTTCAGCACTACCATTCTATGATACCTAGGCATCTTAGCAATCAAAAAGAACATGGAAAAATGGTGATTGAATATCCCATATTCAGGTCATGGTTTTTTAAGTTTCTTAAACAAAAAAACTTTGCATTTCCGATGATCAGATTGACTGCACGATTCTTTGAGTTTATAGGATCATCTATTTAGAGTTGATAGGTGCCTAATCCCTCCATTTTGTAGATGAATAACTGAATATTTAAAATTTGTGTATAGTAGTAAGTGATAGTAAATGACAGTAAAATGAGCTGATTCCCTAATTCCAAAGCCAATGTTCTTTCTACTGTATCACTTTGTGTTGTTGATCAAGAGCCCTTAAATTACCATTGCCCATCCTTTATGCTGTGGTTGTGTACATATCAATACATTACTCCTTTTCAAGCAGTCTCCGTACCCTACTTAATCCTTAACTCATTCCTGAAGGATGGAAACATGACAAACTTTGCACCAACAACATCTGAGAAGGTTTGAAGGTAAAGAAACAATGAATAACCATAGTAGGTCGTTAGTCACAGTAGTTTTTCTTAAAACACTATCCGCAAACCAACGCGCCTGAAGAAAAAAAATAGTTTATTTTAAGAGAATACCAAATAATAGGACACCTTCAAAGAACCCAAAAGTGAATTAGGAAATAAAGAAAAGGTAAAAGCACTTGAGAAAGAGGTCAGTGAGACAAAGGATCTCATTAGATCATAGGTGGTAAGATGTACCATGAGAGTGACAGTGAGCAAGGTAAGAAAGCATCCATCATGGAACCAGAAACGTCAGCAATGAATGGTACTGAACATACATACCTGTGCCTGTCCTCCCAGGCTCACAATGCATATAGGTAGTCCATGCTGCTGCCTACAGAGAAAGAGAGCAAGAGGATCCATGAAAGTAGAGGATTATTAAGCAGCCATTTGAATCCAGGGGCCTATAAAGCCATTCTAAGTCATATTTTTGCTTTTTTTAATTAAAAAGGCTTTAACTCTCTCCTCATCACTTCTGGGCTGAATTGGTTTGATCCAGAGAGGTAGTTATGCATAAGAGCAACCACTCCATATTGAATTAGGGGATCTCTCATGCAACACATCTTACCAATTACGAGGTAGGGATGCAATTCTATGATTTATAATACATTATACTGTTAAGTAATATAACATTATAGATACAATTTGTACCTATCTCTCTGCAGATTAGAGAGGTGGCACATGAAAAGAGGATCATTAAACAGCAGAGCGAGGGCAAGGGCCGGGCACTTCTGTTTAACAAGCTGCTCCAAGTACCACCTCACTAATCCACAGAGACACAAGAATAAATTGTTCCTGAAACTTATTATAAATCACTCTCTTCATGTTTGAGGGGGAGTGATATGTATGGATGCACATATGGGCATATACGTAGGTATATAAAAACATGTGCATGTGTACATATAAATGCATGTATAATATGTGTATCTGCATATTATATATAATTGTATAAGCAAATTGCATACATATATAAATATAATAATCTATGCGGACATCTTTGTTCATTTTTAGATTCCCTTTTTTATGGGAGGAGAGTGAATAACACCTTCAGATTTATCAGTCAAATAAGGAAAAAATCACTTGGGTGGACACAGATATAATAGCAGATAACAATACTAGCTAAGACTGGTTATAGAGAAGGGCCTTGAGGCCACAGGTTCCCTACCCCCAGTATAGAGTTTTCTGGCTTCCACAGCTCTTTAGGTATGGTTTCTCATTTAATTCCCACAACCACATTGTCAGGTAGGTAGTATTATTCCCCATTTCACAGATGAGAAAACTGAGGTTGAGAGAGGTTCAATAACTTTTCCAGGATCACGGTTATCAAATATTTGAGTCAGGGTTTGATAGCATGTCTACCTAATTTTTTAGTCCAGTAGTCTATCTGCTATGTCACCAACCACATGAGTACGTATTAATGCATTTCATAGACACATGCAGTAAGTAAATGTGCTGAAGGAGCATGAACATGGGTTGCCCAATATAACTGAAACCAAATATTGAGCTTTGATTCTCAAACAGAGGTAAGGGCGGGAGTAGTTTTTGTTTACTTCCAATAATGCGGGGAGCTTTTGTAATTTTACCCTGAAGCAATGCTTCTCCTCACCAAGATTCATGCTAGGTTTTTTGTTCCTTTGCTGGATTTTTATTTAAGCCCTTCCATCCATATAAGCAGAAGTCCTGTTGAGGACAATGTTGATAAAAAGGCATTTCAACATACTAAATCTAACCTTTCGCAGTACCAAGGAGATCTAGGCTCCAGCTGCTGAAAAGGTGAGCTCTTTGACCTCTATCTCTTCTGTCTATATTACCTTTCTAAGGTCAGTAAATGTGGACACAAATATTAACCTCAGCAGACAATCCAGCCTATTGTTATTAGAAGAGACACTTTACAACCTTCTCTTCTGTATAAGGGCTCAGAACCACAGATCCCAGCTCTAATAAACTCCATTAGACTCACCTTTGCTATGACAACACCCCTTTATAACACTAAACCTGCTTAATGCTGCTGAATGGCAGTACAATGGGGGTAGGCTGAAGATATAAGGACATTGTTACGCTGCCTCATAAACCCTAACTGGTCACGGGACAAGCCATTGATTTCTATTGGCATTCTCATTGTAATGTCAGACTGTAACTTGAATTCATTCTTCACTCATCTCGGTGGTAAACAATGGACCAAATGGTAGAGTTCGGCTGGAGTGAAACACAGCAATTACTCTCAGAAATAATTGGGTAATCTGACCCTTTTGGTACCTGGGTAAGTACAGGTCAGGTGGGCACAGCACCGTACCTGAACTAATTGCCCGCAAATCATTACCTGTCTTTGGACTATGGAATAATGTCAATCAAGCGCATGACTAGAGCAATAGACTCTTGCAAGGAAAAGGTAAGAGAGGAATGATTTGGAAAACAAAAGGAAAATGTAAGTTCATTATTATTTCCAGGATTCCTTCTCTTACCCCCTCACACACACACCAAGACCCGGTACTGAGTACAGTACCGATTGACTGCTTGGCTTCCTTTTCTCCTGGTGAGTAAGCCACTTCAGTTTTAAGAGGTTTTTTTTGTGGGAAGTACGGGGTAGAGGTGGGAAAGGTAAGCTCTTAGAAAACTTAATTAAGTTTTTCAGGTTACTAGGGCTTCGGTCATCCCTACTTCATTCAAAGAACTGTTTGTGATTATCTTATATAAAAGGCCAATTCCCTAAAGTCAGTTTCTAATGAAAATATCTGACACTGTGACCATCATCACCATCCCCACCATCACCATCAATGGTATTTTTTTTTTATTAAATTTTTAATTTTGGGTTACAAATTTTCTCCCCTTTTTTCCCCCTCCCCCCCCAGACCCAAGTTTTCTAATTGCCCCTGTGACCTATCTGCTCTCTCCTCTATCCTCCCTCCCTGCCCTTGTCTCCGTCTTCTCTTTTGTCCTGTAGGGCCGGATAGCTTTCTTGACCCCTTAACCTGTGTTTCTTGATACCCAGTGGTAAGAACATTACATTTGGTCCTAACACTTTGAGTTCCAACTTCTTTGGCTCCCTCCCTCTCTACCCCTTCCCCTTGGAAGACAGGCAGTTCAATATAGGCCATATCTGTTTAGTTTTGCAAATGATTTCCATACTAGTTGTGTTGTATAAGACTAACTATATTTCCCTCCATCCTGTCCTGTCCACCATTACTTCTATTCTCTTATGGTCTTTTCCCTCCCCATGAGTGTCGACCTCGTATTGCATTCTCCTCCCCATGCCCTCCCCTCTATCCTCCCCCCCTTCCTGCTTGTGCCCCTGTTCCCCACTCTCCTGTATTATGAGATAGGTTTTCCTATCAGAATGAGTGTGCATTATATTCTTTCCTTTAGTGGAATGTGATGAGAGTAGATCTCATGTTTTTCTCTTGCCTCCCCTCTTTATCCCACCACTAATAAGTCTTTTGCTTGCCTCTTTTATGAGAGATAATTTGCCCCATATAACTTCTCCCTTTCTCCTCCCAATATTTCTCTCTCACTGCTTGATTTCATTTTTTTTTTTTAGTATATGATCCCATCCTCTTCAATTCACTCTGTGCACTCTGTCTCTATGTATGTGTACGTGTGTGCATGTGTGTGTGTGTGTGTACTCCCACCCAGTGCTCAGATACTGAAATGTTTCAAGAGTTATAAATATTATCTTTCCATGTAGGAATGTAAACAGTTCAACTTTAGTAAGTCCCTTATGATTTCTCTCCGCTGTTCGCCTTCCTATGGTTCTCTTCATTCTTGTGTTAGAAAGTCAAATTTTCTTTCCAGCTCTGGTCTTTTCATCAGGAAAATTTGAAAGTCTTCTATTTCATTGAAGGACCATTTTTTCTCCTGAAGTATTATACTCAGTTTTGCTGGGTAGGTGATTCTTGGCTTCAGTCCTAGTTCCTTTGACCTCCGGAATATCCTATTCCATTCCCTTCTATCCCTCAATGTAGAAGGTGCCAGATCCTATACTATCCTGATTGTATTTCCACAATACTTGAATTGTTTCTTTCTAGCTGCTTGCATCAATGGTATTTATATGGCATTTTAAAGTTGGTAAAGCCAAAGCACTTTATATGCTTTATCTCATAGAGGTTAAGTGTTGACCCATGATCACACAGCTGGTCACCAAGATGGGACTTGAACTCAGGTTTTCCTGAATTCAAGTACAGCACACTATACTTTGATTTTGATTCTGATCAAAACTTCTCTAGTGACCCTTGGGATTCTTATCTACTCAAGGTTCCTAAAAGTATTTGCATGCTTCTTAAGAATATAATTTACCTGCTGTCCACATGCAGAAAAGGAACTATGAAGTCTGAATGCAGATTGAAGCATATCGTTTGCTCTTTTTCCTTTTTTTTGTTTCTTCTTTCTCATGGTTTCTCCCATTAGTTCTAGTTCTTTACAACATAACTAATGTGAAAATAGGTTCAATATGCATGTATATCTACAGCCTATATCAAACTTCACGCCATCTTGAGGTGGGGGGAAGGGACAGATGGGGAGAAAATTTGAAACTCAAAATTTTATGGAAGTGGATGTTGAAAACTAAAAATAAATAAACAAAATTTTAAAAGGGATATAATTTACCTTCAGATTTAGTAATTATTTGCTGGGTCTTTGTGCCACATTTTTCTCCTGGTTTTTTTCTTCTGACTGGTCCTTCTCCGTGTCTTTTCTCTATCTCTAAGGATAATCATTCCTCAAGGCTCTGTCCTGGGTCCTCTTCTCTTCTCTCTCTTTAATTTCTCTCAGTGATCTCATAAGTTCCCATGTAGATTATTTACAAATAACTATATCCAATTTCTGCATCTCCCCTGAACTTTAATAGTACATCTCAAATTACCTATTGGACATTTCACATTAGTGGCACTAGAGGCATGTCAAGCCTAATATAAAACTCATAATTTTTACATACAAAGTCTCCTCTCTTACAAAATTCCTTATTTCTAGCATCAAAAGAACAAACATGTCTCACAGGTGTGTAACCTCAGCATTATTTTCAACCTTACACTGTCCTTCACGTCATATATCTAATCAATCAACAAATCTTGCTATTTCAGTCCCCTCCTCTATTCACACAATTACCACCATTGTAGTCATGCTCTTATTACCTCTTACTTAGATTATTGCAATGAACTCCTAACTGGTCTCCTTGACTCATGTCTTTCTACAACCCAGTCCATCCTCCACACTACTTCCACAGCGATTTTCTTCAACAACATATCTGACCATACCAATCATCTCCTCGACCAAATCGAGAAGGTTTCTATTGCCACTAGAAACAAATAGAAACTCCTCTGTTTAGCTTGTAAGACATTGTAACCTGGCCCCAATCTTATTGGCTGGAACTTTCCAGCCTCACTGGACATTATTCTCTCATCTTGTATTTTCTGATCCAGTCAATATGATGTTATCTTTTTTCCTTATACATAACAATCCATCTGTCTTCTTGATGCCTTAACACTGGCCATCTCCATATGAATGACATGAACCCTATCTTCACCTTCACTTTATAGACTCCTTCTCTTTCTTCATGATGCAGTTCAAGCATCACTTTTTATATGAAGCCTTTCTTGAATAGTGTAGGCAACTGGTATCAAGCAAAATAGAAACACAAGACTACAAACTATAGAAAGATTCCTGAGGGTGTACATTGACTTAGAAAACCACATATAACATTATCAATTTTTTTTATGGTTTTTGTTATGTTTCCCAATTATGTTTTAATCTGATCCCTGACACATTTGGGAATATTAGGAGCTGCATGGGTTGTGAGTGTGAGGTCTCTGGTGTAGGGAATGGAAGGGTAAAGGGAATAAGCATTCTCTGGGAATTAGCTAGTGTTACTATCTCCATTTGACAATTGAGGAAACTGAGGCAAATAGAGATTAAGTGACTTGCCCATGGTCACACAGTTAGAAGTGTTGGAGGCTGAATTTGAACTCTAGACTTTGGAAAATTTCACTAGTATACAATTATTCGGGTTAAACCATAGATAAAAACAAGTCAGAGAAAAGAAACAATCTAGGTGATAGTAATCAGAGATTTTTACTACTAGAAAATAGTAGCAACGGCCACAGGTCTAGGAGCAGCAGCGTTACTAGCATTTATATAGCACTGAAAGGTTTACTAAGCACTTAGCACATCTGATCTTCAGAAATGAAATGCATGTTATTATTACCCCCATTTTCAGGTGAGGAAAGAGAGGCTGAGAGAAATTAAATGGCTTGCCCAAGATCACACACCTAGTCAGTGTCTCAGGCAGGATTTGAATTCGGGTTTTCCTGACTCCATGTCCAATGCTGATAAAGGAGTGCTCTGCAATTCTTTAACAGATTGAAAGTGACCAAAAGGAAACATGAGAAAAGCTGTACCAGTCTCACTAAATGGGTTTCCATGGAATCATGGTACAGTGAGAAAACAGATCTGTGGGAGGTATGTGTAATAAAGGATGGATAGCTGTGAGCCCTGGCTATGAGGTATTGTGTTACAGCCTGCTTAGGCCCACCATGATTCTTTCTGTTCTCCTTTGGGTGATCGTCCACTTCAGTTCTTCAGAGAATTTAGTGTTCCAATATTTTCATCAGTATAATATCAGAATTAAAAAAGATGATCCTTTTTAGGAACAAAAAGCCAAAATCTCAGGATTATTAGCAAGACTTTTCATTTTCCCATAGGCAATTAAGCTTGATTTCTTCTATCTGTTCAATTCTACACCCATCTATTTAGGATACACACATATTTGTATATTTGTAAATATTAATGGATGAGCTATTGAGATTACCTATCAAACTGCATATATGAATATATTCTTCATCTCTTTGTTCATCTACTTTTTTTCCTGAATGGATATTTAGGTTAACCTCTCTTGGGTGATTATGGATTTCATTTAGAAAGCTCTGCACTATCCTAGACTTGATATGGCCAATACAATGCCTTTTTCAAACAGGAGCATCCAGGGGATTTCACTGCCTATGAAAAATCTTTGACTTGGAAACAGAGAGAAATTTGCTCTATGGCAACAGTGAACTCCATGGCTGAGTATATGTCTCCATGTATCATGCCTTACTTTATGTTAAGGATCATAAAGTTGAATGAACTTGGTTCTCTTTGTTATTATAACTTCAAATGAACCCATTTAAAGTAGCTAACCCTAATTAAAATGTTCTGCTATTTTTACTAGGTGAGAACACCTCTTCTATTGACCTAAGGAATCAATCAATTAGAGGTATAACTACGTGTTAACAATTCCCAGACTCATATACTGAATCAATCAATCAAAGTTGTAAACTAGGTTGGAGGAGTAAAGATCTTTGAACCATTGGATGAACTCAGATGATGACATATATTGGGACTGGTTAAAATATTTAAACATACACTTTGGCCTAGTATATCAGAGAAGGATTTTGGAGCTGGAAAGCAGTTAACCTTTGGGAGTGCTTTGAGAAGTTAAACCTTTATACCTATAATCAAAGAACAACAAGGGGACCCACAGTGAGGAAGAGTGAGCTCAAAGGGAGTGTCAAAGTCCCCTTTCTTCCAAATGATTCTGTTATCAGAGAGACTTCACCAGTAATGTTTTTAGGTAAGATCTGAGGGAGGCCAGGTTAGATATGCTGAAGAAAGGCAATTCTAGGGAGTATGATATCTTCAGGGTAGAAAGTATAGCACCATAGTCCTACATTCAAGGGCCTGACACTCAAGGCCCAGCAGAGACCTCGACACACTTCAGAACATTATGAAGACTCAAAGAAGAGAGAAAAGGAATTCCATCCAACCAAGAGCTGTTTGTTACCCCTCTGTCACATATGTTCTCTAAGCTTGAGTTCACTTTCCATTGGGCTCTGTACATATTTATGTGAACATATATCCCAAAACTTTGAGGTGAGGTTTCTATACCAAATTTCCTTACTATATTATATTATTAAATATCTCTGGCTAAAAACTAACCATTTGTTAACTGTCTGCCTGATAATCAATAGGGAGTAAATCAGATGAAAACTCATGAGTAAAAATACTAATGGAATACTACCAGTCCCTCAGGGTTATCTCTAAAAACTTGAGGGGAGAGTCAATCCTCTTCTAGGTACTGTCCTGCCAATGTGAGCATGAACCAAGCACTGGTAAAATATGTTATTATTTTTCTTAATTTTCAAAAAATGCTTTTTCTCCTCTTTCCAAGTTTTCTTCTTATCACGTATTCTCATTCCCTATCAAGATGCACCGCATTAGCAAAGAACAACTTTGGACACAGGGTAGAAGGCCTGTAGAACTCAGAGTGGCTTAGCAGCAAGGCACAGCAGGTTTCTGTGAGACAGATTTGTGAAAGGTATTCTGACCATGGCACCACACTTCCTCACCATAATGCGTGAGTTTTCTTACAATTGTTCCCTGACCCACCATTGTAGAAGTCTATTGGAGACGGTAACCCTTTGTGCATAGGAGGATGAGATCTATTCTTTTGCTTGACTTTTCATTACTTCTTTTGCAATCCTGTCCCAATTAAATGATTATTATTGAGGGTGGGGAGGAAGAAAGATGAGCTTCTTCAAGACTAATTAATTGTTTTGCTCATAGGCAATTTGTGTAAAGAAACAATGCTGCTTACCAAACCATGCATTCACAGTTACACTTTTACTCAATTGAATTTGGCAGATTTTGATTAAATGCCTTCTGGGTAAGGAACTATGCTAGGCACTAGGAAAGGAAAAGATGAAAAATAATACCATTTCTGACAGCAGAGAGCTTACAGTCTATCAAGATGGGCCATCAGGAAAAGGTGAACCAAAGGGGATACGAATGCCTTGATACAGAATCATGAATTACTGGCTTTATGTAAACAGCACTATAAAATTCTCTACAGTCAGATATTTGACTTTTATCAGTATAAAAATTGTTTTCAAGTTTATATTTAGACTGTCCATACCACTGGAAAATAAACATTTCAGGGGTAGAAATACACACATATGTACACAAAAGTGCATATATACATATATGTGTCTATACATGTGTGTGAGTGTATTCATATACATATATGTGTGTGTGTGTGTATGTATATATGTGAATGATAGCCATAGAATAAATTCTGCTTCTTCCCTAACATCTCATTATTACATGATATTTTTAACTGAGAAATATTTGAATTTTTTTTCTTTTGATTTGAATTTTCTTAAGTATAAGTTTAAAATGTCATAAAATCACTACTTTTTGGTCATGTTGCCAAGGAGACACTTGTTCAGGTAGAAGTTGGAAAGCACAGTGTCTGAGGACCCTTCTACCTCTGTGAGTCTGCAAAATGCTCTACTCCAAGATGGTTAAGAAAATTGTGGCATGTAATGAATAGAAGCTCATTCTGGAAGTTTGGAGATTTTGTTCCCGGTTCCAGCTTTTCTGAGTCTCGCAGCATCAGGAAGACATTGGACAAATCACTGAACTACTCTGAATCTCAGTGTGTTTCCTTAATTTTAAAATGAATGGGTTAGAGAAAATAACCCCTAAGTTACCACCAAGTGCTAAAATACTATCAATCTCAGAGGAGTCCTTCAGTTCTCTATTTTAATTAGAAAATAAAAAACTAAATTTTTAAAATTTCCCAAGTTGATCATAAGACTGTCAAAGTTAGGAAGAAAGAATTCTAGAATCACCAAAATAAAAAAAATAAATATAGACAGATGATAGAGAAAGAAGGAGGGGGAGTTAGAGAGATAAAGAGATAAATGATGGAAAATGAGACAGAATTAAAGAGATAAAAAGATAGATAACTGATAGAGAAAGATAGAGAAAGAGAGGTAGAGATAAATGTTCAAAAGAGAAAGAAACAGAAATAAAGAGGTAGATGACAGAGAAAGAAAAAGAGAGAGAAATAGAGATAGATGATAAGATAGACAGATGACAGAGCAAACAGAGAGATAGATGATAGAGATAGATGCATTAATAAATACTCTTGGCTAGTAACCAAGAAATATATTGGATCACAACATTCAGTGACCTCATTCTACTAAAACAGAACCCTAACTATCCTCAAGTCTCTGGGGTTTCTTTTCATTAGGGTGGGGTAAAGATTGGCAGCTAAGGGTTGATAGCCATTACATGATATTCAGATTTGATTCAGAGAGATAACAAACTAAATTCCCAAACGATTGTGATCATTAATATCTGCTCTAATATGCTCATATATAATTAGGCAAATCAGAAATCCTGCCCAAGCCTATCTCTTTATTTGGAGCAAAAACTTTAAAAAGACAGACAGGAAAACAAAATCATTATGCTTGTACTTACTTTACAGTGTGTTTGTCTTGTCTTTAATTGTTTCATTATTGGAATCTGCCTCTGGCCCAGTACCTGACTTTGCCCCATATTGACAATAGGCTACCTGCCTCAACACATGACAAAAGTGTACTGAGAACTGCCAAAGCAGAGGTGAGACACAGGTGCAAAGCCATAGATACAGTCCCAGTGTCCATGGGTTTGTAAGCTCATAGATAGAAAATTGGAAGGGACTTTACAGACCAGATAGAACTACTCCTTCCATTTTATAGATAAAGTGAGGTATGGAAACACTATATGACTTACTCAAGGTCATAAATCCTGTCAGAACCAGAATTAAATGCAGGTCCTTTGAGTCCAAAACCAACAAACTTTCCAACACCATCCTGACTCAATAACATATATTCCTTTTAAGGATGAGCTGGGAAAGGGGTGGTATGGACTGAGAGGAACAGAAAGAGTTCCTTAACCTCCTAAGAATCCAGCCCCTCCAAATATAATTTCTTCACACCTCATTCAGAATTTAAAGGATTTACCTGATGGGGCCATCCTGGACATTTCCCTTTTAAGAGCTGTCAATTTGGCCCTCCTCTGACTATCATGCCTTCCACTGCCATTCCCATGACTCCACCTGGCTATAATCAGCAAGGGTATCTGAAGATGATGCATCCTCCCAGCCCTATCCTATGGTTTTCCTTTCACAAAGGCCCAACAAAAACAAAATGGCTCCTGGCACTCCACTCAACTACCAAGAGAACAGGAAACAGAGAACTAGTTTCTGAGGCCAAATGATGGGAACCTATTCTTTGCCTTCCTGACACTAGATTGTCAAAATCATTTTTATATGCAAAGACCCAATAAATACTCATAAGTTCGGACTAGCCTTGTGAAACCTTCTCTAATTATCAGAGATCACTGTTAGTGCAGTTGTGAAGGTCTGACATAAGGATGAACAGAAGGGTTGTTACTGCCTAGCAAGAGGAGAGAAGCTTTTAGTCCAAAGGGGAAAAAAATGTCTGTCCTATGGCAAAATGCTGGGGGAAGGGAACTCTCCTCTCTCTGTGAAGTGAAAGCCACAAACTAAAAAACAGAAGAAAATCGTAGGATGTCTCTGCATTGAAGTTTTTCAAAATGCATGCCTTATAAAAAGCCAGTAGTCATGTTGGCTACCAACTCAGAAAACACTAACTTTCTGACGTACCGGCATTTGGGGGTACAACAAAAGTCTATTGGCAAGTCCCTTCTGATGCTTTCCAGACTCAGTTGACAGTATTCCTCAACGAAAATCCCTTTGCCATCATACCCACTTACATATGGAAAGGCATTGCTTGATTTCTGAGGTACGGAGTAGAGATAAATCACGTAGAGGAGAAAAAAAAAAGATGGCGGTAGTTGGGAAATTTTCAGGGCTGAGCTCAAAGGCTTATCGCCATTGGTATCATTATAAGGAAGTCGCTGAACCCAAATAGACACAACTGCTAGGAGGCCAAAACAAAGGACCTCTAATGAAAAATCAAACACTAGCTTTTCCTAGAAAATAAATTAATAAATAAACATCATGACCTTCTAGGTTTGATAATATTGCATTAATAGTAATAACAATAATAGAGCTGACATGAGCTCACAACCTGTAATTTGTAATATTTAGCTTCATAATTTAAGTAGCACTGTGAAAGTATATTTTCATTTCATTAATAGAAATGCAAATTACATTTCCTCCTCTCCCTCCCCTCACCCAGTTAAGATTAACTACTTGACCACCTAATCTCAGCTCTTAAATCTGAAGTGGTGCTTTTTTTTAATTGGCCAGAATAATTATTTCATTGAACACAGGGAAGTTCTCATAAGGAAATTCTGTTTCCAGATGCAGATGGGCAACGGTTCTGATATTTTTAGTCTCAGAGAATTTTCAAGATCACTGAAAGATTAAGGAGAATACAAAGCCAATATGTTTCCAAAGTATGACTTGAACACAGATCTCCCCGATTCTAACTCCAGTTCTCCACCAGCACCCCACGCTGCCTCGACGATGTTAAGGTCATAGGATCTAAGAGTTAACACTGAGACCTTAGAGAGCATCTAGATCAACCTATCCCTTAACAAGGTTTCCTTCCACAACACCTGAAGTGGTCTTCTTCAGTCTTTGTTTATCCAATGATAGGAAATCCACTACCTCTAGAGACATACTAGTACACTTGTAGATGGTTATATTTCTTCAGAAGTAATTATGATTTTTTCTTTATTTAACACCTAAATCTACCTCCTACAACTTCCAACTATTTCTGCCCTTGGGGGCCAAGTAGAATAAGTCTAATACATTTCAATATAATTCCCGTCAAATGCCTGAAGAAATACATCATGTATTTACATACCACATACACTCCTTTCCCCCAATTTTTTGCCATGATAAACATCTTTGGCTTCTCGAATTCACTGTTGTACGTATGGCAAAATTTCCAGTCTTTTTGATCATCCTGTTTGTTCTCTTTGGGACATACTGTACATAGTTTATCACTGTCCTTCCTAAAATGGATCATACAAAACTGAAGAACACTCAGGCGTTATTTGATCATTCATTCTCTATTACCTGCCTTTATTTTCATCCTCTGTGTTTTTAAAAACCCAAGTTGACTGATGCTACAAGTTTACTTAACTAATTTCTTCTTCACTAAGAGAGTTTGTGTTTACTTCTTTCAAATTCAAGTTTTTACGGCTTCTTTAGGTCTCTTGGGCCCTTGAGAAGTTGAAGCGATTGAATCTTATCTACCTTTTCTCTGTATTCTTTGCAATTTGCTCTTGCAACATCAAGAGTGCATGCTGGACTTTATCTGAATTTCCTCTTTTTCTATCACAATTTCCAATGTGGAATGGGTCACTTGTCCATAAGGTTCTTCTTTGTTGGTCATAATCTGATCCAAAGTAAATTCTCATAGTTTTTTCCTTTAACAAGTGAAATTATGATTAAAGCAAACCAAAAATGTATCAGTAATTGTGCTTTTGGCAAAGGAATTCTAGTTGATGTCTAATACTTGAAATGCCATATCATTGTATGTGCATGTGTAACATATTTGTGACTTGCTTCCAACTCATCTATTTCCTCGTCTGTTTCAGGAGTCTGTTTTGCCATAAAAATATTGCTTCTGATTGATTCTTTATTGATCCTTAGTCACATGATCTCTGCTATCATTTCCCTCTTTGGTCCCTAGATTCCCAGAAATAAAGGACTTAAATGGATATGTGATTTCATCAATGTGAGTTACCCCCTCCAACATATTGGATTTCAACCTATCTGCTTATTATCCTTTGTGAATCTTGTCCATAGCTCTTTAAATGCTAAGGGTCACTTCCATACCAGAATATGTCACAAGAATAACTTGTTTACAGGTGCATCACACTAGTATACAGTCTTAATATACAATGCCATTCTGCTATTTTACTATTCAATCAATAAACATTTATTAAATACCTATGTTCCAGTCATTATACTGAGCACTAAGGATACAAACAGAGGCAAAAGATAATCCCTGTACTCAAGGGGCTTATAATCTAATAGAGAAGACAATATGCAAACAAATATATACAAACAAGCTATTTATGGCATACATAGGAACTAACATTCCATTTGTTTTTAACCTACCCATAGCCAAATTTTCATTATGAGCCACATTCCACCAAGATAAAATTTGCCACCTTACATTATGGTAATTAGTTCATCCTGTTAGACATCCATACCTTGTGCATTTCTACATACAAATGTGAGCCTACATCTTTTATTATTGATTTTCTTCTATGATATTTTCCCTGTACATTAGTTTGGTTTTTTTTGTCGACTAGTATTCTTCTCATGCTATATTTGGTATTTCCTCATATGGCTGACATGTGAGCAGTTTTCTTACTACTTCTTTTCTGGTGTAATTTAGTCTTAATCAGATATACAAGAATCAGATACACAAGATTCTAAGTGAGTATTTTTTATCAGTCCTCATTAGTTCTCTATTTCTGGCCAATATATTGTTCACATCAATATATGTTAAGGTATAGTAGGCAAGATATCATGTACCTACTTTTAATCAACTACTGATTTCAATGGGTTGGTCAGCTGGTTTTTTTTAATATTTTGATAATAGTATCTTAACTTCATTTGTTTTCTTTATAATCCTAAATTTGTTTTTGTGAGGAGTTCACAGTCTTAATCAGTATGCCAAAGAAGTACGTGATACACAGAAAAAGGTTAAAAAACAGCACTGCCCTGAAGTCTTCAGCTTCTTGATCATAACTTCATAGTTCTTTACAACACTCTCTCCCCACCTGAATAACCAAATGTGAGTATGAGGTAATCATAATCAGGTTTGCCTAGTCTTGAGATATTTTTCATCGTGTTGCATATACATGCCTCAGAATGACAGTAGGTTTGGAGTCAGAACATCTGGGTTCATATCTCCCTATGTGACTTCTGCGAAGTCACTTAACTTCTCAATTCTTCATCTGTCAAATGAAGAGATTGTGTTATATGCCCCTTTGAGGTACATTCCAGATATAAATCTAGAACACTACTGAAAACAACTGAACAAAATCGTCAGTCTTGTGACTTCTTATCATTTGAAGACAATAGCTCTTCATAATGGAGGACACCTCACATCTTATCTTATGAAGAAGACAACTTCTTCATGTCAGGCTGACCAGTGACTAACCAGCCCTTAGAAGACAATCAGAAAATGCCATTTTTCATCTCATCTTCCTCTGACCATGTCTCTCCTAGTGGCATCCATAGAACTGCATCATTCCCAAAGTTCAGGTAACCAATTCATGGTCCAATTCTATCCTCCTCAGATTGAACCTTATACCTATAATTTAGTTACAAATATCCAGTGATCTCTGTTTTTCTATTCCTTCTCTGTGTCATATTCCACCTCCTTCCAGCCTTCTGATACAGGTGAGAATTCTCTTCTGCCTCTTTAAACTCTTTTTAATTTCTCTCTTTGAACTATTTCTTCTGTTATTTCAAGAAAGCTATCATGCTCCCTGAAAATCTGGAGAGTGGAGTTATGTACCTCTAGCCCCGTGATGTCAAACTCAAATAGATATGGAGGTCACTAAGCCATACATAAGGCTCCCTGTAAGGATATTAACTTTATCTACCTTTTCTGTATTTTTATTTAGTTTGTGACCACACTCAGGAGTGGTGTGAATTATATGCAGCCTATGGTGGCAGGCCTATATAGCATAAACACCTCTCCTCCACCTTTTAGTATTCTCTGGCAGAGAGACCAGTCTATACTTTCTGTTCATGCAATTGTTACACAAATACATGCAACTGAATGCACAAATATTGTGTATTCTCTGTCATCATTGTCAAATTTCCTTTGTATGCCATACTTAACGGAAGTATGATTCTCAATCCTCCATCATTCTTGTCAGTAACTCTCTTGGATAATTCTCATAGCAAACTGCTTGTTCCAAATGGCACCTCCTCCCTTCTTGCCCCTTCTCTGTTCCAGCTCAATTGTTCCTCAGATCTTGGGTTCTTCTTCATTGGGGTTCATTTCTTCGTGGTATAGTCTTTGGCAGAGAAGCAATGAAGCAGGACAGGAATGGTGTCAGACAGAAAAGTCCTTTCAAATAATGGAAAGAAGGAAATTATGGATAGATAGGCCTATTCTATCATGTAGCTCATGTCAATTTTTCAAAAGGAATTGATTCTCAACCATCTTAAAGAGGAGGCTTTATCCCCAAAGGCCTGTTTGGTCAAAATTGGAGGTTGAGGTGAGAAGAGAGAGTTAGGCATCCCAGACTATCCAAAGGCAGATGGCAGATGGTGAATTTCAGCTCTCAAGAGCTGGTCACTAAGATTCCATCATCCTGTAGCTTCATGCATGTGGACACAAGTGGAAAAATTAACACAAAGGCCTACCAATAAACTCCACAGTGTTTGCATATCTTATATACACTGAAGGGTTAGACAAATGTCTAGTAAAAAAATGAATTCAGCTATTAAGCAGCTATAAAATGTTTTGCTCTCTTCCCTATTTCAAAAGCTTCCATAGTATAAATAGTGGTCAAAAGTTCAGTGAACTGTCTCATAGTGTGGTGCTCCATTCAAACGGGGCTATTTTCAGAGAGTCTCCTGACACCGTATCTAATTTCCAAAATGAATATGCTTTAATTTTCCTTCTTCATGCATTGTGCTTTTTCCTCATTTAAAACAGCAACAGCCTCTGGCAGTAAAGGACATCACATTTCTGTGTGAGATGAAGCTTTTTTTTCCCCCTATATGCAAGGGAATGGTATGGGTCAGGGGAGAAAAAATATATGCAAAAAACATCACACCCCACTGACCCCGGTATATTTTACATTACAATTTTGCCATTTCCAATATAGGTTCATTTTGCAATGGACCATATCAACCATATTTCATGATTTAAAAAAAAAGGCAGTACCCAAAGCATATTCTGCATACAGTATGTCCTAGTACAATGCCTAGATTGTGTTATTAGAGTGTAAAGTCACATACAGAGAACATAGCAACACACAAAGCAGCTCCAACTATTCTGTGAATAGTGTATTTATAAAACATCCACCACATGTGTATCCTGCCAATTAAAGAATACATTAGAGGACATCTATGTAAATGTATAGCAGAGAAGAGATAACTGTTTTTGATGACACGGTTGCTACATTTAGTGTTCCACAAGATTGCTTGAATGTATGTCTAACCAGTTGGAAGTCATGCCAGCAATTCTCTCCTTGAGGGCAGACTCTACCTACTCTAGTAGATTCAGAGTGGGCTGAAGAGTTCATTCTGGGAGATCCCAAAATGAAGAGTCTTTCGAAATTCACTAAATTTATCCATGCATTTCATGAAAACACTTGCCAGGGATGACTTTATAAAAGAGTTCCCAGTTAAGGACAAGAGACAGAAGGAAGTGAGCAAAATGCCTTTTTATGCCTTGACCAGAGTTTGGCTGGTTCTCCACAGAGCCTTGTAAAAACAGGGCAGAGATAAATATTTCTCAGGAAGTCATTATTTGTCATAGATAATTGCTGTTGCATAATTGCCATGACTTTGTATTGCCAAAGGCTCCTTTAGTCAATCGACTAACAAGCATCTGTTGAGCTGACTATATGTCCAGCCCTGGGCTCAGGGCTAAGGAGATTAACACAGAAATGCAAGACATGAAATCAAGTTGGGAAGGCAAGGCTAACATGAAATTGTTGAAAACAATTACTAAACTAAGTGTTATACAAGGACTAGGCACCTGCATTTCTCTTGACTTGATTAAATGGTATTGTACAAAATAATTTGATTTTGTTATAAATGATACATATTTATTTGTGTGTGTATACACAGAAATAAACATATAAAACAAGGAATATAATCTTGCATAAAACTGTTAAAGTTCAAAAAGTAAAATCTCATTGAAATTCTGCTATGTCTAGCTTCCTTTTTTCTTTTTTTCCTTTCTTTTCCCTTCTTTTTCCTTCTTTCTTTCCTTCTTTTCTCATCTTCACTTCATTTTCTCATTTTTCTCCATTTTCTCTTTCCTTCTTTCATTTTCCTTTATTGTTTCCTTTCATTCTTTCTTTGTTTCATTCTCTTATCTTCCTATTTTCTTTCTTTCCTTCTGATCTTCTTTCCTTCTCTACCTCTCCTTCTATGCAAGGTGAGACATAATGTCACAGAGTTATGTGTACTGATCAGTTAACTTATCCCATCTGGAATAAATCTATTATATTATAAGGGGGAGAAGGATGGGGAGAAAAAATAGATTTTCACAAAAAAAATTTAAAAAGAAATGTAGTTAATTAAAGGTTTTCCATTCTCCTCCTCACATTCATTTCCCTTGACTTTCTAGGAAATACATGAATTTTATTGGAAAGGGCATTTGGAAGCTCCCTCTGACTTCTAAGTTTTAGAAGACTTCACAATTGCCAGAAAAATGCCCAAATTCTCCTTAACTCTTAGGGACCGACCTGGAATCCAGTATCTGCATGAATCTGATTATAAATAAAACTGAATTAGTTGACCCTCTTCCTTTTCCTTCTTCTGCTCCACAATTAACCCAAAAGAATTGTCAAAATAGCTTTCCACCCACCCAAAGTCCAGGCTGTCCTGAATCCTTTGAAGAGGTTCTGTAAGGGAAAGCAACTAGACTGTATCATTATGGGCAGAAATAATATACACACTGGATTCTGTGAGCTATGATGATAATTGATGTTCCACAGGGTCTGCATGCTTCCTCACACAGTGCACATGCAAGAAGTATTTGAAGGGATGACATCAACTCTGTCACTGGGTAGCAGACTTTAGTAGGAGACACCTGCCCAGATAGTTCTGTTGCAGCAGCTACACATAGTGATTATGTAGAACATAGACTCTCCTATTTCCCTGTCCTATGCCCCTCTTGAATCTTTAAAAGAGTAGTATGAATATTTGTTTAATTCCAACATTTCTCCAGGCCACAAACATCAACAGACGTGTATTAATCCCTCACTCACGTAAATGATGTGAAGCCAACAAAGCCTACTTTCCTAGAAGGAAACTAAACAGAAATATAATTTAGAGGCAAAGGTAACATCCACAATGAGGAAAGAAGACAAAAAACAATCACCGCAAACCCTCCCCTCTTCCTAACTTTCTAATTATTGTCAAGGGCACCATGATCCTCCCAGAAATTCAGGCTCATAACCCTATGCATCATCTTCAACTCCTCTCATATCCCTTTCCCCCACATCCAATCTGTGGCCAAGTCTTGTCAATTCTACCTCTAAAACATCTTTCCACATGCCTCATTCTCTCCTCTAACGCTGTCACTAACTTGATGCAGGTCCTCACTATCTCATGTCTATACTCTTTCGATAGCTTCCTGGTTGTCTCAGGTCAACAAGTCATTTAGCAGCAGTCAATACAAAATTATTAAGTGTGCCAGGAACTGTGATGAGCTGAGGATGGAAACAAAGATAAAAGACAGTGTCTACCCTCAAAGGGCTCACAATCTAATGAGAGGGACAGCATGCAAACAACTTTGTACAAATATATACAGGATAAATTGGGGATAAAGCAGTGAAGGATAACGCTATCATTAAAGGGAACTGGGAAAAGCTTCTTGAAGTAGGATTTTAGCTGGGACACAAAGGAAACCAGAGAAGTCACTTGATTTCACCCTCTACTCAGCTATCAAAGTGATCTTCTTAAAACACAGATGCTCCCTGTCCCCATCACCACCATCAATAAACTCTAGTGGCTCCCTATTACTTCTAGAATCAAAAACAAATGTAAAATTGAGATGATTTCCGTTAATAAATGAAGAGGATGCCAACCAACTGGCGAATGACTAAACAAGCCGTGGTTTATGATTGTGATTGAATATTATTTTGTTATAAGAAATGACAAGCAGGATGATTTCAGAAAAAAAAAAAACCCTGGAAAGACTTCCATGAACTGATGCAAAGTGAAGTGAGCAGCATCAGGAGAACATGGTAGAAGTGAACAGTAATAGTGTTTGATGAAGAACTGGGAACAACTTAGCTATTCTCAGCAACAACACGATGCACCTCCAGAGAAAGAACTAATAATGTCTGAATAAAGGCTGAAGCATACTATTTTTCACTTTCTTTTCTTTTCTTTCTTTCTCTTTTTCTTTCTTTTCTCCCTTTTTTCCTTATTTTTTCTATCTTTTGTTCTCTTTCTTTTCCTTCTTCCTTCTGTCTTTCCTTCCTTCCTTCCTTCCTCCCTTCCTCTAATTTTTTTGAGGCTTCTTGCACAAAATAACTGATGTGGAAATATTTACATGACTGCACATGTATTAACTATATTACACCATTTTTGCCATCTCAGGTGGAGGGAAGGGAAGAAAGGGTTAGAAGTTTGAATGCAAAACTTTTTTTAAAAGTTTAAAAAATTACTTTAACATGTAACTGGGAAAAAATAAAATATTTAAAAAATCATATATAAATTCCTGTTTTGCTTTGACAGCCCTGTATAATCTGTCCCTTTTCTGTTGTGTTCATCCTTCGTTGCTGAAGAAGACCATGCCAGAAGAGAAATGATGACATGACTTGCACTTAACTTTGTTTTGAGTAAGGGAGGATTGTGCAAGGTCACAAGCCTCACTTCTCCTCCAAAGCCATCTGAATCCAGTGACCTGATATTCCTCAAGATGACTGGAGATGACCCAGAATTCACTGGGAGACTTTGGTCCCTTTAGTCCAAGGTCTGTGCAGGTACTCATTTAGAGTGGGGTAAGGCCCATTCATTGAATAGGCCCTGTTTAAAAAGTAGCCAGGGCAGGCTCTTTTACCTTCTCACACCTACTTCCCTAAACATGCTTTGAGATCCAGTGACAGGAGTTTTCTTGCTGTTTTTTGCACCATACACTTTATTCCCTTCTTGTTGCATTTTCACTCACTCTTCTTCCATGCCTGAAATCTTCTCCAGCTCCAGAATTTCCATTATACATTCTACAAGAAGCCTTCCCATCTCTCTTAATTTGAGTACCTTCCCTCTGTTGATCATCTCCAGTTTAACCTGTATATATTTTGTTTGTCCCTAATTATTTACATGTTGTCATCCCTGTTAAACTGTGAATTCTCAAGGTCAGAGATTACTTTTTGCCCTTGTTTCCCCATCGCTGGCATTGGAAGTATAGGAAGTACAGGAAAAAATAGAGAACAATTCTAATTTATCCTGGTCTATGAGAAGAAAAGTAAATCTACCCTCTGGCCCTGTCTTAAAATTATTGCAAAAGTCAATGTGTCATGTTTACCACCCTCATACCCATTCCTATCATGAGTCCTTGTATGAATTGGGTCTAGAGTCATTTGAAGATTATCTCAAGACAAAACCTAAATGGCTGAGCTTTAGCTATGGATAGGATGACAATTTACAATCAAAAGTGGGAATATTTGCAAGAAAAATAGAACTGTCATCAGAGGCCCTGAGTTCAAGTTTTAGTTCTGCTATAAATGATCTTTGCAATATTGGACAAGTCCCAAACCCCTTGAACCATCTGGTAAATAAAGGCTTTGGATTAAATGACTTCTAAAGTCCTAGCTCACAGGATCCTATGAAGGATGAGGCTAGTGAATATCATCACCTAGTCAAACAAGTTCCATCCCAGAGTCAAAGGTCTTCCATGGTGATTACTAGGTACTGGTGCATAGAGTTAGAGTGAGAAAGAAGGTTAAAGGTCATTGAGTTAAATCACCTCATTTTATAACTGAGGAAAGGGAAGCTAAAAATGATTGGGTAACTTGATCAAGGTCATCTAGGAACTAAATGGCAGCATGAGGGCTTGAACCTAGAACCTGGGATTCCAAATTTAGTGCTCTTTCTACCCCAGCATGCTTGATTTTTTATTACCATTGAGTACATAGTACTTTATTGGAAACATTATAAATGGATAATTTATCAGGGAAAAGGCTGAAGTCGAGCTGCAAGGATGAACAAAAAACTCAAGCAGTTACAAAGGTATCCTCTTCATGCTATTGCTTAAAACTGATAAAAATAGGTTTATTTTTTTCCCCAAAAACTGTCAAAGTAAGTGAATCACACAAGGAATCACGGGTTCTTTTAAGTGAGTCCACGAACCAACAACAAGCATTTATGAAGCACCTACTATTTGATGGGCTCTGTGCTAAGCACTGAAATTACCTTAATAATAAAAAATAAAGAACAGATGCTTCAATTAGGTAATGGGAATCTTTGGGGCTGGGCATTAGATAGAATATCAGTAACCAGCTATTGGCAGTCATTCATCAAATACTGAGCCCAAAGATAGATAATGCAAAATGAGACCAGGCAACAAGACCTAAAAATATTACATAGCTAGATCTTTCTCCCCTAATTCTTCAAGTCTGCATTCATTTTACCCATGATGCCCCATCAATTTGCAATTTAAATTGTGATATCTGTAGCACATTTATCGCACCTATTGCTTATCCACATATAAATCTATTTTAGAGCTGAGCACTAAGTTAGAAAGATTTGTTATAAATGTCTTATTTTAATATTTTATGCATGTACTGTAATTTGATTCAAAGTGCTGTTTGTCTAAAATACATAACGATGTGTGCTGTGATCCTGCTTCTCTTCTTGAGGAAATATATTTAAGGCAAAACAATTAACTCATCTGTGCAGAACACACTCAGAGCCTGCTTATGTTTTGAATCATTCTAATACACATTCATCTTCCTGTCCTTCCTCTATGGAATTTTGTTGTCATAAACTAGGGAACAGGTACATTGTTTGTCCCCGACCTAGCTAAGAGTCCTTCAACTTCTACCCCAAATATCCTTTTCTTTGGTGAAGACCTCAACTGAAGTCAATGTAAGTCAGGAAGGTTAGATGTTACCAAATGACCTCCTCTCCCCTTGGTGACCTCGTCCCTCACAAAAGACAAATCAAGCATGCAGTTGCTTTCATTGTGTCAGGCCAAGTATGATTTTTAAACTCCAGTGATTTTGTGGCTTTGTGATAAAATGAAATTCTTAAATCACCTAGAAGTACACTTCATAATATTTTAATATACTATAGTTCAAGTTTCCAAAAATGACATTAGTAACTGGCATTTTTATAGCTTATTGTGCTATTACAAGTGTGTGTACATGTATGCATAAGACATGACACATAAGGAACACATATATAATATAATCAAACTCCAATTATGATACTATATAATATGGTATATTACATGGTAATATTATAATAGCATATATTAAATATCATGTAGTATACAAATTATGTATTATATGCATATATAATAATAACCCAAGTGATCTGTTCCTATGCTATTCAATATATAATTATATACATATTATACATATAAATTATATATATAATACATATAAATGATTAATAATAGCTACCTTTATATAATGCCTTCTATGTCCACTACGTGTCACAATTATCATCCCACCTGATCCTCACAACAGCCCTGGGAGGTAGCTGATATTATTATCCTTCTTGTACAGATGAGGAAACAGGCAAACAGCAGTGAGGTGAATTGCCCAGCGTAACGCAGCTAGTGAGTATCTGAGGCCAGATTTGAACTCAAGTCTTCCTGACTCCAGGCCTGGCACTCTATCAGCTGTGGTCCTTAGAGGCCCAATGGTTTTATATCATATCAAACATTTATGTCATACAGCATTGCCGGGCACCATGTCACATCATATGCGTCCTCAGTGGTGTTACAGGTGCATATATTATGTTGTCAGTTCCACTGCTAAAATATAAGCTTCTTGAGAGTAGGGACTATTCCTATTGTCTTTGTATCACCAAGACCTGTGGATTTTGGCACGTGGAATCACAGTCACAGAACTGTGGAATTTGATAATCAGAAGGGATCTCAGAGGGCCACCTAGTGTAACTCATAATAGTAGGAACTTAATAAATGCTTGTTGATTACTTACGAAGCATTTCACACACATTATGTTTTCTGGGAGTCTCCAGTGCCCCCTCAGATAAATGCTGCAGGGATCCTCTCCATTTTACAAAGCAGGAAAAAGGCTTAGAAAGTTGAAATGATTTTCACATTGAACAAAGTCATTTCACTAATAAGGATCAGCTGGAGGATATGAACTTGGGTCTCTCCTGACTCCAGTTCCTACAAGCTCTCCATTATGGTAAAGTATTTGTAGCAGACATAGTAGTAATAATAGGACAAGGAGGAGGAAGAGAAAGAGAAAAAGGTGGAAGAATAGCAATTATATAGTGCTTTAAGGTTTACAAAATGCTTTACAAATATTAACTCATTTCTGCCTCTTAATGATCCTGGGATGCAGACACTATTATCATCCTTGTTTTGCAGATGAAGAAATGGAGACAAGCAGAGGTCAAGTGACTTGCCCAGGGCCACACAGTAGTAATTATCTGAGGTTGATTTGAGCTCCATGAGGCCTTCTGATATGCCATGATGCCTCTGTATAGCCCATACTGCCTCTTGTGCCACCAGACTTCAGTACAAAAGTCATCTTTTGTAATAATTATTTTAACTTGGTTTTCTGACTCACTGCAAATGAATTGAAATTTTGATACTGGTGCGCTGACTTCTCCAAAATATGGTTCCGATAAGTAAGACTTAGTTTTATTAGGGTCCCATTAAAAATATTGTCAATGCCTGTGCTAAGCATTGTAGGTACAAATAGAAATCCAAGAGACTGACATTGCTGGTGCGAGGTATGATGGGCCCTTTTCCACAATAGTTTTTCCCCCTCAGTAATAGTGACAAGGAAAGTAGAACAGTGGGAAGCACTGGGAAGCACTGTTGTTCCAGAGAACATAGTTAAATGGTTCATTCAAGGATCAAGGATCAAACTGTAAGCTTATTCCCATGAGTCCTTTAGACAAATCAGTCACCAAATCTTTACATGAAGGTGTAATTTAATGCCCAAAGAAACCATGAAAACCAAATATGAAGAATTCAGAAGAAATTTGGAAAGACTTATATGAATTTACACAGAGAACAAAGCAAAACAAAATACCTGGTCACTTGACTGAGAGAAGAAATTCCCAGATGAGGAAATTCCTTCTACCTATGCACTTGGGAACACAAGTATCAAACTCACTGTTCCTAGATCGGGAAAGCCTCTGGACTGTGCCTGAACCAAATTAAAATGTAATTAGGAAATATTTAGCAAAATAAATAATAATAAAATAATTTAAAAATACTGCCAACAGGAGCAAGGGGCACATATGGACTTTACTAGCTTCACTTCATGGAAACTGTACATGATCCCATGTTACAGTGTTCAGTTAGATACTGGAGTAAATGGCCTCCCTTCCAACATTTCAAGCAAGTCTTTATTCACCTGGATGTTTCCCATCAGAAGCTGAAATAACACTGCACTTACTATCCAATGCATTGAAAGGTATGAGGCCAAAGTCATCGATTTCACCCTGGTGTAAGATATGTTCTCCTTACTCCATCACCACAGAATGTACTCTTAACCTTGACCACATTAATCTATCTGACTTGACTGGAATGGGAGCCTAGGCTAAAGGACAATGCTTGCTTCAACAAGCCATCTTCTTCTCTCACTACTGATCAATTCAAGACAAGTGAAATTGAGTAAGAAATGTGAAAACAAAAGGCAATCCTTGAAGAGTGAAAGAAGTCCCACAAGAGCAGACAGGGGCACAGGTATGGGAGGGAGTTTTGCCTTAGGGTTTGGTTGGGGAATTTGTAGGTTTCTCCCTTGTAGATGAGACTTGGAACTTTATTTTATCACAAGTCAGCCAGAGCCACCTCTTTCTCCCCTAGCCAGCTGCCTCCTTGAATCACTGCCCAGCAGCCTGGTTCCATAGAAGTGGGCCTCAGGCAATAGTCCTGATTCCCCCATACCCTAAAGTCAGCTCTGACAGTGTGCATGCCTGCAAGCAAAAATAGAACACAGCAAGTGTTAGGGATTGAGATCACTGAGGACATTTCAAAAAGGCCATATTTACCTGGGTGTTTCTCATCAGATGCTGAAACAATGCAGTACTACTCAGCTTATTAAAAGATGGTTCTAAGGAAACCAAAGTCACAGGTTAGATCCTCATGTGTTTCTCCTTCTTCTCTTCTCTCCTTTCTCCTTCTTCCATCACCATAGACCTAACTTCCTTCATCACTCTTCATCACTTCATCACGCAGATGAATGCCACGTATAGTAAAGCTTGCTGGAATTCACAAATGAATTGATGTATCCCCTTTCCTAGGAAAATAGGGTCAACTCAAGTTCAACCTTCTCCATACTCTCTCCCCTACCATCACCACCTGACACTAATTCTTCCTGCCATTTTCAGAGGTCTGGTAAAGCCTACTCAATGCCATTTATTTGGAACTTTAGGGCTACAAACATACTGTGTTTGCACTTATCACTTTTAACTATTCTGATGGACAATTTCTGTCTTTTCAATTATACTGTAAGCTTTCCAAAGGCAAAAACTGTATTTTTGACTCCTACTGCCTCCAATAGCATCTGATTCACAATAGGTGTTCAATAAATAATCGTTGCCTCTCCTCATCTACTCTAGCAGGTACTTTTTGTTGTATCCATTTGACATATGCTGTCTTTATTTTTTTTCATGGAGATGTCCCATATGGTATAATGCAAAGAACAGTTAACTTCTAAAAATATAAGTGTGGTTCATATCCTGATTTGGGTACTTGTTACTTGTGTGATCTTGGGTATGTCACTTAACCACTCTGTGCCTCAGTTTCTTCAGCTGCAAAATGAGGGTTTGGATCCCTATTCCCTCTACTGGTGCAGATTATTAACTGTTCTAAGACTTGCTTTATAGAGTTGTCTAAATCACAAAAGTTAAGTGATTTGTCCAGAGTCACATGGCCAGTTTGTTTCAAAAGCAGAACTTGGCCCCAGGTTTTTCTGACTCTGAGATCTACTTTCTAGCCACATTGAATCTTATAGAACTTTATGGTTTTCAAAATGATTGTAGGCATATTTTCTCATTTGGCTTTCACAAGTCTTTTTCGTGCAGTAGATAGGACAGGCTTCTTTACATGTGGGAAAGTGTAGGTCAGAGAGAATAAAAATTAGAACCAATTTCAAATATGCAAATTATAAGACAGTGAGCTTGATTCTGATGGACAAAATCTTAGAATATAGTATTATTGCATACATAGTCAAAGGAAACAGGGTTTAGCGTGACTTCAGCATGATAGGGTTTGCTAAACTAGATCAGAGGAAAGATGTTTATTTTGCTTCAGTCTTTGCAAAGCATGGCCTATTGTTGCTTATGTTTTTTTTTTTTTTTTGTAAAAAATATAAGAAAAGGAAAAGGAAAGATGGAGGAAATCATCTCAGAATTGATTGACTGGCATGATCCAAAACATAATCATAGCAACTTAGGAGAAGATCTCCAGTCTCCAATAGGGTACCAAGCAATCTGTGTTTGTTCCTATGTTGCTTAATATTTTTTTATCAATGACTTGGGTACAGGTATAGATGACCTATGTACTAAATTTACATATAAATCAAAGCTACAAGATATAGCTTACACAGTGGGCGATAGAGTCTAGATCTAAAAAGGATTTTGACAGGATGGAACATTGGTTTGCATCAACTAAGATGAAATTTAATAGGGATAACTGTGAAGTGTTCCATTTGGCTAAAACAATCAACTTTACATGAATAAGATGGGAGAGGTATGGCTACACGGTAATTCATCTGAAAAAGTTCCAGCAGTCTTAATGGACGGCAAGCCCAACGTGACAGTGGGTTGACAGCATAATGGCAGCCAATAGTGTTGATTCATTCAGAGAAGGAGAGTATTCATGAATAAGGACATAATTGCTTGGCATCTAGGCAGCTATATTCAGACAATAGCTGGAGTTGTGCGTTCATTTCTGGACTCTGTATTTTAGGAATATACATTAAATAAACTCAAGTGTCCAGAGGAAGGCAACCAAAATGGTGAAGAACCTTGAGTTTATATTGTATGAGGGTTGTTTAAAGGAAACAGGACTGTTTAACATGAAAAAGAGAGGACTTAGAAAGAACATGACAGCAGTCTTCATATCATTAAGAGACTGTCATATGAAAGAGAAATTAGATTTCTTCTGCTTGGCCCTATTCTAGAACAATGGGCAGAAGTCGCAAAAAGACAAATGTAGTCTTGTTTCAATAAGAAAAAAAACCCCTTCCTAACAATTAGGACTGTCCAAAAGTGTGTTAAGCTGCCTGGGGAAACTCACAGGATTATAAGTAAGATCTGGAGTAAATATTATATGTAATCTAGTCCAACCCCTCCATCTGACAGATGCAGAAACTGAGGCACAGAAAGAGAAGTGACTTGATTTAGACCATACAGATAGGAAGTGATAAAGGCAAGCAGGGCAATTTTTCCTCCCTGGAGGTCTTCTCAGCCAAGCCTGGATGATTATGTCAGATATATCTGAGAGATTACCAGCTTCTTAGTTCTCTTTCAACTAACTCTAAGAGTTTATAATAACACCATCTCCTGACCAAAAACCCGAGGTAACTGGATGGAAGAAATCTAATTTATTCCCAGTGCTAACAGGTCACAATGAAGATAAAAACACCTCAGTACTTGTGGAGAGGGTTTAGAGTGAGATATCACATCAGTTTGCAAAATTTGAGCCTCTTGGCATATACACTGAGAGCCCTGAGCTTTGGCAGGAAAGACTAAGGAGATAGCCCTATTTGCCAACTTTTGCCTTCAACCTTCATCCTCTGCCATGCCAAATTGGCAAAATATCATCACATTCCACGTTTGCTGGTATACGATACCCAAACTTTTTTACTTAGGAAAGATTATATCCCCTCAACAAGAGTCTATTACAATCCTACTCTTTCCATCCTAATTGCATGTGAATTTTTTCAATCATTCAGTTATTGATTTTTTTGGCAGAAGTCACTGCTACTTACAGGCACAGCCATTTATTCTCTTTGGATCCCACAGTGCTTAAAAAAGAATCACCTTCAAATCTTGGTATGTATCGTACCTAAGATCATGGATCATTAAATCTGTAAATGACCTTAGAGATAGTGTAATTCAAATGCCTTTAATTTCTGAGAAAACAAAAGATCAGTTAAATGAAATGACTTGCCCAAGGTCACACAGCAAGTTAGCTGAAGAGACAAAAAAAATGTTTGGAGCAAAAAAGAGTCTAGCTTTGGGCAAGATATGCCAGCCATCTGGACCTTGATTACTTAATTTCTAAAATAAGAAATTTAGATGAATTCTAAATTCCCTCCCAAGTCCAAAATTTCTATGATTCTCTGTATTCTATAGGTGTTTAAGTAGACACAAATCTGAATTTATTCCAAAGAGTAGGGCAGGTCATTTCATTAGACAGATTTTCTAGGAAACACCAGCTCTTGGTGTTGTCTCCTCTCCTTGACTCATTAAACTTTTCTAGGAATACATTTTGATTCACTTAGACACATTTTACTGGAAACTGTACCTTATGAGGACTTATCAAAAGAATCTGTTTGACCTGGGAAAGAGAGGACCTAGGTGGGTATGACAGCAGTATATGTAGCCATTTAAAGGTCTATCAAATGGAAGCCATGAGACTCACTCTCCTCAAAAGACAAAATGAAAAAAATAACAACAGAGAGGTAAATGTAGGCTTAATGAAAAGAAACACTTACTAATAATCAGAGCTGTTTCAAAGTGGAATGGGAATCCCTAGAAAGTAGTAGGTTACCAATCAGTGGCTATCTTCAGGTAGAAGCTAGATGATAACTATGTAGACTCCTTTTCAAGTTCTTTTCAAGTCCAAGATAGGTTGGACAAAAAGATCTCTGAACTCTTTTCCAACTGTCAGAATTCTGATGATATTGACGTTAGTTAGGTCAATGGCCTAGTGCCCTTCAAAGTTCACATTGTGGAGAGGATGCCAAGGGAGTTATTGTCAGGCCTTCTCCAGAGGAATGTTTACTTGATAGTAGTCCTGTAGTAACTGAAGGATTTCATAAAATCTTGAAGAAAAGGAAGCTACTGATTGAGGCTATTAGTTTGGCTTCCTGGAAAAGACTCCAGAGAACTATGCAGCTATTTAGCGACAGAATATTCCATGCTCAATAAATTCCAATACTTCATAATTGCAACCCAGTGCTTTGCTCAGTCCCTCTTCTATTCTCTAGATTTCCCTTTGCTTATATAGTTATTGGTTTGGTACCTGTTGGGTATTTATTTCTGTTATTTGATGTTCTTAAAGGTATAGTAGCAATCTGTATACTTCCTCACAGATTTATGTTTACTTGGAGGGTTGTCTATCTCTGGAAAGGAACTATGGCATTTTAAAGCAAAGCAATAGTAGTAATACAGAATGTCATTTCCTGTCCTCAACATGGATGCATAATTCTATCAAAGCAATGGTGACTAGAAATTGTAAAACTGAATAACAAATAATTTCTTAAAGATAGATTATCTTCTAAAAAGAAAAAAAAAAAAAACAGGTAACAAGTAAATCCCGGGTTTCTCTTCTGAACTAAAAAGTTCAACAAACTTTGTTAAACCACCCACACCATCTTCACAGCCAGGGATACACAGATGAAGAGAGACAGACAGACAAAGAGAGAGATGGAAAGAAATAAAGACAGACAGAAAGAAAGAAAGAAAGAAAGGAAGAAAGAAAGAAAGAAAGAAAGAAAGAAAGAAAGAAAGAAAGAAAGAAAGAAAGAAAGAAAGAAAGAAAGAAAGAAAGAAAGGAAGGAAGGAAGGAAGGAAGGAAGGAAGGAAGGAAGGAAGGAAGGAAGGAAGGAAGGAAGGAAGGAAGGAAGGAAGGAAGGAAGGAAGGAAGAAAGAAAGAAAGAAAGAAAGAAAGAAAGAAAGAAAGAAAGAAAGAAAGAAAGAAAGAAAGAAAGGAAGGAAGGAAGGAAGGAAGGAAGAAAGAAAGAAAGGAAGAAAGAAAGAAAGAAAGAGACAGAAAGAGAGAAAGAAAGGAAAGGAAAGGATAGGAAAGGAAAGGAAAAGAGAAAGAAAAAAGAGAGGAGAGATAAATGGTGAGAGAGAAAAGAGAGAGAGAAAGGGAAGGGAAGGCAAGGGAAGAAGAGAGGAAGGGAAAGGAGATAGGAGAAGGAAGTAGAGAGGGGAGACAGATAAGAGAGAAGGGGAGAGAAAAGGGAAAAGATAGTACTATCTAAAGGAGATAGCAGTCTCTCTGGAAGGGGGATAAGACCTGTACACATACAACTTTAAAACAAGTTTAAAATGATCAAATGTGTGACAGGTAAAATAAACAGTAACAACAACAAAAGAATAAGCAGAAACATTCAAAGAGAGAAAGATCACTTCCAATGGAGAGAGGAAGGAGAAGAGGAACAGGAAAAGGTGTGGTGGAAGAGGTGGCACCTGAGTTAGGCCTTCACTCTTTCAGTTCCTGCTGTCCATCACATAGTTTATAAGCACCGTTGTCTAGAGTATTGTTTTACAGAAGCCAACATGTCAGATTTCAGTCCTATATGGACCAATTAATACTAAGCCCAGTGATCAGACTGCAGATCAATCAGCTGTTGGACACAAGGGCCACCATGAGAGAGTCTAAATCCTATCTACAGGAGAAAAAAATCAGAAAATCTTGATGATCATTAGTTACATTTATATACAAAGAACAATAGACTTTACAGGCCATACATGGAAAATAAAGTCTCTGTCCTTGCATAACGGAGAAGAATATAAACTCCTCAAGGACAGAGACTATGTTTTCCTTTTGTCTTCTAATCCACAGCACTTAACACAATAACTTCCACAGAGGAGACCATCAATAAATGCTTGTTGGATTATATAAAATTGTACCTAATGATTATGGAACTTGTTTGTCTTATAGAGTTATTTCTAAATGTATAAATGATTAAATGCTACTGGAGTCAAGCATTTTGGTTCTCTCCTCCATTTTGTTCTTGATCTATTTCCAACACTTTGAATACGAATAACATTTATAGAATGTTGCCCGGCTGATCTGTTCTGCAACAAAGTAACCTCTTCCTAAGCAATATTTCAATGGTGGTGTTTTGCACTAGTTTGTTTATCTCACAACATAAAACTCCACTCAGAGTACTTTACATGGTGTCAACAGATCCTTCCCTGTTATGTTTCTACAAGTCATGTTGCTATTCATAACTTTCTTGGAATAGACTCAAGTTTAGGAAAACAAACACATTTTCCCTATATTTCTTCTCCTTTCCTTTCATCCAGCTATAGAGCGTAAGGATTCAGAAGAGTGAGAATACATCTCACAACTGAATGAGTAATCCCTCTGCTATTATTGTCTCTCTCCACAACCCCTTAGACATGAGCAGCTACAAACAGTCCATAACTTCACATTTTGTGTATTTAAAGAAGGAAATATTTTTTATACATTCAAGGCATTATGTCTATACATATGCCAAAAAGTCATGTGGGCCAACTCATAAACTCAGCATCTGAACACAATTATACTAACCTTTAAAGAAATTAGGCTGAGAGCAAAATGCTATATGGGAAATTCTGGTATTATGTTCTTCTGCTTACTGTAATCACATTATGTTTGGGAGGGCCTGATAAAAATTCCAAAGAAATCAAATATTTGACCCTTTTAAAATTATGGAATCACATCATGTCAGAGTTGGAAGTAACTTAAGAGGTCATCTGGCATGACCCCCTTATTTTACTGATGAGGAAACTAAGGCCCAGAGGAGTAAGTTCTTTGCCATACATAATATAGCTAGTAAATGTCAGTCAGGCTTCCCATCTAGAACTTAGGACTCTTAAATTCGGTGAAGTAATTCCTTCCTTCCTTCCTTCCTTCCACCTTAAAATGTTTCATTGATATGCTATATTTTTGTATACAGAAATTTCTAGATAGACAGACTATCCCATAAACCTTAGTATAGTTTTAAGTTGTAATAGCTTAAATAGCTCCCACCTCCAAAGCTTTAATACCTTAAAATTGCACTAAGATTTGAAGATGTCCTCCTTCCACTGTAATAGAACCTCTCCTAAGCAAGAGTGGTTAAGAAAAACAACAATGTGGGGATTTATCGTTCATGGCATTTCCATTAAAAATAATAACTAATGTTAAAACTTTTAAGATAAAAATAATTTATCTTTATGCTGTTTTCTGATTCTTCAACAATTCTGTGATGTCATCATTATAGGTATTATGATCTACAATTTTCAGATGATGATAACGATTTTAACAATGACCATGAAGATGAGGATGATGAGGAAAATGATAACTAGCATTGATTTTAGGTTTGCAAAATACTTTGCATGCATTACCTCATTTTGTCCTCACGACAACCCTCCAAAGTGACCCTTTTGTTATCCCCAATTTATAGATGAGGCAACTGAAGTAAACAGGGGGTTTAATGACTTGCTCAGGGTCACACAGCTAAGCATCTGAGTCTGAATTGGAATTCAGGTCTTCCTGACTCCAGACCCAGAGCTCCACTGGTCATGACAACATTATAAGTAATTAGTCCACAGTAACATAGCAAATGAATATTGGAAGTTAGTACCTCCTAACGCCAGTTCAGTGAACTTTCTATTCTACTACTTCCTCCTTGATAAAAAAAAAAAATGATGGCTATGAGCAATGACGTTTGCACGTGCACCTGCCAATATATATGCTTGAGGGATCTTGGAAGTTTGCATTATGTACAGTTTTAAGCTATAACCAAATTTTAAGCATCTCCAATTAAAAAAAAAAAACAACTTCCGTTTCTGGTAACACAGGTGGCATGCACCTCCTTCTACCTTCAAACACTTGAAATTAACATTTCACCTTTTTGCTATAATGAAATATCTTGAATTGACAAGGTTTTGGAACCTGCTGGCTTTGTCTTTTGCTGCAGAGCAGGTTAAGTCTGGCCTTTTGCCCCCCTTTAGCTGCAGTTTTTAAGCAGAGGGGGATTGCTTTGCTAACGTGTAGCCATTCCAGCAGTATTCTTGCCTTGCCAGTACTTAGACAGCCTTAGCCTGGCAGAAGGAGAGACAACTCTCAACTTAGAGCCTCCGATGAAGAAGAAACAAGAATGCTGATCTCTCCCACCCCCAAAAGATTTCCCTGGCATGCCCTCCTCACATTCATTTTCAAAGATTTTTATTTCACCCTCTTGATAAACAAAAACAGATTTCTGGGGGGAAAAATAGCATAACAACTTTTTTTTTTTCCAGAAAGCCACTTTCACGGCAGATGGAACTCAGCATGCTATCTCCCAAATCTTTAGCAAACCTGAAACGCGGAGTCCCTTACACCAAGAGGCCATATATCTTCCCATTCTCTGTCTCTTTAACTGACATTTTGAACTAGTGAACACTTCTTTAATCTGGCCCCATTATCATCCTAATAATACCTCCCGATATTCATAAATGCCTAGCAAGACTTTCAGCTATTTTGCACGAAGAAGAAATATCCAGCTAAATTGAGAAGATTACCACATCACCACATAAATCAGTGACAGGCTGTGTGCTATTACAGTTGATTTTTGTTGACAGTTGGCTGTAGGCAGTTGTGTTTCAAATGCCTTTTTTCACTGGGAAATTAAACAAAATCCCATGCAAAATGCAGGCCCCCAGTTCAAAAACTGTAAATCCCAAATTAGCATTTCATACTTTAAAAGGTAGCACGGCACAATTTTCCATTGAAAGGTCTGTGCCGTTGACACAAATGGGTGCTTCAGACATGACACTAATGCTACTGATGCCTTTTAAGAAAGCCACCTTCCCTGAGTATTATTTCCTGTGCTCAATAATCTGCATAGACTATGTCATTCTGCCCTATGGAAAAAAAAAAAAAAGAGGCTAAAGAAAGCTCACTAACCGCTCTGAGGAAATTATGTTCTCAGCAATTTCCAACAGATAGGTTAAATTAACGGGGAAATGGGTTAATTGAAACCTCAGCAATCAGAATAAAGAAAAGCCAGGCACTGAAAGGTTAATAGTCCATTATTCCATTTGAACATAATCCAAAGTCACCAAGAAAAGAATCATTCTACAAACTAGAGAGATACCTGCGTAAAGGATAGACCTGATATTAGGTTCTTCCAACTTACAAAAAACTGAGAGTCCTATTTTACAAAGCCATTTTGCTCAAACTGAAAGACTCAGGGATGAAACCAGCTGAAGCTGTTCAATGTTCAAGTCAAGAAAGCCTCTAGTAAAATGGCATTCAAAATAATGCCCCTGACTTATCCAGGCAGATCTAAAATGGTAGCCGCTTGACCAAGGTACAAAAATTGTGTCACCTTTCATCTACACCACATTTCAAAACGATGCTCCTATTTCATCCCTGGCTAGGTTCAAAAAATGATGTCCCTGCTTCATCCAGACAGACGTTCAAAATACTTACTTTCACAATTAGCCACTTAACTGGGAAACAGAAGAAAAAAAATGGTTGTCAGTTGGCTATGAAGAATGCCATATATTTAGAAAAAGAAATGTAATGTTTATTTCTGAACTGAGGAACAAGCGTGAAATACCAGCCAGGAGACTTTCATTCCAATTCCTTTACAAATTCTTCACTGGCAGTAACTTGGCAGTTAGCCATATACAGGCCAATGCCCAGTGGTCCATCCTATTATGTTGAAGTCAAAGACTGGTTAGTGCTCTCAGGCTTTCTTCTTGAAACATTTCTATTGTGAGTACTGTTCACTCGTAAAAAATTAGAGTTTATACATCATATCAACATTCATGACCAAATGAAAAGAATCAATTCTCTGAATGTTGACTATTTTATAAGGAAGAAAATAGGCAATATGGAATAGTAGTGAAAATCCAACTAGGAAGCAGGCATGGTGTAAAATGAATTAACATTGGGGAATGTGGCTGAATTTCATCTCTGCCACTTACTCCCTACTCATTTAATCTTTCTCAAACTCAGCTTCCATATCTATAAAAGGGAGGGATTGAAGCAGGTGACCTTGAAGGTTCCTTCAAACTTTAGATCAGAAGCCCTTTCTTAGGATCTAGAATCTAATCCTAGTTCAAAGTCACTGATTTCCTCTATGATACTGTAGGAGTACTTTGCTACAATGTAAGTTTCCTTTGGGGACTTGTTTTATATTTTAGCATCAGTGAAATAAGTGAGATGAACTAGAATGCTGGTGTCAGATTCAAAGAGAAATAGATTTCTGTGGGCCCCTTATTGACTTTGAAAATCACAAATTAACATTATCTATGTTGTTGCATTTTTAATATGCTTTGTTAAATATTTAACAATTACATTTTAATCTGGTTTGTACTGCTGTGGTTTTCAAGATGGTCAGCTCTAGGCCAGAGATGATCTGTAGGGCTTCCTCTGTGTCTGAAGTTCTGTGATTTTGCTGAGACCATGTCCTTTAATTAGACTTGTACTAGCTGAATTCATTTATGCAACTTCTGTTGAGTGGAACATTTATTTCTGAAAAGCTGAAAATACTAGCTTCATGGATAGACTTCTTCTTTGGTCAAATACTCCTATTGTGCAACTCATTCCAACCTTTTAGATTCCTGCTCATGTAAGGGGACAAGGTCTTTGAGGGAAGGGTGTTCAACTGCTCTGACTCCCATAGGCCTGTCCAGGCAATAAATTGACATTGGTCCTCAGAGGAAACAGAGAAGGAGGCCAGGGTAAAAAGTTTATCAGGGAACCTAGGGAGAAAGAACTCTGTTTCGAAATAAATTTCTTCATCTATCTGGAGTGATTTTTAGATACTGTAAACTTTCTTCAATCCACTTGTCTATTCTCATACTCAGACACTAATTTTGCTAGGGCCAAAGAGCCAGAGTAGAAAATTTATCCAAGATTTGGAACATGTCAAGATATGGAGGGATAACAGTTTGGTGGACTTGGAACTAGTTGATCGACTAGACCCACAGTGAGTTGATTAATTGAACAATTAGTGGGAAGGGCTGTCTAAGGAAAGTTCCACAAGGCTTTGGTCTTTTCTTCTCACACATTCTTAACAATTATACTTGATTAAAGATAAAGATTGTATTGATTATCAAGTACAAATGACAAAAAACTAGGAAGGATAATTAACATGCTGCGCCATAGATTTCAGATTTTTTTAAAAATAAGCTGAAGCCAATACAATGAAGAGCAGCAACGTTCCGTTGTTTTTCAGTTTTGCCTGCCTCTTTGTGACTCCATTTAGGGTTTTCTTGGCCAAGGTATTGGTTTTACTGTTTCCTTCTCCAGCGCATTTTACAGATGAAGAAACTGAGGCTTGTCACATAGCTAGTAAGTGTCTGAGGCCATATTTGAACTCAGGAAGATGAGTCTTCCTGACTCCAGGCCTGGCATGCTATCTTCTGTACCACATAGCTGCCCAAGATGAAAAGTACTATGAATTAAAAATAAGGTCTGCCACTGAAGATTCAAACAAGGAACTATATAATACAGTATTGGGGAAATGTTTCTAGAAAGCATTAATAAGAAAAAGACCAAAAGTTTAATGAGTGGTGGGCTCAGTAAGTCAACAGTGGTGATATTAGCATCTAAAAAAAGGAATGTAATTTTAGGGTGTCTTTTAAAAACCTAAAAAAGTCTTTTAAAAAATTTTAGGGTATCTGTCAAAATGAGAGAAATTATAGTTTTACCATTCAGTACGTCACTCAGATTACGTCTAGAAGGATTGAATCCAATTCTGAATGCCACATCTTATAAGGATTATTGAAAAGAGGAATCAAAATCAAAATGCCATATGAGAATTAAAGGATCTGTGTCTAGTTAGGATGGAGAAGAGAAGCCTGAGTGAGATTCTAGGTGTATATTCAAATATTTGAAAAGTTGTCATGTAGAAAAGGGTTTAGATTTGTTCACCCTGACACGAGGGGACTGAATGGGTAAAAATTTCAGGTAGCCACATTTCAACTCAATATAAAGACTTTTAATAAACAGAACTCTCCAAAAATGAGATTAATTCTCCTTTTTGAGATGAGATCATGAGATCAATTCTCAATTCTCTACCACTGAGGATTCTCAACTAGAGACTGAATGACCACTTTGGGGCATAGGATATTATCTCTTACCAAAGCTTCACCAGTGTAATCTGGCAAATATGGATCTTCTGCAATGACTGTGAGAAGGGAGGAGTTACAGAGGAGTTATAAAAAAAGAAAATTCTTCATGGAAGCAGATGGTGGCCAACACTCATTTTGTAGACATTTCTGATAACATGCTTCTTGATCTTCATATAGACCTCCCTGTCTTGAAACCCTATTTCCAACTCTAAATTTCTCATTCTTAGGAACCTCTGGGTAAGGTAGTGAATAAAATGCTGGATCTGGAGTCAGTAAGACCTGAGCACAAATCTAGCCTCAGACACTTAGTAATTCTGTGACCCTGGGCAAATCATTTAACCTCTGCCCCAGTTTTCTCATCTATAAAATGGAGATAATTATAGCCCCTATTTCCCAGGGTTTTGGTAAGGAGCAAAAGAGATAATAATTGTAAAGTGCTTATAATAGTGTCTGGCACATAGCAAATACTCTATAAATGTTACCTATCACTACTACTAGAACTACTATTGCCACTGCTGCTACTGCCACTACTGCCATTACTACTACTACTACTACTGCTGCTACTGCTGCTACTGCTGCTACTGCTGCTACTGCTGCTGCTGCTACTACTACTACTACTACTACTACTACTACTACTACTACTACTACTACTACTACTACTACGCTCCTACCACTCCTGACTTAGAGACCTGAAACTCTGATTTCTTATTAAGACCAACCATTGCTTTATGTATACGTTTTGGACCCAACCCTTCTTTCTCCTGCAGGTCATCATCTCTAGTCATCCTGATGAATATCTGGTCATTGGATTCAGATGGCTCTGGAGGACAAGTGAGACTGGTGACCTGCACAGCCCTCCCTCACTCAAAACAAAGTCAAGTGAAAGTCATGTCATTATTTCTCTGATGGCATGGTCTTCTTTGGCAACGAAGGACAAACACACACACACACATATGGTACATTTAGATTAAAGATAGATTAGATTGGAGATTATACTCATTTACATTATACATTTAAGAATTGACTCCATGCTTAACCAACCAATGAGTGAACATAGGTCAACCATCCCTTTGTACTACTTACCAAGAAGGAAGCTGCCCCAGGTAGCAAAAGCAATCACACCCTTTCCTTCATTGACAACAGTTTGTCCCATTGAAGAGTCATTGAAAAATAAAACATTAGTATGTCTATCTATGCATGAAATGACTGATGCTTTTGCCCTAATCATTGGCATAAGATACCCTCCTTCCAAGGATTATAATAGATATTCCATGATTTGGTTATAATGACTAAATGATCTCCAAGGTCCTTTCATTGTGGAGCTTCTCTTCTTGTCTTCTTTCATCTCATGGAGCTGGGATTTGTTTTATTCTTTCTACTCACCCCTTCTCATAGTTTCATTTGATGTTTTCATGACACATGCTTTTATTTAAGGCAATATTTTATTCATTAGTTATGGTGAAATTTTCTTCTTCATTCAAAAAAATAGTTTGAAGTTCTAAGTTCTTATCAAATGAACTGTACACTCCTTGCACCCATTCAGTCAAGGATTTTATGTTGGATTTTTTTCTCTATGCCTAATAATGTCAGGATCAAGAAAGGATAGCATGCCAAAGTTGTCTTAGGAATTCAAGACCTGACAAGATTTCTCATGAGAGCATTTCAATCTCATGCACAGCTGGTCAACATTGGTAAGTGTAGTTCTATTTGAATATGAATCCATTTAAAGAAGAATAGGATTTCATGTCTAACATAGATGGTTGTCTTAATCTCAAAAATGAAATCCAGAAGCTACTGTTGAACATGAACTTGGATTTCACTGGATAGGACTAACTTAACTCAGAGAAAATGGTTTAGGAGTATTTAAATCCACAGTCTACCCTCCACTGCCAAATCCTAGAAATATCTCATCTCTTTAAGATTCTGCTGGTAAACTTCTACAGGTATGTACTTCTATGAACGGAAGCTACCAAAATTTTGAGTAGTTGTCATATTTCTAAATCATTTTTGTCCTTTCAACTCAGAAACCATACGCTTAATTTGATAAGGGAATCAGGTCATCTTAATGCTGTAATTCACATGCTATTTCCTTATTTGGTATGTGACCAGGAATAAGTGATGGTCAAAGTAGAATTTTTAGAAACATTGTCCTTATGAAATGTCATTCTCTAGCTCTAGGCAAGTGCCATAACCTGATTCAAAGAATTCCTAAGTATTTTTTTTTTTTTTACCAACCATACTATACTATACTATGAGTAAGATGACAATTCATTTTGGTAAAGGGTCAGAATTTAAATCTTACTTAGTCTAGATGATATACACATAAAATAAAAATACTTTTTTGTTTCATTTGCAAATGCTGGTCTTAGGTTGGGATGAAGAGAGTGCAGAGAGAGGTGGCAGAGCTGTCACTATGGGTGCAATACCCCACCCTCCTATCATAAATGACCCTTGAGTGTTCAATTTCATTCTGGGAAATTGGGAACTATTAACAGCAGATTATAATAGAACATTGAAGAAATCATGACATCAAAATTACTTTCATGTAGAATGGTAAATGAGAATCACTTCTGCACCCTTCCTGTTAGATTGTATATTTCAGGTTTGACTCCATCCTTGGTTCTGATTAGCACCACTAACCAACTAATGAGAGAGAGTAGGTCAAGCATCACTTTGTACTACTTACCAAGATGGGAGCTGTCCCAGGTGCTAAAAGCACTCACCTTTTTCTTCCTTGACAAGTTTGTTCCATTGAGTAGTCATTGAAAAATGATAGGAAATCTATCTATACCTTGGAGTTTTCTTCAAAGTCTTAAGATGCATAATAGTTGACAATCTCACAAGACTACAGTCAGCCACATTGGACCTAAGAATGGTCTCCTTGTACAATACCAAGAAGAAACCACAGAGCTTTATTACCAAACTTGTATCTTGACCCTGTGAATACTTTTCCCCAATAAACTCAACTATAGAAGATAAAAATTCTAATATTTTGATTATAAACTAGGACATCAGCATTATAACTATTTGTTGTCTTTACTATGCTATTGGAGAGAAGTGCTACACAAGCTTTTAAAAATCTGGATTGTTTTATGTAGCATTTCTGTACAATAGGGCCTATATAATCCTTATCAGTTCTGCCTGTTCTATACTCCAGTATGCACCAGTAGATGTTGTAGATATGGAGAGAAAACCCAAGTGAAGTACTTCCTTTGTTCTTTATTAAAGCTGTATCTTTGCTCAGATTCAAGAAAAAATATTCCCACATTCCAATTATTGGGAAGCTATACAGCTGTGACAAGTTTCTTTCCTTCTTTAAGGTACTGGACAAAGAAGGGCTAACATGAAGAATTAGGGACCCTTGGAGCACAGATCTCAATTACGCTGGCTGAGAGGACATGTATTCCATTTCTGTGCGAGGGGGTTGGAAATGCCTATTCTCTTTACTTATCTGAAATGGAATTTCCTCTGTGAGTTTTCTAGCATCTGACTTATGCATTAGAAGTTTGGACTCAGTATGGTAAAGACAACAATAGTGCTTATAGTAATAATACTGTAATTTATTATTTGAATTAAAAAGAATTACTTCTTTTGCAAAATAAATTCACCATCCATTTTATTTCCTTTCTCTCATTTTTCCTCCATTCCTTCCTTCCTTCCTGCTTAACTGCCTGCTTGTATACTTAAGCCCTTTATAAAGTATCTACTGTGTGCAGAGTACTGTCCTGCTAGGTTCTATGTACAATGCAGATAAGATAAGAAAAGGATCATGCACTTGTAGAAAGTATGTAGTCTAGGAGGCAGAATCAACCAAGATAAATATTAGTAAATATACCAAAATATGACGATACGAGCATTAAAGATATACAATATATAAATATAGATAGATTAGATAGATAGATAGATAGATAGATAGATAGATAGATAGATAGATAGATAGATAGATAGATAAGGGGCACTTGGATGGCTCAGTGGATGGAGAGCTGGTCCTGGAATCAGGAAGATGCAAGTTCAAATCCATCTTCAGATACTTACTAGCTGTGTGAACCTGGGGATGTCACTTAACCTCTGTTTGCCTTAATACACTGGAGAAGGAAATGGCAAACCACTCCATTATCTTTGCCAAGAAAACTGCATAGACCATATGGTTCTTGGAGTCATGAAAAGTCAGACACCACTGAATGACTGAAAAACAAATACATCGATACATGTATATCTATATCTAGGCAGAAGGAGGACCTTGCTGGAACTTAGGGAACATTTCTTGAAAGAAATGCCATTTAAGCTGGAGTTTAAAAGAGGGAAAGAAAGGACATTCCCAGCAGAGAAAACAATATTAGCCAAGAGAATGGAATGGAAATGGAAAATAGGCTACTTGAAAACAAAATCTTTCAGGTGCATTTAAAATAGACTTTGAAAATTAATTGTTGATTAATCTTTCAGAGACATTTATTTTGTTAAGTGAGGTACAACTATTTATATGTTCATGAATGCATTCTTTTTCTTAGTACATTAAATATGACTACATCTTTATTTTAAAAAGTTTAGCATACTTCATACATATGACCACATTTTGTGTCAACATTCCATGAGGGAAGCAAGGGACAAGTAGCATTATCCTCATTTCATAAATGATGAAACCATATCACAGATTTTAATAAATTTTCTCAGCAATTTGGTAGCAAAAAAATCAATACCTTGAGTGTTTCAACTCCATATGCAGAAATATTTTAACAAAAAGATGCCACTTGTCTTCATGGTTATCTATATAAAGTGTTGGGCCAGGACTCAGGAAAATCTGAGTTTAACTCTGGCCTCAGACACTTACCAACTATGTAAATCTGGAAAATTGAAATAAACTCTGTCTGCCTCCGTTTTTTCAATTATAAAATTGGGATAATAATAGCACCTACTTCCTGGGGTTGTTGTAAGCATCAAATGAGAAAATATTTGTAAAACACTTAAAACAGTGCTTGGCATCCAGAAGGTACTTCGACAAGCTTGCCCCCTTCCCATCTCCCATCTAGAAATAGACCACATACAACTTCATATTTGTAGGTGGCAATTTATATTTTTCAAAAAAATGTATTGATGATGTAGCAATTTATTAAATTTCCATAATAACTCTATGAGACATATAAAAGGTGATATTATTCCTACTTGCCTATAGAAGAAACTGAGGCTGAAAGTCATTATAATTTGCCCTTCAACTGTGCCACAATAATCCAGAGCACTTTTTTCCTTTGATAAGGCTACAGGATTACTTGGTATGAAGCCAGTACTAGAATTTGAGATTTCTGATTTCCAGTTGAGTGTTTTCTAATTAAACCATACTACCTGTTCAACAGCTTGTCAAGGCATTTTCTGTGTGTGGAGGTCAGGGGGATCTCTCTCTCTCTCTCTCTCTCTCTCTCTCTCTCTCTCTCTCTGTATCTCTGTATCTCTCTCTGTGTCTCTGCTTCTCTGTCTCTCTCACACACACATACACACAAAATATCTTCTTTGGTCTCTTAAAAGTATCTCTGTGTTCTAGGTATAGCAGTTACTATTGTTCTCATTATATAGATTCAGAAACAGACTAGAATTCATGGGATTTGGTGATGATCATGGAGCTAAAAACACTGTCAGAGCTCAGATTAGAATCTATGTTTTCTGATTCCTCATGCAGAGCTCCTTCCATTGTGCATTATGATACTGCCTCTTATCATGATAAGACATAATATTTTCATCATTCCTCCTGAGCAATTGGCCACTGTTACTCATTGTTCTGTGAATCAAATCACTAATTATTTAACTAGAAAAAAGTGAAGTGATATTTCTAAGAGGAGAAAAACCCAATACTGGAAAATGTCAAAATATGCAAACACTATTAAATGCAAAAACATATACCTGAGGTGGGGCCATATATTGCAAAAATTATTAGCTAAAAACAACAAAAATTCAGAGAATGTATCTGTCTTTTGACAATGGTAACTTTGTTCTTGTGTTGTATTCCAGACCTGTTATTTCACTCATAAATGGAGAAGAATGACTTTTGCTGATTTGGGCAAGGTACTTTTGGGGAATACACAATTTAGCTAGAAGTGCCTCTCCTCTCTCCTAGTGAAACTCAAGTTCCTTCTGCCACTGATACTACTGCACATTCAAAGGGGCTAAAATTTAAGCACACTCCCTTTCAATTAGTCAGTTTTCTGTTTGCCTACGCTGTCCATGGTTATAGCCTTCCCTCATGGACCTAAGATCACTGTTTTCCTTTCTCTTTATGCTTTGTGAGCATCAAGTATCATGGGGCATGCGTGTAATTGTCATTCAGTGTGAAAAAGCCAGCTGGAGGTATTGCAATCATGTCAATATACCATTCAGTAATGCAAGAAAACCTCCAAGCTGATTTTCTGTTTCTGGAATTTGGAAATAATATCTCACAGATAGAAAATTGCTTCTTCTGCAAACCCCTGAGTGAGATAACTATGTTTTTCATACTTTGGTACAATCAACTAATGGGGGGATAAAAATCTGTTTAAAACTGGCACCACATAAAATAGAAACCATCCTATTCACAATACATATGCTAAAATGTGAAATGATTTAATTGCTAAGAACTTGTCATTGCATGTTAGAATGCTAATATTGAGAATGACCTTGAAAGGTCATCTGGTCCAACTCTCCCCCCTTAGGCAGAACAATAATTAAATCAATCCCAGAGAAATCACTGCCTACCCTATTATGAAAAATCCAACCTTGGAGATCTTCCTTTGGTAGCACACACCCAATACCTTACAATCTTCCTAGCCAAGAAGCTTTCATCTAGTCACCATTTAAGCTCTTATTGGCTCCTCAGTAGAAACAAAGCATAACCTTAGTAGGAGATTCAGTACTGAATTTCAGAGGGATTTGGGGCTTCATAATCATCTCAGAGAGGTGATAGTTGAAGCTGTAGGAATAGATTTCACACATGAGATTATAGAGAGACAGTTTGGTGAGTAATCTACATATTGAAAATATGGAAGAGAGAAATAGAGGAGAACAGGAGACTAAATGGATGAATACATAGGTAGAAGGAGAACTCAGTTGATACAGTATTGTAGAAGCCAAGGTAAGGTAGAGTTTCAAGGAGAGAGAGGGCAGAGGAGTTCATACAATGCCAAATAATAAAGAGAGGTTGAAGACTGACAAAGCCTTGGAATTTGGTAATTAGGAGGTCTTTGAGAGCAGTATAAGATGAAATCATGGTAGCTCACTAATCAGGTTATAGAGAATCTAAGAGTAACTGGGAACTCTAAAGTGGAAAAAGAAAATGTAGACAACTCTTTCAAATCTGGTGCTGACAAGACAAAGGGGTAGAAATAGAGAGACAAGCAGACAGGCAGACAGAGAGAGGGAAACAGATACAGAGACAGAGGCAGACAGAGACAGAAGCAAAGAAACAGAGACAAAAATGGAGAGACAGAGGCAAAGAGAAAGACAAAGACAGAGACACACAGACAAGCAGAAGCAGAGACAAGAAAAGAACGCTACCTTGAGGGTGTAGCAGGATCAAAAGGAGCTGTTGTTATCATTGAACTGGCTTATAGGCAGAAGGAAAAGAGACTGTAAGATTGAAGATAGAAGAACAAGGATATAATTAGTGGACTAAGATCCTAACAAAGGTAGGAAGGAATGGGATCATATGGAATTTATATTCTATCTAACAAATATTCAGGAAGTGTCCATTTACATACCAGGCTCTGTACTAAGTATTAAAAATGGAAAATGAAAAATGAAACAGCCCCTCTTCTTAAGGAGGTTGTATTCTATAAGGGAAATTCAACAGGTACAGAGGAGAACATTAACAAGCAGGCTACCTGCATATGCGCTAGACTTTGACAGAAGCTAAGGGTATGGAAGAATATTGTACTAAATAGGAAGGAGAAGGGAATGAGCATTTAATAAATACCTACTACATGCTAGACATTGTGCTGAGCACTTTACAGCATTATCATTGTAAGTCATAAAAGTATAAATAACAATATAAACCTAGTAAATAGCATGAAGTGTAGATGATTTACAAATTTAAGAAATATAATTTTCATAAAAAAATTTTTTTACTAATAAATATGAAATTAACCCATAATGTATAGAATAAAAAAATGAAAACCCTGACGTTCAAATAGTATACTCAATCCTTTCTTAAGTGCCACAGAATTATATTTGCTTGAGTATTTTTCCTCCATTCACCAAAGTGCCTCAAGTCTTTTCATAGTTTTTACCTGGTCCCAGCTGATTTTCAGTTGTTAAGTAAAACGTTAAATATACTACTAATACTATTATGTTACTCATTAGGAACAATGATATCTCAGCCATGATTCTTAAGACCAATTGTTCTTTTCTTTTACAGAAATCTTATTATTTTTTTCTCTTGGTGATCAACTCTATCCAGTCTTTTTTAATAATCTCTTCTGTCTTCCTTAACCTAAGCTTCTGATCCATCTGTACAAATCCTATTCTGAGGCTTCATTATCATGCAGAGATGGACACTGGATTCTTAAAGGTCTTGCCAAGGATGCACAGGTTATAGTCAGTTCAATCCATCTAGAAAGTCTGAGTCTGGACTAGACCAGAGACTACATTTACCATCAAAAAGAGGAATTGTCTAATGAAATAACTGAAGACTCATCACCAAGAGTTAGCCAGATCAGATGATTTTTCTTTTTACGATTACCTATTAATTGGACAAAATACAAAACAGACTTCAGTCCTTCTTCTGAAGTCACATTGGCAGAATCACAAAAGAAGGGTCAGGGGATGCAGAGAATCACATAGTTCTTGTATTGTCCAGAACCATTGGTTTAAATATTAATAAACATGAAGGTAACCACTGATTAAGAAGCAATATGGTGGAATAAATTAAAGGTTTGCCTTGGAGTTAGGAAGACCTGAGTTACAGTCTTGTGTCTGACAATCAATAAATCAGCAAGTGTTGGTAAAGTACCCACTCTGTTCCAAGTGTTGTACAAGCCTAGTACTTGGCACATAGACACGGAAGATTCATATATAAAGAATTAAATAATCCCTACTCACATTGAGCTTATATCCTAATAAGGGTAAGGGGAACATAAGGATAAGCATATATATATATATATATATATATATATATATATATGTATATATATATATACATATATAAAATAAATATCAAGTTATTAAGTACACACAGATACACACATAATATTAGGATATTAAATATAATAGAGTCTGGGATGTGAGCGTTAGCATTTGGGGAGAACAAGCAAAGATATCATGCCAAAGATCATCCCTCAGTTGTATCTTTGGAAGGGGGGTGGTAATTGCCAAGAGGCAGCAATAAATAGGAAGTGCTGAACAGAGACTAGCCTGCGACTATGGGAAAATCATTTAACTTTTAGAACTCTAGGAAACTTTCTAAGGACATAATTTACAGACTGAGTCAGTGAAGGGAGTTTCCACATCAGGTGTTTCCTACATTGAAAAAAATCATAGGTCTAGAATAATATCAATCATCCTGTCTACTGCTAGATCTGTCTCAAAGACCTTTCAAGTGAGCCAAAAGAAGGTGTGCAATTTTACACTATATTTCAATATTTTTATTCAATTACCAAAAAGTGGCTATTTTATTCACCAATGCGTTTGATCTGCAGAATGTTAAATTTAAAAGAATAATAGTTGGATAGCTATTTGTTATGGATTATTTATATGTGACTTCTATTAAAGAAGAATACAATTTATAATAATTATCCTGATGTTTATGATAATAATGCAGCTAGGTGGCACACTAGACATAGCACCTGGTCTAATGTCAAGAAGAGAAGTTCAAATCTGCCCTCAGACACATGCTAACTGGGTTACCCTAGACAAGTCATTTCTTCTCTGTTGGCAAAATGATGATCATAATAGCACCCTCCTCCCATGGTTGTTGTGAGGATTAAATGAGATAGTAATTGTAAAGCACTTAACACAGTGCCTGGCACAGGGCAAGTACAAGTTATTATTAAGTTATCATCCTATTCATCTTCAATAATTATATCATTAATAATCATCATCATCACACCCTTAAACAAAAAATCACAGAACTGGAGCTAGAAGAGATCTGGAAAGCCATTGAGGACAATCTCTTCATTTATAGCAAAAGAAATGGAAGTGTAAAGAAGTTCCATGATTTGCTGAGGGTCGTACAGCTAAGTGTCTAAGGTCTGGGGCAGGATTCACAGTCTCAATCCTTATTTGCTAGACAGTATTCTACGTTATGTGGCTCCAGAGGTCTAAGACCTCAGACTCATCATGAGAATTCAACACATAATCTATACTGGATCTGGGCCATTATCACAGACAGAACCGGTGCCCACAGGGCATAGAACATAACATGGGAAAGTTCTACGGGGAACAGTGAAAAGAGTTTCTGCTTCAGAAATAGGGAAACCCATTGGACATTAGTAGAGTTAACCAGTATAGTTAACTCTATGCATGGAACTGAGTTTTACAATCTAGGGTAAAGAGGATGAGAATTTGCATCCTCAAGGATCTGCAAGTCAATAAAATGAGGAGGAGAAACTAAAAGGTATGGAGAATAAGGGAGAAATAAGACTGAGAATACAAGAGAAAGACTGGAAGACCAAAAGATGGCAGAAAAAAACCTTAGTAAAAACCATGCTCCAAATGATGCACCCAGCATCATGATGTACTAGATACTGTCTCTTCAACACCAATACCTTGAAAGGAAAGGATTCATAGGTATAACCAGATATAGAATCACTATGGTTAATTCCACATGATAATATATGATTTTCTCCTCTAAACATATACTCACAGAATGGAAAACATCCATAAACTAGCATCAGAAAAGTTAAATTTTTGTTTTATTTGGCTTTCCCCCACTCCAGATGACACCGAATCTCAATACCAATTACCATGAGCACCACCATACTTGCAGTCTTTTCAATCACGATCCATCTACCCTGAATCTCCAGGATGATGATTCTGCCCCCAAACCTTTCTTGAGCCTGAGAAAATGGCAGACTGATTTTGCACAGTCATGTGAAGGAAATGAGGAAGGGAAACAGGAAGTGGGCAGAAATTAAAAACTCAGGGTCATAGGCTAGAGGGATCAGAACAACATTCCTGATAGGAAAAGGATGATTAAGCCAATTGGGGCTTGTCTCCCTCCCTATAAATTCCTCTTCCCCCAGGTGACTCAAGGAGAGGATTGAACCTAGCTGACCTCAATATCCCCTAAATCAAGGAAGCTGAGAACACTCAGAGGCCCAGCCTGGTAGTCAGTGAGTCATTAGAGATGAAAAAAAAAAAGCCCTGAAGTAATAATGCCACTACCACAAAATACAGAAAGATGAAGCCTGGAATGCCAGCTTAGCACCTAATTAGATCAACAAAGAGATGGAAGAATGAGCAAAACCTCAAAGAGAAAACGAAGCATTTTGAACAAACATAATTGAAGGAAAGCAAACCAATATTTTTTGATGAGTTTTTCCGGAGTAAAAAAAGATCCAGAATGGTCCAAATATGAAATAATGCTGATAAAAGAAGAAATTAGGAATGTTTTAGGTCATAAATTAAATTTCTCAATCCAGTATTTTAAAAATAACACAAATAGTGAGGAGGAAATATATAAAACAGATGGATAGGTGCAAACAAATAAAAGCTATGAAAGAGAGAATAACATATTTGGAATACAAACAATAGAGCACAGGAAAGATTGGTAGAAGAGGAAAAATATGAAGTAGTGTTTTAAAAAGAAAATGAATTGTACATTAGGAAAGTAGCTCACCTCAAAAATAGTATACACAGAATTAACTTAAGGATCATGTCTCCCATAAGAACATGGAAAATAAAAAAAAAATAATAACCTGAATACTATAAGGCTGGAAAAAATATTTTTAAAAGTGTCCAGAAGTTCTAAATACAGATGAAAAAGTGTCAATTAAGAGAATCTCCAGTCACAAGAAGATGAAAATGTTTCACACTCTAAGAGATATAATGCTTAAATTGAACTACATGAAAAAATCTACAAGCAGCCAGAAGAAAAACCTTCAAATATGATACAAAAGATATTGGATAACACAAGACTATTCTACATTCATGTGAAACTAGAGAAGTGAATGGAATCCTATGTTACAAAAATCGGAGGAGTTCAAGTTGTAAGCCAAAATGACCTACCTGCAAACTTGAGATTTAATCAATTATCAATTATAAAAGATGGACAGCTGACAAATAGAAGCATTTGAAGCATTCCTTCAAGAAAAACAAAAACAGAAAATAAGGAGATTATTTTACTTGTAAACAATACAAATAACAAAAGCACTAGAAAGGCAAATATCAAGAAAAGAGTAAACACTGAAATATGTTATTTTATGTATGTAGAGTTTGTTCATTTTCAAGAGAAAAACTGAACTATGTGGTAAAAGGAAAAACAAAGATGAATTGTAGCAGTACCTAAGTACTGCAGAACTTAAAAGTTCCCAGGGGGCTAAATATTTTTAAAAGACATTAAAGAATCAGTAAGAATAATGCTGGGAGACTTGAACTGTTACATTATGGACTATATTCCCATACTAAAAGTAGATATCAATGAAATAGAGTTCTGGGATTAGATTCAGGAAGACTGGAATTCAAATATGACCTCAGACACTTACTAGCTGTGCGACCCTGGGGAAGTCATTTATATTCCGTTTGCCTCAGCATCCTCAGATGTAAATGGGAATAATAATAGTGCCATAGGGTTATTGTGAGGACCAAATGAGATAATATTTTGTAAGGGAAAGAAAGCATTTTGCCCAGGACCTGGCAGATAGAAGCCACTATAGAAATGATTATTCCTTCCCCTCCAAACAGAAAAATAAATATATATTTTACCAGAGGCAATAGCATAAATGAAGAGAAGATAGAGGACAGAAAAGAGATATTAATATACCCCTACCAACTCTGTAGATAAACAATGAAGTAAACAGTGATCATGTTTTTTAATAGTGTCTTAAAATGAAGATGCAACAAGAAAACAGGATGGAAGAGATTCAAAGAAGGGATTAGGACAAGAAGACCTGTCTTAGGGATCTGACTTGCTGGCAGTGGGCACGAGATACACCTGAAAAGTACTTTTCCCATCTGTGATGGGAAATAGGTAATTTATTTGATGGGTTTGGTCTAGGAAGAGTTTATTCATACACTCAGTGTGGTACAGCAAAGATGAATCAAGTGATGGGATGTCATAGCCTTTGGGATAAAGACTGATCATGGTCTGAGCCAGTGGATGTTACAATATAAATACAATGTAATGCTTAGCACATGGTGTTGCTTCTATTAGCTATTTCTTCTCTCATGAATTAATATATTTGAGAGTAAGACATAGCAGAGAACAGTGGAAGAAAGGTTAAGAGGTACAAGGGCAATAACATAAACATTAAAAAAGGGAGCCCAAAGCTAGTGCTTCAGAAACTTTATCCCAATCAGGGACACCAAAAGAAAAGAGAAGTATATAGTCCATGAATGATAAATCACCTGCAAATGTAATGGAAAAAAAGAAGTAATGAGGACAGAGAAAAGAAATCTTAAAAAGTGTTTTTTTTTTAAAAGAAGCTATTAAAAGTAAGAAGTTGCAAAAAGGAAACATTTTCAGCTAATTATTCCACTGGGTAGGAGGATAGAAGAAAATAAGAGGAGGAGAAATAGATAGTGAAATGAATAAAAAGGAGAAATTAACAATTTAAGTAAATTCTAAGAACTTGATATAGGATTGATAAACAGGAGTAAGAAAGAGAGGAAAAGTCTGTCGGAATAGACTAGCATCAAAGCAATGTGATAAAAATTAATTACAGGTACAATACTAATTTAAAAGATGAAGGGAGAAAACAGGCAAAAAATCCATAAAGGAAAACATAAACCTAATACATATGTTTAAATGTAAATGGATTAAATGATCCATTGAAAGGAAAGAGAGGCAATAGATAATAAAACCTAATCTCTTATATACGAGAAGCAGATCTAAAAAGCAAAGACTCATATAGAATGAGATTTAGTCTTGAACAAAATTTATAATTCACTGGGTGAATCTGGAAAATCATGAAGTACAATCACGTTATTAGAAAAATCAGAAACAAAAACATTCACAATACCAATATAGATGAACAAAGAACCGTAGATAATGAATGTAGGAAAGGAAAGGGAAGGGAAAGAGAAAAGCCCTTACAAGGAGCTTACATTCTAATAGGGGAGGATAATGTATAAAAGGTGAAATGGAAAATCAGAGTAGGGAGGAAGGCAGCTGACATGGAAATAGAGTAGATTTAAAAGTGGTCTGTGAGGGAAATTAGCCAAGTGTCTGGCACTTCTCTTGATATTGTGATTCCAGGCAAGAACTCAGCGATCATGAAATCAGCCCCAAGATGGAGACATCCCTGGGTATTGGGGAAGAGGGTAGTTGGGGTAGGGCAGAGGCAGTGATGTGGAGATTATTAATTTTTTCCTTATAGCAACCCAATGAGATAAATACTACAAATATTACTCTTATTCCCATTTTACAGATGAGATAATTGAAACAAAAATAAATCCATTTACAGCACCACACAGAATACTAATTTTGAGCCAATATTCAAATCTAAGTGTTTTGATTCCATAACTTCTTCCCATTAAGCAGCACTTTTGGAAAAGGTGGGGCCTGTAGGGGAATTTGTTCTAGAATGGGGCATAGTGGAAGAAAACACAGGCTTAGTGGAGGAGCAGGGTGAATAAGCCCGAGAAAACTTAGGGCTGAGCTGAATAGAAATAAGACCAGGGAAGAGATAGCTGGGGAGAGGAGTTTGCACTTAGTGCAGTAAGTGTGGATAACTCATTTACCAATACTCATTGTGAAGACTGGATGGTGTGATGTGGGAAAAAGCTACTTAATTCAGCAACCTAGGGAAAGGCTATCTGGAGCCTGAAGGACAAATTATTCTTTTCACCTCTTTTCAGCTCAGAGGAAAAATGTGGGGCAATGGAAGAGACATATTTTGGTTTTAATGCTATTGGCCACCTGCATGGGACACAAGAAAGGCAGCAATAGTGGCCAAATCACAGTAGTACAAACTTGTTGCATTTTAAAATCCTGGATCCAAATTCACCATGCCAGATTTTCTCTAAAGAGCAGAAACTCCCTGTCCTTCTCTTAAACAACTAGCCCACAGTGAAGCCATCCTGGTCATAAAGCCTGCTTGAGCTTGGGAACTGACAAGGGAGCCAAAAAAATGGGGCCGTAATGGAGAGAAACTTGATTCTTAATAAGGCAATTTAGTCCCTTTCTTGTCTATAGCTACATGTGAGGCACCCTATGCAGCTAGAGTAGCTAAAATCAGAATGAAAGACAAACACAAAGAAGTAAAGCCTAAGTGAGAAGTCACTGTGATTTCAAAAAAGAAAAAAACAAAGGCAAATTTTGTTGAATACCAGCCCCTTGGCAGCTCCACCTGTAACTGGGAATGGGTTAAGGCAAGCTCTGTGGAAGCCACAGCTAATCCATCACATAAGAGGAGGTAAAGATAGGGAGAGCGTGGCTCTACTTCGTGGTATGACATGTTTCCAGTGCTTCTGCAAATGCCAAAGGGAGAATAAAGCCTATAATTGGGGACTAGATAGTGAACCAAGAGAAGAAGAGGTTCAACCAGCCTTTTGTCTTGGTGAGTATTGGGGGTGAAATCCTCATGAAATCCAAATCCTCCATATATCCAAAAAAGCAAGAGGCATAGACCCTAGAGCCTTGGTACCATCCTCTGTCTCACAGCTGCCTTCATGCACAAGCCCTTCTTCCCATACATTAAAGCCACACTGAGGCCAGCTTCCAGGACTGCACAAAAGAGCATTGAGTGTCATCCAAGAAGTTCTAGCTCTCCAGGAATCTTAATGGAGCAGGCCCACAGTGACAGCACACAGGACCTGCACAATGGCCGAGTGAAAGCCTCAGAGGCCTGCCATCCAATCTGCCAGGGTGTCTGTGACCTCACTTTGTCCAGCCACACAAAACAGTGTTCTTTTGATAGTGATGTGACTCTCCTAGGAAGCAGGGGAGGTCCTCTTCCCCACCCCCACAACTGCCATCCTTACCATCACACCACCTGCGATGCCTAGATATGCTCCTCCTTGTCACCAGCCATAAAATAGCTGTCTTCCCAAGAAGCCAGGGCTCTCAGCCCTGCACCCAGACCAAACAGAGCATGATGTGCCCCAGCCAGACTTTAGCAAGCTTTAGCTATAGCAAACGGGACTACCCCAGCTGTACCTCTAGAGTTTCCTTCCTAAGTGCCATGGGGGCCATCATCCTTCACTGAAGAACTCATCAATTCTCCAGGACTATTCAGAGGTGGACGTTTATCAGTAAGAAGGAGGAGACAGAAGGCAAAGTGAGAGAAAAAAAAGCATAGGAAATCACTGACACCAGAGGAGATGAACATTTAAAGAAATGGATTAGGAGCTGTTTTGCCTCAGGCAGGCTTTTACTAATTTAGTTTTCTTCTTTTTTTGGTTCAAAGAAATAGTTCTCTTTCACAAGCTTTGTGCATTTATGCCTACATTAAAGGTGAGGGGGGAAGAAGACTTGAGATGAACCACTCTTAAGAGTATACTATTTCCAGATGCCTTTGGCAGAAGGAATTTCCAAGCATTTGGCCAATCTCATCCAGCCAAACTTGGTCCATGTTTGTACTCAGGAAAGAAACCCACAGGGGTGCTGGAGAACTGTTCATTTTAGACCTCCAAGCAATCAGTTCAGGTCACCACACTATCAGCTTTGCTGCAGTAAAAGGAATGAATTGATTATTCTCGCCATAGCCCTGTGGAGTAAAAGTAACTGGAGATAACCTTGGTCTTTCAGAGGCCATTCCACTCCTGTTACTCCAGAAGGTTTCCCTGTCAGACTCTTCACTTCCTGAGGTCAAACTGCAATTTCTGATATAGGAGATTTTGTTATTCATCTATGTAGCCTCCACTCAGTTATTTAGAGGACAATTACCTTATTCGTGAGCTCTATAAGCCTCTTGCTTCCTTTCCTCATCTGCCTTTTCCCTTATCTCTTTGTGAAAAAAGGACTATCTTTTTGGGAATCCAGTGGTGGCTTTGGATTCTCTGGGAAACAGTGTAGTATATAGTAGGAAGAGGACTAGTTATTCAGTTAAAGAACCAGGGTTCAAATCCCAACCCTGACATTTAGAGGTAATCTTGGGTAAGTCCATTAACTGTCCTACTTTTCAGTTCCTTCTCTATGAAATCCAAACCAAGGAGTTAAACAAGATGGCCTCTGAGTTGCATTTTTGCTTTGGATTTATGATTCTATGATCCTGTGAAGTTCTTAGCCATTTCACTTTGAAAATACCCTCTGTCTATAAGTGGGCAGAGGCAGGGAAATTCAGATCATTCAGCTGGTTAACTTAGTAATAGTTTTGGTGAAAGACTTTTATAAGAAGAATGAGGAATACTACAAAATCATGGAATTTTTGGATACTTTTAGTTAAAAGGTACAATGGAGGTCATCCACTTTTTAGCCCATATATTTACTTTATGACATTTAATTCAATTCAGGTTAAAGAAACTTTTTAAGTGGCAGCTAGGTGGCATAGTGGGAAAAGCATTGGACGTAGAGTCAGGAAGACATGAGTTCAAATCCTGTCTCAGATACTTAATAACTGTGTGATCCTGGACAAAACATTCAACTTCTCTCATACTCAGTTTCCTCATCTATAAAATGGAAGAAATAATAGCACTCACCTCACAGGGTTACTGTAATGATCAAATGATTTAATATGTACAAAGCACTTTGCCAACCTTAAAGCACCACACAATGCTATGATGATTATTATCAGTTTGAGACTTTGTATATGTGGACAACAGATCACATCATTGCTTTTTGAGTATTTCCAGTGACAGACAACTTATAATTATAACCTCATGACATAGCTTATTTCATTTTAGGACAGACCTAATTGTTAAGAAATTCTCCCTTATAGTGAGCCAAAATCTGTTTCTTTGTAACTTTTGTTCCATTGGTCCTAGTTTCTGCCTTCTGGAGACACTAAGACATAGTAGAGAGGGCACTGAATTTGGAGTCAGGAAGGCTTCCAAATGCCACCTTAATCACCTACGTGTTGAGTGACCCTGGGACCTACCCTTCACCTTCCTCATCTATAAAATGAGAGCATTAGTCCAGATGGCCTCTAAATTTTCTTCTAGCTGTAAATCTATCATTCTGTGATCTCAAGCCCTCATCCAAATCACATTTCTTTAAATATTTGAGGACGTATTCTCCAGCAGTCATCTTTTCTCCAAATTTAGCATAGCCAGTTCCTTCAGCTAATCTCCCTTTATACCCTCATCTGCTCTCCCAGACAGTGCAATTTGTCAACATACTTTCTAAAATGTAGCAATCAAAATATTCTTGATGTGACTCTGACTAGCCCCAGAGTAAAGTAGAGCTGTCATTTCCATTGCTGTACATACAATGCTTCCATTAATGCAAACTAACATCCTCCAATACTCCAAATGAATCTGTGACTTCCTTGGAGTGGGTGTTCTCTCCAAGGATACAGATCACCACCCATCCATGCCTGACTATTCTTTACAACTCTTATTTTTATTCCTTACAACAATAATCTCCCATAAATTCATGACAGGGGATTTACTCAATATACTGGGTCCTTTCTCTAATTCTTCTAACATGGTGAGGAGGACAATGGAGTATTAAGGCTAGCCATCACTTGTCCTTCACTCTTGATATTTGACCAGTCTATAGTACCTTCTCTTATGATTGCATTTTATAGTAAAAATGTCAAGCTTTTAAATAATTATTCCAAGAGTTTATCCATTTATTTGTCATTGGGAAGGGGTCTCACATTTGAGTATTTAGACTATGGTTTACAGATAATCTAAAAACTGAATGATTCTTAGTACTCTCTGTTCCCCTTTCACTCACTCTGTCACTGTTATTAAAAGAGATAGTAGGCATAGAAAGGATCTACAATGTATAGGACTGGGAACTGTGTTCTAGTTTTATTTTTTCATGGGTTGAAATGGCCAAAAAAATAATTACAAAATGGCTAGCATCCTGGTTTTGATACTCTCTGTATTTAGCTAGGTTGGTTCTCAGAAAGCATCCACAGTCTATTACTAGGACCATCCTTGATGTCTTCTAAGCATGGTAGAATCTGCTAGAACTTGCAGACTGTTAGTGTTACCATCAGAACCTGGGATTACTTCCAACCCACACTGAAATATTAAAGCAAGACTCTTGGAAGGTTCCTAACATACATTCCTAAGATCAGAGAACTAGAGTTGGAAGAGAACTCTGAAGACATCCCCTCATTTTGAAAGTGAAGCAACTGAGGTCAAAGGAAATTAAGTAGTTTGTCCAAGGTCATAGTGAGAGAATTATTAGGGGCAGGATTTGAGCCTAGATATTCAGAATTCAGAATCAATATCCTTTCCTTATGCTATACTGTCTCCCCAACGACTGTATTTGTGGAGGAGGTTGTTTGTTTTTTTTAGCAGTAGCCACATTACACTGTTGATTCCTGCACAGCTTAGATGTTCCTCACAAAATTCTCAAATGCATTAAGTAGATGATATGTGAGTTCTTAGAAAACAGTGATCACCATGAGCAAATATGGGTTCACCAAGAACAAGTGACACCAGATTAATCTTATTTCATTTTTTTAAAGACAGGTGAATGGTATAGGAAAATGTTTTAGATGTAATATGTAACATTTTCAACAAAGACTTAAAAAAATTCTCTCAAAATATCCCTTAGGACAAATGGAGAAATGGAGGCTGGTTAATAATAAAGTTAGGTCAATTAAAAACCAAACCAAACATTTGGAGTGAAATTATGTTGATCAATGGATCACCCTGGAAGATTGTAGTGTATATTAGTAGGTAAGATGAAATTTATGGAACCCAACTTCTTCCTTCAGAGCATTTAAATAATATTTGTTCATATTGAATCCTGTGGTGCCTCTTCTCAGTTTCTTAAATATCCTAGATTTTAGTTCTTCAGAGATAATGTGCTAAAGTTCTTACAAAATCTGGAAATATATTTTATCTGATTAAATGATTTAAAATCATTTAGGACATCTATATGCTCATTTGCTATTTCATAGCCACTGAGGAAGTTAAAGTTAGAAGGAATCAGTGCCTGTGTCATCTAATTCCTTCACTTTTCATCAAGAAACTGGCATCTGAAGATGTTAAGTGATGTCCACAAGGTCACATCAATGGTAGGTAGCACATTATCTATCTCATTCTCACCTTTACTATATTCAGATTATTCCTGAAGAGAAAGATGGAAGGCAAAAAGAAATTCAAAAGATTGACTTTGTCTTTATCATCCCTTTGATGTGTTCTCCTTGATTAGAGATGGCAGAACCAGGATCAATGAGTAGATGCTAGCAGAAAGAAAACTTAAGCTTGAAGTAAGGTAGAAAAAAACTACCCAACTGAGTTACAAAGAAGTGGAATGGGCTATTTCTAGAGATAATCAGTTGATAATCAGTCTTCAAGCAGATATTAGATGATGCCTAAATTTTAGAGGAGATTCTTGTTCAGTCACGTGTTGGACTAAATGACCTCTGGGATCCCTGTAACTTCTGAGATTCTTTGAATAATATGCCATCCACCTCAAAAAGCAACTCTACCTATTTCTTTACCTTCTCCTTGTCCTGAACATTACTTGGGAATTATCTTTATGATTTGCTTAACTTGAACTCTGCAACATTTCAGAAGTAGTGTGCCAAATTCTGTATTATAAATGCAGAAGAAAAAAATAAGTAAAAAGTATTATAAATATCAAAACTGGAAAAGATCTCAGTGAGCACATTGCTCACAGGTAACCATTAAGCCTCTAAGAAAAATCTAAACTATGGAAGAGCCTGTTACCACTTCCAATATGGAAGAACCCACTATTTTCCCTTCCTTTCCCTTATTTCCTTCCCTTGTTTCCTTCCATTCCTCCTTTTCTTTCTTTCTTTCCATACAAGTTTAAATTTTCCTCTTTGCAATTTTCACTCATTGCTCCTAATTCTTCCATCTATGGTCAAGGAAAACAAATAGGATTCAGCTTTTCTCTTTGGTATTTGAAAACAGTTACTATGTCCTTTCTAAGCCTACTCTTCTCTATGATAAACCACTCTAGTTCCATTAAAATATCATGATCTTTGACCCAGAGATTCTACTGCTAAAGATTTACTCCAAGAAAGTAAATGAAAACAAGAAGTTTCCATATTCAACAAAATATTTATAGCAGTACTTTTTGTGTCAACAAAGACTTGACAACAAAGTAGATGACAATCAACTGGGAAATGGATCAACAAATCTTACATAAATGTAATGGTATATCACTGTGTTATAAGAAATGGTGAATATGATAATAGAGGATCACATTAAGACTTACATGAACTGATGCAAAGTGAAGTCAGCAGAAACAGAAAAGAATATGCATGATGAATATAATAATGCAAAGAGTAACCACACGGTGAAATTATAAAGAACAAGTTCAACTCCAACAAAGAGATACAAGACAATCACCTCTTCCCCCATGCCACCCCTGTCTCTTTGCAAAAGTCAGTCAACAATGAAACTACTGGAATTTGTACATAAGGTCAGATTTTTTTTTAACATTCTGGGAAATTTTGTTAATTTTTTTTTGTTCTTACTCCTTTATTTCTTTCTCTTTTTTAAAAAAAAATTCTTTATTATAAGGGATGGGTCCCTGGAAGAAGACAGGGCAAGGAATACAGAATGAAATCTAGGTTATACAAAAAAAAATAATAAAAAATAGTAAATTCCATATTTAAAAAAATCCTACTTCATTTACTCATTCTTTTAAGGTACAAACCAGAGGCCCTTTGCCATCATGGATTCTCTCCTTTGGATGATTCTCTAGTGTCCTAAACTGTGGCCTCTAAGACACAGGCATGCATCACACAATAGACCAGATTGCTAACATTCCCTGGGTGAATATTCCTATTGGCCCTACATTTTCCCTGAGGAGGCCTCTGGAAATATTTCCCTCAACCCTGAGGGGAAGGGCAAATGACAAGGACAACCTTCACTCCCCACCCATCTCCAGGTATAGCAGTACAGCTATTGCATGTCTCTGTTCTGGGGGCTATATTTTAGTAGACGTTAAATAGCTATGGAGTGTCTAGGAAACTATGCTCCTAGATTGAACACAATAGACCAGATATGGTCTGCTGTTCCAAGGATGGTAGTAATGTTGACCATGAGCTAATTCACCTGAGTGGGACAGTAAGGGCACAGAATGATCAATAGTCACATATGAATACCATTACAATCACTCCATATATTTCTTTAGTGGGAATGCCATGAGTCACTAACTCCTGACTAAATTGAATTTTTAGTATAAATATTTTATCTCTTTTATCATTGATTTGTTGTATTAGCTATGCTAATACACTCCATGAATGTAGCCTTACTTCCCCTCTACCCTCTTCCCCACCAAAAAATGTGCCTAGGCCTGTTTGATTGGTGTAGATGAATTCCCCACAGAACTAGGCATTTGGACATCTCTCTTCTCCCATCCCTGCCTGGGAAAGCTTGTATACTCTTGCTTCTTTTCTCATGATCTACAGTAATAGGATCAAAAGGGCAGAAACTTGGTTCCAGCCTCCCTGATGCTTTGGCTCACCCTCATAAAAAGTTATTGGTGTCGGAGCTGCTCTAGCAATTGACTTTCCCCCACCCCTGCTTCTTTAATTTCCCTTCCCCTGGCTGTACTGTACAATAAACTCTAATGAGCTCTCACATTCCTTCACCATCTACTTCCACCTCCGAGTCAAACGAGTAGAGAAAAATAACTTCCTGCAGAAAATGTGAATGACTATGAAGTTCTAAGCAATGTAATCAATTTACTTAGGGATTGTTTAGACTTTACACTTCACAGAAACAGGACTCCAATGAATACAGGGAGGTTTGGAAACATAATCTCTGCTAATGGACAATTTGAAAGAGAAAAAGTGAATCTGTGGTTGAAAATGCCTCTTCAATGTTTTATCCTGAAATAAGAGGTATTTTATTTGTTGATCTAATAGAATGAATTCTAAGGACCTTTGTAGTTGATTCCATGTTCTAAGATATTTCTGATTTTTCCTTTTATGCAATTACTGGATTATGCTGTTAGTGTGATATTTTGATTTTTGTGAATGTTTGTATATATGTACACACAGATATCTGTATAGAGAGTAGATTAAGAACCAGCCCCAGATTCAAGAATACCTGGATTTAAACCCCAGCCTCTGAGATATGTCTAGCAGTGTGACCTTAGGTAAGTCACTTAAACCTTACGAGTTAAGAGTTCCAAGCAATTTTCTAAGACTAAGACTATAAATTGCATAGTAGTTGCTAGTTCGCTTTGATAGAGTTTCTTCAATAGGTTTCCCTATAGCAAAGAACTATTAACTAATCCAGATCTGACTTTTTCCATGAGTGTGCATGTATCTATGTTTATATGATATGTGTGCCTATGGATATGTAGAGATAAATGTATCATGTGTGAATATATATACACATATATGTAAATGCATACATATGCAAATTCTTACCAAAGTTTGAAGCCTTAATATGTATATGAAAGTTGATATAAAATGTTCCTCATGTTTTCTGATATATCATCCAGCTCCCCACTATCACACCAACCAAAAATACCATTTCCTTCAATGAGAAAAAATTAAGTGAATCTAATAAAGTCGATTTTTGAAAATTCTGCAACACCCCTTTGAGATAACTGGAGATGACCTACAGTTTTATGGAACCAAGAGCAGTGAAAATTTGGGCTAGAGGCACAAACACCGTAAAACTCAAATATGCTCTTTTTGTCCTGTCGAAGTTTAAATTTTCTCCTATTGCAAAGCTCTAGGTTTTACTGAGGATTCCCGAGATTCCTTTCTATTGCCAAAGAAAGCAAGTTTGGGCTCCTCATCTCACCCTTATGTGATCTTTCTCAGTCACTGCCTTAATTGAAATAAGTGAGGATGTCATAGCAAAAGACGTCAGGAGAAACATAATAGTTTATTTGGACTTCATCTAAAATCATCAGTCTCATTAATTTTACTTATCAGTATTTATCTTTAGTCCCTCCTTTCCATTCCCTGTTTTGAAACCTGTCCTTGATTTCCTCTCACTTCCACTCTAGAACTTGGTGATCCTCTCCTAACTTGTCTCCCTGCCTCCAGCTGACTTCCCCCTCCAGTTCATCTGACCACTGTCAGATAAATCTTAAAACATTACTTTCTCCAAGTCACTCTTCATCAACAACAATCTTCAATAGCTCCCTATAACCTTATAAAATAATGATTAAATTTCTTAGTAACCTGACACATAAGACCCTACCTTTTCCCACTGCCTCCAATTTATCTTTCCAACTTCATTTGTCTCTCCTTTCCTGCTTGACTCTCTGTGATAACCAAATACATCTCTCCAGTCCTCCAAATATGCCTTTAAGCTTTCCATTTCCTCTCCCTAAAATGCTCTCCTCTCTCTCCTTTTCACCAATACACATGTTGCCTAAACTCTCAAGATATAACACAATAGCATTTCTTCTGTGATTTTTTCCATGACTACTCTAGCTCAAAGTGATCTGTCTTTCCTCTTAACTCTTTTCAGTCTCCCCATCCCCCTTTTTAACCTACACTTTCATTTAATCCTATCTTACTGCCTGGTAATGCCTTGCACATAGTGAGTGTTCAACTACTTAATTAGAATGTGAAACTGCAGAAATGTAAATGGCTAAGCTGTCCCCTTTTTGTCATTTTGGGCTTAGACTTTAGTTTCCTTTTCAATGGAATTCTGTAGCTTAATTGAACTTCCAAGGTACCACACAGAGCTCTGAAAAATGAAAATCTTTACTGTCAGAATGGCTCATAAAAAATAAATTTTGTCTGAGAACTCATAAAACAAAGTGGCAAGTAGGTGCACTTGTGTTTCTGTATGTCTGTCTATAAGCATTCTCGCAGGCTCAATATTTTTGGCAAAAAGGAAAGATGGTTTTTACAGGATATAAACCATCCTTTTGTAACTTGCAATGGGAAAATAGATAGTCTTGCACAGCCCAAGATATGCTTACATGTGCATATCAATTGAGTTTATGTATATAGATATATCTGCATATATGTATTTATATGATATATAGAGATCTATGTAAATGTGTATGTATATACACATGCATATATATGTGAATTTATTTTATGCATGCTTATATGTATACATGTGTATGATTCTCTGATGAGAAGTATAGCCTTCCAAGCTTTGAAACTGTGCACAGAGACTGAATTGCTATACTTCATGAAAGTGAACCAGCTTGCCTTAAAGCAGACTGTCTATAATTCCCATTTTCATAGAAATTTATAATGCCACATGAATCCTGGTGGTGTAATAGCTACCACCGTCTTCCTTCCATTTCACACTGGAGTTACATTTTGCTTCTTTCTTTGGGGAGAGGTAAATTTGAGAGGAGTATCCACTGTTTACAATAAAAGGCTGTTATAGAATTCTTCAGGAGACCAAAAAAAAGGGGAAAAAAAGAAAACGTTATAAGCGGGGAAAGTGATGAATGCAAGAAACATTGCACCTCAGGGATCTTCACTAGGGCTTTCAGAATTGAACAGTGTCCTTGGGAAAACATAAAGTGGAGGACCAAAACAAGGAGGCTTCATTCTAGTTCTGGTTAATAGACTAAAGATAGCCATGAGGGCCATGACTGGCATTAGGAGATTGTACCATGATGCATGGACATTTATTTAAGCCTTGTGTCATGTCAGATATTAGTTATACTGTTCTCAGTCAGATACTTCCTTGAGAACTCTGCTCTCCAGGCTGAGTTCATTGTCTGGACCAGTGGAACTAATTAGATCCCCTCCCTGCCAACTCCACTCTTAACCCTGACTCAACCATCATCTCTGTGCTGGGTTATCAGTATTTATAATAGTATTTTTTAGTCAAGTCAAGTTAACAGACTTACTCTGTACCAGACACTGTGCTGATTGCTGGGAAAATAAGGATTCCCTACCTTCAAGTTCACATACTCATAGGGAAGATAATATATAGATAACTTTTACATACAAGATTTATACAGTGTGAATTGAAGGTGATCTTGCAGGGAAGGCACCAGAATTGGGGAGTAGGGCTGGGAGAGGGCTCTTGTAGAAGGTTTGAATTGAGCCTTGAAGGAAGCCAGGAGGAAGAGGTGAGGAGGATTGCATTCCATTAATGACAAGATGAATCAGATATACTGGCCAAACAACCACTTATAAAGCTCCTCTCTATGTAAAGCACTGTTCAGTCAAGATGGAACATAACATGAGATTAGAGGTATTGTGCCTGCCTTGGAAGACCAGAAAGCCTTGCCAGGGAGATTACAGGTATACAAGCAGCTCTAATGTAAGACACTCAGTGCTAGATGGGATGTGCAAATGGTCACTGTTTTAGGAGTACAGGGAAAGTAGAAACCACTTCAGCTGGAGAGATCAGGGAAGTCTTCAAGGTGGGGAGAAAAAATCAGTTAAATTGGGGCATGGGTTTCCTCAATAGAAAAATGAAGGCATTGGACTAGGTGACATCTAAAGGTCTCTTTCGGCTCCAAGTGTGGGAAATTGTGACTTGTACCAGTAATTTCACAAGCTTCTGTAGGCAGTAGGTCTTCCAGGCTATTATATAGGTCAACTATGAAGAAATAGATCCATTGCCCATCTAAGGTGAGTGTACCATGATTATAAGTTTGGGGCAGCTAGGTGGTGCAGTGGATAGAGCACCAGTGCAGGAGTCAGGAGGACCTGAGTTCAAATCTCACCTCAGACACTTGACACTCACTTGCTGTGTGACCTTGGGCAAGTCACTTAACCCCAATTGCCTCATCCTGGGTCATCTCCAGTCATCCTGATGAATATCTGGTCACTGGATTCAGATGGCTCTGGAGAAAAAATGAGACTGGTGACCTGCACAGCCCTCCTTCACTCAAAACAAAGTCAAGTGCAAGTCATGTCATTATTTCTTTGATGGCATGGTCTTCTTCCGCAACGAAGGACGAACACACCATGATTATAAGTTATTAAGCATTTCTAGCTAATAGCAAGGTACTTGATTTGCACCTAACTTCTGCCCCAAAATCCTTAAAGTGAAATTTGTGTCATTACCAAACATTTGTGCATCAGCACAATACTTCTGACTCATGAACTTGATGTGAGGCTGGCATAAGCGAGGTTCTCAAGCATCAACAAAGTCCTGATTATTAGTTAACCCTTTACTAGCAGTCAGGAGTGCTTTCCCCAAGGCATTACTGTGACAAGGACATACCTACTGCCAGCATAATCAAGAAAATAGCATGTTTATTTATTCCTTCAATTCAAGAGAATATTATAAGAGCTAGCTCATATATTCAGCACCTTAAGGTTTGCAAACGTGCATTAACAGGTATTATCTCATCTGATCTTCACAACAACCTTATGAGATAAGAATTATTATTTCCCCCATTTTACAGATAAACAAACTGAGACTGACTCTCACAAGGGTCAGACAAGCTGGTAGTGGCTGAGGCAGGATTTGAACCCAGATTTTTCCAGACTCCTTGTCCATTTCTACCCTCCAAACTACTATAACACAGGTCCAATCAAGCAAGTGTGCTGCATGGCCCTTATGTGGCCTCTGAACTGGGTCATTTGATGCTACCTTCATTGTATTTTACAATTTTTCTTTGTACCAGTCACAAAGGACACTCCTATCTTTTCCATGTTCATGGATGGCCCAGGTCTGTGTCTTTCATTTGCTAGACTGCTTTTTAAGACATCACATTTTATGTAAAGGGGATGAAGGCCCTCAGAACTGGGTCAGACATTTGCTGGAGGTCATTAAGGGGCTACAAAATAGAGCATGCTTAATTCTGCTATGCCCTGAGTTTGATCGGGCTTGTTATGTTTTGTTCAGTTTTAAATTCCCTGTTCTCTCTCATGCACAGAAGACGATCGAGACTTAATTAAATTTTGCAATTGCTCTTGAAAAATTCCAGACCCTCCAAGATGCAGGAGAAGTGCTTTCCTCAATGTCTCCTAGAGAGTTTACAGACAAAGGTGTGCAGAGATGGCAAAGTATAGGCACTTGCTGAAAACTAGGTAAAGGGTTTGGAAGGCTATTGCCAACTGTTTAAATCTGGTCAATAACAAAGTGTCTGGGATCCCTTTCAAAATCGGGAGGGATCTCAGGGGTTATCTAGTCTGAAACTCTCATTTTAAAGACAAGGAAACTGAAACCCAGAAAGACTGACTCTCCTACTAGAGGAGATGGAGCCAGTACAGGGAGACAACTGAGCTAGAACCCAGGTCTCTCTCAATCCAGCACACTTTTCACAGTAAGTTCAATAAGCATAATGATGTTCTATCAATATTCACATTAGAGCCCAATTAGCATGCATATTAATATCAGCTAGAATGAAAAACCCTGGGGAGTCACTGCCAACCCCAGTTGGATGCTCTGCACATCCTGTGGTAGCTAGTTGGGATGACTTTTAAAAAGTTCCCTGACTCTGGAATGTACAAAGAGAGAAAGAACTCGAAGCAGGCAATTTAGAATACGTCCTGTCGTGAAACAATTCCCTGGCCAGTGCTGGGTCTGTCAGTCCTAGGGAGCTCTACCTACCTCTCCAGAAAGGCAGCCGAGAAATATGGATTTTTGTTTTCAAGATATGGAAGACAATATCCCATTAAGGAATATTTCTTTACATTGAGTTAGAAGGCGTTTATCAAAGTAAGACAGCACCAACAATCAGCCCTGGACAGAAGCCTTCTTATTAATGAAGGGGAGGGTATAATTTTTAATCTGCCTGAAATCTCTTATCAATTGATCTCGCATGATTTACTGTGGGTTTTATTCTATAAGAATTATGAGCCCTGTCTGTGCCTGCAGAGACCAGGGATTTTTATTGTGAACCATTGTTACTGACACCACGCCTCTCCATCTTGACATCATACCATACTCTGTGCAGACAGTGGGCTGATTTTGTTTCATTTTATCTGGACACTCTTATCCCATCTCCATGGACTCCCACAGGGTCTGTCATGAAGTCATTCAGTGAACTGAAAATGTCACATTTAAGTAAATAGGGAATTAATACCTCAGTGAAAACATCACGAAAGAAAACAACTAGATATGTGATCTGCAAACCTAGGGAGAATGGAGATTGCGGTGGCAGAGTCCAGGAGCACCAAGAAGACCCTGGATTATTAGCATGGAATTTTAAAGACTGGCAAGTGTGTACACCTAAGTTCTGCTATGTTTCTACTTAAGGTATTACAGATTTTGTGAACAAAGGAATTTGTGTGGAATTAATAATAAGAGCTAAAGCTTTAAGGTTTGCAAAGGGCTTTACAAAAATGAGCTCATTTTATCCTCACAACAACCCTGAGAGATAAGTGCTATTATTATCCCATTTTACTGATGAGGAAACTCAAACAAACAGAGATTGATTGACTTAACCTGTAGTCTTAAAGCTAGTGTACATGTATAAACAGATTTGAACTCAGGTGTTCCTGACTCTAAGTCCAATACTCTATCCACTGTGCCTCTTACCTTATATCCCTACCCTGTAACATCATCACCTAGGACATATCACCAGGATTCCCATAATCTCTTGCCAAACTCTGCTCTACACACACATGCACACATACACACTGTGTCACTCTTGATCAGTATCCAGCAACCATAAATAAGGTTTCTCAAGATTTATTTGATTGAAATGTGCAGTCAGAAACCTTAGTATTAATGCCAGGCTCCTCAGTGGACTCTGGTTCTGCCCATGATGGGACCCCTACCTAGAATGCTTTCTCCATACTTGGTCCATCCAATCCCCATCCATCCCTCAAAGCCCAGCTCAAGTCTCACCCTAATGGGAAGCATTTCCACATGTTTTTAACATGAATTTATCTGGCTTGTCTCTGAATTCTGCTAGCACTTAGACTCAAATATAAACTCAGGTAATTGGCCATGTTTGTGTTTTACCTGTATAACTGTTTCCTATTATGTATCTTACCTTCCCCTTTAGAATTTCCAAACCATGTAAGGTAGGCCAGTGTGTTAAGTTCAGTTTGAGTCCCATGAAATTCTTAGTGAGTCTACAAGTTTTAGTAACACTTACCATGTGCCAGGCCTGTGCTAAACACTAGGGAAACAAAGAAATGAAAAAATAAGAGTTGCTGACCAGAAGGAGCTTATATTCCACTTGGAAGACAACTTGCAAGCCACTATGGACACATGAAATATACACAGGGTTAAATGAAAGTGTTGGGTACAAGGTAAGTGCTTCATAAACACTCCTTGATGGAGCTAACAGTAGGACTGGGGGTGGAATGAGGTGTGGAATGAATGGTAACATTTCTTTTCATTCCCCCATCTCTTTGATCAAGAACCTTTTGTACTATCATAATCTTGATCATCTCTCCTTTTCTATAAGACAGATGTTAGTTAGCCCTTTCCAAGGATCCTATTTTAGAGTGGCGTAACAGAGAACATCTCCTTTATTTCAACTCCACAAGAGCAGAGTAAATGAGGGACTGCAACTTCCCAGAAAGTCTGCCAGTTCTAACTCTCAGAGGTCCAGGTATCCTGGGTGGTAAATCAGGCTCTCTTTTAACCCTTTCCCAGAACATTTCATTTAATAGGGTGGCAATAGCTTTGCTTGATTCCATTTTCCAAAGAGAGTTTGCTTCTCCATGAAGCACCCTGAAGCAGTGAGCCAGCCCTTCTGTGAAACAGTGAGCAAAGTAGCGTGGCCCTCAAAAGGATTTGGCTTTCTTGGTGAAGAACATGGGGAGAAACACTCCGAAACTGACATTTTTGTAGACACTTCTTATCTCTTGCGAGATCCACACACTCAAGGAGGAGAAGAGCCTTCTCCAAACTATCTGCTCTCACGTGAGGCTGTGTTATGTCATGTTATGATGTCTAGATTTGTATATGCTCTAGTTATGAGTTGATAGAGCATCAGAATGCCAAGGAAAATGTCAGAAACAAGAAGCAACATGTTAGAAAAGTGCTACTCCAAAATAAAGCCCTGCTTTTATTGGAGAAAAGATCTGCTAAAAGCTGTTATTTGAAATATCTGTAGATACTTTGGATCTGTGAATAATTGCTATCTGCACATCTCAAATTCTTTACAGTTTTCTGTTCGACATATCTGTGTGAGGCTATAAATAGGGAAGCACTGTCGCTCACTGTATAATACAGTCTCTCTGCTTTTACAACTCATCATGAACTTCTATGTAATTTATTTTTTATTGAAGAATTCCAATTAATGGCTTCCTGGTGATTTTAAAGCCTCAAATTATCAGTCTCTGAAAACAAAGCAGAGAACATAATTATCATAAACCGAGAATTTTTCATTTTGAAGCTTATCTGTTTGTGCTAAGTATCTTGTCTGTAAGTAATTAGTGCCTTTATTTTTTTTCAGTAAAAATAATGACCATTCTATGCTACACATCCAAATTTTGTTAACTGCTGGATGTACTGTATATATTATATTTGAAAATGCACCACCTTGGACTAGTTTTAAAGTATTTCATCAGAAGATAATGGCAGCAGCAAAATCCATCTGTTTGTCAGAATAAATTATGTGGCATGTATTTTAAAAACCTATTATATCTCTTTGCTTTCTTTCTAAGAATAAAAGCTGCACGAAAATATGTACATGCTATTTATTACTATGGTGCCACAAGAAAAGACCAGTTTTATCAGCCATTTATAATTTCTAACTGCTAATCAAATTGACCAACCAATCAGTGAGTTGTGGAGGGCCTTTCATCTGATCATTTCAGAATGCTTGACTATAGATAAAACTAAGAGTCAATGAAATTAAGTCAATTTGGCTAAAATAACACAAGCCAAATGTTCTCCTCTCTGCATGCCAGACTCAACCTGAACCATGTCATAAAAGACTAGAACTCTCCTGATAAAATGGGCAGAGATAGATGTGATTGCCCTTAGACATATATACAAACACTCTTCTCATCAAGGAGTTTTATGCCTAGGGAGAAAGAGCAAGGCCCTGCTCTGACTTTTTTCTTCCCCCTTCCCCCACCAAGATGGGGCCAATTCTCCTTTTAAAAAGACTGTAGTATCATTTGCACATTCATCTAAATGTACACTGAAGGGCAGGGATTATTTTCGCCCTTATCCCCCAGAATTTAGTACAGTACCTGATCCAAAGTAAATGCTTAACAACTATTTGCTGAGTATAAATTGTCCAAACAATTTAACAAAGGGGTTTGTGGTGGGGAGGGAATGTATGTATCTTGAAACAGCAATTTCAAGGAAAAGGTGAGCAAGAAGGGACAACTGTTCAAATTATGTTTGAATCTGAAAAATATCTGAATGTATCTCTGATGTCTTCACCATACATGTTCCTTTGAACAACACAAATCAAAGTCCATTTGTGCCTATCCACAGTGATTCTTTTCCATGTTTTCCCACAAGTTCACCACTGGGGGCTTTAAATGACATTCTGGGAACTTTCCCCACTCTCCTGGAACAGAGGTGGGGAACCTGTGGCCTCAAGGTCACATATGGTCCTCTAGACCAGCCTCACTTGAGGACCTAGAGGGCCACATGTGACCTAAAGGACCAGACGTGGCCTCAAGGCCACAGGTTCCCCACCCTTGCATCTCAGGTATATGAGCCAAGTATACAAACCATTTACCAGTTCTCTTTCTCTCACTCTTGCCATGTAACATGAAAAGATGATAGAGACTACCATCTTTTTTGATCACATATTTCTTTGATGACATTTTTCCAGTTATACTTTGTAGTTAGCTATTGTAGTCTACTCACACCAAGTAAGAAAGCAGGGAAACAAACACTGAATAACTAACTACCATGTACCAGGCACTGTGCTAGGACTTTACAAATATTATCTCATTTTATCCTCAAGACACCCTGGAGAGTAAGGTGTTATTTTTATTATTATTATCATTTTACAGATGAGGAAATTGAAGTGGACAGAAGATAAGTTACTTGCCCAGAGTCATCCAGCTAGTAAGTTGAGGCCAGATTTGAACTCAGGACTTCTAGTCTCCAGACTCAGTATTCTATCCACTGTGATACTTATCTTCCTCATCATTTCCCTCTGAGTGATACTTTTAATTCTTTGAGACTATAATGTTCCATGATTCTCAGACATATAATAAGACCGGAAGAATATTGGTATTAAAACATGGATTTTTTTTCAGGGAGACTTTGGATGTCATTAAAGAAACTAAACCATTTACCAATTGCTATATGACCCGTTCTCCAATTCCTGTTTAATTTTGGACAACTTATAGTGCACTTGTTTTGTTGTTGTTCAGTCATTTCAGTTGTGTTTGACCTTTCATTTCCCTATTAGGGATTTTCTGGACAAAGAGGTTGGCATGGTTTGCCATTTGTTTCTCCAGATCATCCTTACAGATGAAGAAACCGAAACAAAAGTGACCAGGGTCATAGAGCTAATCAGTGTTCTGAGGCCAGGTTTGAACTCAGGAAGATGAATCTTCCTGACTGCAAGCCTGGTGTTTTATCTCTTGTACCAGCTAGCCATCTATTTGCCCATTTGTACCATCCCTAGAAGATATTCCTGTAGAGATGGACAATTATAGGTTACCATTTTAGCTGCACTTTCATTCTAAACAAGCTTCCTTTGCTACTTGATTTTCCTGTGTGGATGGTGAGGTCATGTTATTTTGAAGGTTTATAGCCCTTCTCTAGGAGATTGTAATGTTCCAGGACTCGACGCAATATCGTCCACAAACAGGAGCATCTGGATACCTTCATCATCCACAGAAAAACCCTCTTCCATTTGGAGCCCACACTGGATATTCTCTCCCACACTGACTAACAAATTTAGGGAGTATGATTCTTTGTTTTATGTCTTACTTGATATATGTGGTCAGAGAGTCATTGAATAAGACACCTGCTGGAATGGAAGTTACAAGGCAGAATCTTGCAGTGCTAAAAGCTTTTTTATTAAACATTTTATAATCAAAAAGTAGTAAGTACAATAAGATTTTTAAATTTCTCTATTGTTTTGCTAATTTTGTGACAGCAAACATTGTATATTGTAAAAATTATCACTTCCACAAGCTTCCCTTCTCCCTACTCATTCTCACAGAGGATACCCTCAATAAATAGGCATGTTATTCATGTAAAATTTATATATAGATGAGAAAGCAAACATAGAATTTTTAGCTCTTTAAAAGGGTATTTATGTTGAAGATTTTTTCCCCACATTTCTACTCTCCCATTCCTTCAGATATACCATGAATCAGGCCCTTGGACTCCTCCCAATTTATCCCCTCAGAACAGGCCTCTTGCACGTATACATTGGGCAACACAGCTGCTTCTCTTGTCTGTTCTCTCTGGTGCCATGGCTACTGCTCTTGTTGACTTGTTTCTGTTGTGTCCAACTCTTCCTGACCCCATTTGGGGTTTTCTTGGTAGAGATACTGGAGTGGTTCACCATTTCCTTCTCCAGCTCATTTTACAGATGAAGAAACTGTGGCAAACAGGGTTAAGTGACTTGCCCAGGGTCACACAGCTAGTCAGTGTCTGAGGTCAGATCTGAACTCCTGTCAGCTTGACTTCTGGCCCAACACTCTACTCACTGTGCCGCCTAGAGAAAACTTATTAAAAGACCTAAGTGAAGTCATCCCAAGGGCAATTAACGATGAAAATGGCAGAAAGAAAACAGAATAAAAATGGCAACCATCATCATCAAGGAAAATACAGGCACCCCTCACTTGAAATCTAATACAAGCATAAATATCTTTAAATAAGGAAGAAATGACACTCGGAGAAGCTAGGTGAAACAGTGGTTAGAGGGCCAGGCCTGGGGTCAGGAAGACTCATCTCCTGAGTTAAAGTCTTTTCTCAGATATATACTAGCCGTGTGATTGAGGACAAGTCACTTAACCCTGTTTGCCTCAGTTTCCTCATCTGTAAAAATGAGCTGAAGAAGGAAATGGGAAACCTCTGCATTATCTCTGCCAAGAAAACTCCAAATAGCGTCACAAGTGGGACAGGACTGAACACCACCAACAACAATCTTTCTCTAAATTACTTTTAATCTCTGCATTATGAAGTGACCTCGCTCATAATCTTCCCAAGATCAAACACTTTGAGCCTTGGGAGAGATGTCAGTGTTCCTCTAGTCCAGCTAACACTCAAAATGAATTCCCATTATAATGCACTTGATAAATGATCATCTAATAACTGATCAAATGATTCCAATAAAGGGGGATCCCCTTACCATCATAGGCTAAACATCCCCAATTCCTTCCAACAATCCTCATATGAAATGTTCACGAGTCCTTTGGACTTCTCTGTCATGCACCCTCACCAAATATCTTCCCTTTCCTTCTCCCTCTCTCTCCTTCCCTCCTCCTCCTCTTTCCACTCTCTTTTATGTGTTGTCTTTGCCCATTAGGCTATAAGGTCTGCAAGGGCAACAGTTGTCTTTCTTTTTCGTATTTGTATCTATGGCTCAGTGTCTGGTCCATAGAAGGCACATGATGTTCATTGACTGACTAGCTGATGAAACCGATTCTCTCAACTCCTGTGAGCTATCCTTTCAATTACATACTATTCCTTTTTTCTTCAATTTTTTATTATAGTGAGAATGTCACGATGCATCTGGTTGATGATGATGATACTAATAGCAATGATAGTGACATAGCTAGAATTCATATGTTTTAAGGTTCGCAAAGCACTTTAATATATGCAATCTTATTTTATCGTCACAACAACCCTGGACGGCAGATAGTTGTTATCATCATTTCACAGTTGAGGAAACTGTGAAAGACAGAGATTAAGTCCCTTGCCCAAGGTCATACAAGTAGTTAAGAAGTATTTGAAGCAGGATTTGAACACAGGTCTTCCTGACTCCTGGACCAGTGGGTGATCCAGTTTATCCAGTAATATATTCACTCAGGTCATTAGACAAGATTCTCATATTTTAAGGACCAAGAGTTAAGTTGGTTGTGAAGGCTGAAGTTAATAGGTTGTCCAAGAACTACATGATTCTTAGCACCATCATTCTGCCATATATTCCTGAGGAATAGTTTATACTTTTCTTTATTTCTAATTTCCTATGAATCCTGACACAGCCAAAGGATTCACCAACAAAGAGTCATCCTACTGGTGATGAACCTCTCCAAACTTATGAGAAACTGCCCCTGCAAAAGCAAAATCAGGTGTCAGAACTGGATGCTAAAGTTACCTAACACGGTCAAAACTTAGCCTCACTCTCTGTGAAACTCTGGACTATCTGCACACCATGAGGTGGCATTCCTGGACGATCTCATGGATATTGTGTAGATGCAGATTCTGCAGTTGGTCATCACGAGAGTGAAAAATACACTGAAAAATAGGATTCGTGATTAAGAAATGAATGAATCCAAATGCATATATGCGACTATTTAGAAAGTTCTTTATATATTTTAAGCTTTTATTTTGAGAAGAAACTACATGTAGCAAGTCTAACAACCAAACAACATAGCAAAAAAATGAGAATGGCTATATCTTAATATCAACAAATAGGTGGTCAGTGGTCAAGGGAGTCATTTCTGAATTAGTTGTCTATGTCTAGTCATAATTACCTAGCTACAGAAAATCAGCACCAAATTAGAAGAAAAATTAAAGATGAGAAGACACTGAATGTAATTACAACTCCCAGATGACCTAGTCAAGCTAGTTGTTGAAAGTGAACAATGGAAAATGGACAAAGTTGAAGGCAATAATAGATAATCATTATTTCTTACAAAAGAGTAACTGATATAAATGTGGGGGATTGATCAGAGGATACCTTATTAACTGGTTTCTTCTAACCTACTTCATGAAATTATAAGTTTAAAGGGCAGGTAATAGAGGAAAGGAGGCATAAGGATCACTCCTGTCAGAGTTTAAGTGACTCATTTGTATCTTGTAAAAGGTGGATGGCCAGTGTAAAGTAAGTGTTATGAAGTGCTTCTATATTTTTTTACTCCTTAAGGAGGTATGAAGCTATTTGGTCAACTTGATGGAATTATATAGTGACTAGTCATTGGATAGGGGAAGAACTAGTCATGTCCCTGGTGGTTTCAAAGAAGATTAAATTCTGAGGAGTCAGTCCAGAGAGGAGCTATGGGAATTGAAAAATGAGATCTCTCTGAAGAGTGGATTCAGCTATTGAGTACTTACTTGTTCTTCACTTTTCCCCTCATTCCTGCTGGAGAGTGCAGAGTGTGGAAGGGGATATCTCTCTCTTCCCCCACCCCTTGGCAATGGCATCTTGCCGAAGCATACAGCCATAAGAAATGCCTCATCTAGCTGAGAATAGACACAGAGAGTTGAGCTGTTGAGTGGAACAGGTTCAGAGAACAAGCTGAGTGTCCTGTCCAGCAGAGACACTTCAGTCAGGGGATCAATGTGAGAAAGCAATAAGAAGATAAAAAGTATTAGGGCACCGAAGTGGTAGAGGTGAAAATTGTCCAGGCTGTGTGTGTTTCCTAAGTGTATCACGCTCTGTGAGTGATCTCCATATGTGGTTCTTACTCTTTCCACTGGGGCTATGTGTATTTGCTAGAGAAAGTCCTCCAGGTTTACAAGAGAAATGTTATATGTTATGCTGCTAGTGTTCACACTATACCAGGTCAGTAAATACTTTTCTGTTCACTTTTTTTCTCTAGCTGATTAGACTAAAGGAAAATACACTGGGTGGGAGGAATTTGTGAATTATAGAGATGAGGATCCATCGAGTACATTGAACCCTAAATTCAAAGCTGAAAGTTCTTGAGAGGATTCAAAAACCAAGTGTAATTTGAGGATAGATAACCTACAGGGGGTGCTATATGAAATAGTTATCACAATAAAGGTCAAAAGATCCCAGAAACCACAGCATTTAGCCAAGATGATCTTTTTTCCAAGAAAAACACAACCACCAAAACAACATTAGTTCTAACAATAATGATAACAGCTAATATTTCTGTAATGCTTTAAAATTTGCATATATCATCTTGTTTGGTTTAGAGAGTGAATTAATTTGTAAAATATTAGAGAGAAGAATTATGGAAGATTTTGAGGTTTATTGCCTCACAAAATAGTGACAAACATTAGAGAGGTCAACGTGGGACCCAACTGTGCAGGGCATCAGAAAAACCTGTATTTTTGGAACTTGAAGGAGAGCAACAAACAGACCAAAAAATGAACATATTTTTCAGCATTTCCATATTTCATCATTTATGACAGTGGAGTCACCAACATTTGGATTCATATGTCTTAGGACATGGTATGCTATGTGACAAAGAAGAAATGGCATGTAAAGTCAGAAAAAGGAACCGGACCGGACTGAGGACATACAGAAGAAATCCAAGTTGGAGGCAACCTATTTTAAGGGCACTAAAGAATTGATTTTCAAGATTATCTCAAAGGGGAAAAAATATCACATTGTCAGACACACAACTGAGCAGAAAGTAAAGTGTAATGTAGAGTCCTGCTATGTTTATTCTTTGTTCATTACAAAAAATTAATTTGATTGCGTACAATAAGACAGAGCAGAAACAAATGAGTTCCTCCAAAAAGATTTTGCATGTGGTATCTCATTGATTCCAGCTAGAGATCCCAGAAGGAGCTGGTGCCATGGAAGCCTTTCCTTTTAAAGTCCCTTCTTTTCTCTTTTCTGGATGATCTCTGATCTCCCTATCCACACTTCCATGGGAGAAAAATCCAGAGCTCCTACTAAACTGCGACCTCTTCATCCATTTGTCCCTTCTCAACATTGATGAGACAGGACCCTCCACCACCCTGCCTCACCCCCTCTTGGGCAGGGCAGACATGGCTGCTTGTATCACTTAGATAAGCAGGGAATCAACAACTACAAACCTTCTGATAAAATGAAGGACAACTGGGCCTTACCATCTTACCCTGTTACTGAACATTAAGGTCTATTGGGCTTTTCCATTAACCTTGCAGCTGACCCCTCCTGCATTTTTTATCTCCCAATTAGAACATGGTTTTCTTAAGAGAAGGGACTGACTTTTCTATTTGCATAGCTATAGTGCTTGGCACACAGTGAGCTATTAATAAATACTTTTAATTCATCCATTCCTGATTCTCATTTTTAATTTTTGTTCTAATTTGGTATTGATTTTTTACCTGTGTTGTAATTAATGATCTGGCTACATATTCAGAAGTGTCCCAGGAATAGCATGGTCAGAAAAGAAAACAATAGTTAGGAATAACAGATTGATAGCTAAAGGTCCCTCCTAGGCTATGAAATACTAGAACACCTTGGAAAAGGCCCCTAGCGTACCAGGTAGATCTACTAAAGTGGATTTGTAAACAAAAATCACATGAAAGGAGAAGGCACAATTAGCATTGTTGGATGGCATATCTACATTAATGAGATCTTAGATACATCAGAGCAAATCACTCCTGATTTGGGTCAACATGAAGTTGGACTTTTAATTTAAGAATTAGGAGCTCTTATTTTATTATTGCAACTGATTTTCCAATAGGCAAATCATCTACCCAATATAGTAACATAGCCACCGCTGTGATGCCAAACAATGAAATGGTTCATTTCTTAGTAGCTCATTAAATTTCTTCATGCCCATTTCTCTCACCCTAAACGACATTTCATAGCCAAGTTCCTTGGGGAAAAAGCTGTCTCCCCTTACTGCGTTGCCTTTCTCACCTCCCACTCATTTTTAGCTCCTTGTCATGTGGCTTCTCTTCTCACCACTCAACTACCATTGCTCTCTTCCAAGGTCACCAATAATCTACTGTTTCAATTTTTTCCCTAAGTCTTCATATTTCTTAACCTCTTAGAATGAATAAACTGACAATCTGAACTATACCCTCTCTCTAAAAATGCTTTCCTCCTTAAGAAGTCATGGTACTTCTCTGCCTTGGTTCTCTTTCTACCTGTCAAATTGATCCATCTCCATCTCCTTTGCTGAATCATCATCAACCTCCTAAGTGTAGGCATGGTTCAAGAGGTTCTGCCCTGGGTCCTATTCTTTTTTCTGTTCAATTTCTTAATGATCTCATCAGATCTCATGGATTGAGATACATAGATATCTACATAGATATAGATAATTCTCATATCTATGTATCCATCCCTCATTTCTCTTAAGTTGCAGTCCTGCAGGCCCAACTCCCTATTGGACATCCTCACCTGGATATCCCATATGTATCTCAAAAACAATGTGCCCCAAACATAACTTCCTCTCTTTTACTCTAAACGCATGTAGGAATGACCATACTGCTCCTTCCTTTTAACTTTCCTCTATCTCCCTAGAGCACCACAGTTCCTGCAGTCACCCAAGTTTACAACCTATGGTTCACACTCAACATTTTCCTCCCACCTATCCCCTCATGTCCAATCAAGAGTTATAGCTTGATGACTCCAACGCATTCTATCCCCTCTAATTCCTCTCTAAATACACTGTAAACATTCTGGCTTAGGCCCTCTTCACCTCTCCCCTGAACTGTTTCAATAGCCTCCTAATTGGTTTCTCTGCCTCACACCTCTTATTATTCACACAGTTTCAAGTGGATATTCCTAAAATACAGACTAAATCATGTCACTCCCCTGTTCCAGGGATTCTTCATTGCCTTTAAGATAAAATACAATATCTTCTATATATAGCATATAATGCCCCTCACATATGGGCCCTAGCTTATCTCTCCAAGGTAATAACACATTACTCCTGTTCATATACCAATCAAACATGCTTTTCCTGATCTTGACACTATATCTGGCTAACCACACCCACCCACCCATCATTCCACCATTTTTCTGTCATTTTGTTACATGTATACATCCGTTTCCCTTCGGCTACATTCATCATCTTTGTGACATGTCAGACCAGGGTATCCTTCCCCAACCACCACCCTCCTTTATATATTGTGTTCCCATATCAGAATGTAAGCTCCTTGAGAGTAGGGCCCATACATAGTAAGTGTTTAATAAATATTTTTTCATTCATTCTTTCATCCATTCATTCATTCATTCCTTCATTCATTCATTCATCGCATTCCATTTATAATCCCTGGGCATTTGCACAGGCGTGTGCTTGGAAAACTGTCTCTCTCCCTAAAGTGAGAGTTCTTTAAGAATCACTTCAAGGGCTACACTTCACAAAAGGACATTCATGGCTCACCTTGCTATTAGTGTCTGTTTCTAACTCTCCCTACCACCACCCCGCCCTCATTTCCATCCACATCACTGTGTGTTTAGTTTGTATATGTCTTGTCTTTACTTCTTTGTGAACATGCTATATCCCTCAGGTTCTGGAGTATAGGATATTCCTAGTTTTTTATTTGCACTCTCAGTGCCTTGCACAGTATCTGGTCTAGTAGTCACTAAATCAATGCTGTTAATTAAGTGATTGAATACTTTGCCATGGTAGTTAGGACTCAGACCCATCCAATAAACAGAAAAGTACATGTGATATTCTGATGAATTAACAGATCAAAAGTGTTATTTCAACTCTAGTTCTTACCTTTTCTATCATCGCTTGGTTTCCTACTCATTTACATAGGAGCAGCTAGGTGGTGCTGTGGATAGAGCACCAGTGCAGGAGTCAGGAGGACCTGAGTTCAAATCTCACCTGAGACACTTGACACTCACTAGCTGTGTGACCTTGGGCAAGTCACCTAACCCCAATTGCCTCATCCTGGGTCATCTCCAGTCATCCTGATGAATATCTGGTCACTGGATTCAGATGGTTCTGGAGGAGAAGTGAGGCTGGTGACCTTGCCCAGCCCTCCCTCCCTCAAAACAAAGTCAAGTACAAGTCATGTCATTATTTCTCTGATGGCGTGGTCTTCTTCAGCAATGAAGGACAAACACTCATTTACATACACTGAGTTTGTTCTCATATAGAGAAATGGATAACTTAAACTGATTTAAGTATCCCTATCTCAATCAAAATGGAACAATGGAAAAGCTAATGCTTATAATTATAATATATTATAATCTAACGATTATAAGACAGAAAACTATGATCAAATCCCAGTACATCTTACTATCTATATGACTATGCACCCCTTTTCTAGAACTGCTTTGACATCTGTATAATTACATGGGTGGATCCCTCCCCAAAAAAGAATTCTTTTCACTTCTGATTCCTGTGAGGCTCTGAATCAATATCATCATCATCATCATCAGTATTTATTAAGTACCATGCTACCTACTGTGCTGTTCACTGAGCATATGAAAAAAAGAGGGAACCAGTCCTTGCTTTCAAGGAGTTCACCTTCTGATGGGAAAGACAAAACATAAGCAACTATGTGCACAACGTAAACTCTATACATAATGTAAACAACGTGTAATCTTGGAGGAAAAGGTCTCTTGCAGAGAGTTCAATTGGCTTCTAACAAGATGGCAAAATAAAAGATTGCATTAACCCTCTCTCTGTCCATTCTCACCTCAAAACATGAAGTAATGTGCAAAATAAAGTAATAAAAAAATAAAGAATAAGAAGGGGAAAGGGGACAAAACTCCCCATAATATAAACCCCATTGACAGAATAACAGATGGTGGCACTCTAGGCATTGATGGAATCATAGACCCATCATACTATAATTACTATTAACCATTCTTTGCTTGGGTGCTTGACCCATTCTTCAAGGTCTACACATGGTTCCATGTGACTTTCAAGTGCATTGTCCACCATGACACCTTAGTATCTATGAGTTTCTCATTGGAAATGACTGATATTTTCACTTAGTAAATTCTAATCCAATCACCTAGTGGAAGAGTACCTTATGAGAAGGGTCTAAACTGTAAAGGGATGATTACTTTGCTACCTAGAATAGAAAGTCAAGATGTCTGTGGCAGGAAGGATGAAAAGACATATAAATCCAACCAACACTCAGTGCATCAAAACTTCTAAGAAGGCAATTGAACTAAATAAAGGAGAGAAAAAGAATAGTCACAAGAGGAAAAAGAAAGAGTATTTCTGGATAGATGGTTGAGTAAGATGTTTTAACAAATGCCAGGTTCATTCAAAGAAATGTGGGAAGGTTGGGAAAGGGTGGAACTTGAGCAGGGTAAGTAGTGGAAAGAAGGCTGAAATTAAAGTAAGTGAAAAAACAAAAGGAGAAGAATGAAATGGCAATTGGACCAAAATCCCAATAAAACACAGAAAAATGGGTGACAAAAGAAAACCCAACAATTTGCTACATTAAAGAAATATACTTAAAACATATACACATATATGGAATAAAAATGTGGGAATGGAACACAATGTATTATATACTTCAGGAGATTTCAAAGAAGTTAAAGTCATGATTTCTGGTAAGACAATTAGAAATATTGTTAACTAAGAGTAATAAATGGTAAAATTATATCAAATTAAAAGACACGATCAATAGTAAAATAAAATCATTATTAGATATATATATGCATATATATGTATGTGTGCATGTATCAAATGGGATAGCATCTAACTGCCATAAGGAAATGGTAGACAAATTGGATTAAGACATTTATATAATAGAATCACAGGAGACCTTACTTTCATTCTCCCCAGAGTTGAATAATAGAAAAATAAGCAAAAAGAAAACAGAGAAAATGATCAGAATATTTGAAAACTTAATATCATCAAAAGACTTTGTTATTTCTGAATATGAATATTAAAGAATACACATTTCTCATCATTATTTAGAACTTCCACAAAAATATGCTCACAGGAAATAAAAAAAAGAATAAATATAAAAAGCGGTAAAAGGAAATACATTTTTTGAAAAGACATCACAATAAAATAGTAAACAAATGTTATAGAACACAAATATGTATACTCATTTATATAGTAAAAGCATCCTAATACATCATAGAAGCAATACATTTTAAATGAGAAAATATACCTTTATAAAATGTAGATATACCACTTATCAGAGCAAAATGTCCACATTTGACTATATTAATATAAAAATATGAAAAAGAATGAATAAACCGAGAATAAACATTTTAAAACTAGAAATAAAAAAAATACTAATGAACTCAAGATAAGGAAAATAAGAAATTTTGAGTATTAGAGAAAATACATGAAATTGGATATAATTTTCTAAAATTATTAGGGTAACCAAAAGGCAATATGTTGAAATAAAATTAGACTATTTGGTTCAGAAAAAGCAAGAGGAAAGTAAAATTGTCATATATAAATAAAGTTAATTCACAATGAAGATAGAAAATAAAATGATCAAATATTATTATATACAATTGCAATCTAGAAAACTGAGAATTCAAATGAAACTGATGCTTTATAAAAAATACTGAAATTAATAAATTAGGAAATAAAGGTAGTAAATAATGGGAGCTCAAATATAGAGACTTAATAAGGAGTCACAAATGAATTATTGGGAGGGAACTCAGAGGCCAACTAGCATAGCATGTCTTTAAACAAAAATCCCTTGTAACACATCTGTAGTCAGTGATCACTTAAAAGTCTCTATGGAAGGGTAACCCACTACCTATTAATTCAAACCATTTGGCTGCAGGATAGCCTTAATTAATAGGTATTTAGAAGGGGGCAGGGAATTGTTAAGCGACTTGTCCAGGGTCACGCCGCTATTAAAAGTCAGGTATCTGAGGCTGTATTTGAACTCAGGTCCTCCTGATTCCCATGGCAGTGCTCTATCCTCTGTGTCACCTCATTGTTCTTATAGTGTTATTGTTTTTATTTGTTTGTTTGTTTATTTGTTTTTCCCCTAGTAATAGAGATGATGCAAGCTAATACCAGAGACCCAGTGGTACTTATAGGGAAGATAGATGATACCTGGCAGCTTATAGTGAAGCACAGGGAGCTGAGCAAAGTCATCGTGCCTATCCCTACATCTGTTTCTGATCTCATCAACACTGTAGACCAGATAGGCAGCCCAGGCCCAGAGTGAGTGGTATGGGGCTATCAGCCTTACCAATGCTTCTCCCCCTCTATTTCTGTGTCTGAGACTACTCAGGAACAGCTTGCTTTCAACAGAGAAAGAATCCAACATACCTTCACCGTCCTTCCCTAGGACTGCCTGAACTCTTTTACTAACACATTATGGTGAGCAGAGGACTGGGAGACATCTCCTTTCCTGAGGACATTGGTGTACACCATTACAATGACAACATAATTTTGAATGGACCAGATGAAGTCACAGTAGCAGAGGCCCTCGATCAGGAGGTGGCCCACTTGGGAGACAAAAGGTGAGAAATCAGCCCTAAGAAAATGAAGGATTCATTCCTTTCAGCCTAGTTTTGGGGAATTCAGAGGGCAGGGAAATCCTCGAGGATTTCAGGCATAGTCCAAAAGAAGCTACTGACACATGCTTCCCCATGATCTTAGAAGGAAGCCTAGAGACTTCTTGGACTCTTTAGATTTTAGAAAACTTACATTCCCCACCTGAATATTCTGATGATCCCTATTACCAAGTCACACCCAAGTCAGTGTCTTTCAAGTGGGACCCCAGAGCAGGTTATATCCCTGGAAGACATAAAACTGACTAACCAGCGTGCTCTCTTCTTGGGTCATTATGAGTCTGTTAGGCCCATTTTTCTGAAGGTCTCTAGCCATGAAGGTCAGGCTGAGTGAAGCCTTTGGCAGACATTGATAACTATGCGCTAGAGCTTAGACTGGAAGTAGGACCAGTGCTAAGGGGTAGGAGAAGAGAGAGACAGTCTGCCACGAGAGAGAGAGTCTGCCACTCTCTCAGTTCCCGGGCTTACTTACTAGTTGGTGGCAGTTGGTCAGTGGTAGGTGATAGTGGCAGTTAGTTAATTGATAGTTTATTGTGATAATATATAAGGAAGAGGTCAGAGAACTATTAATAGGATTTCACCTAGCTTTCCATTAAGACTTCCTTTTAAAATACTTATTTCCATTCCCCTCTGTGTTCTTGCAAATTCCCACTCAATTTAGTATTTTGACTTGTGAAATTGAATGTAAGCTCCTTGAAATTCTTAAAGTCTTGTAACCAGCAAAACACAGTGTCATCACCCAAATATTCACATCAACATGGCCCTCGTTTAGCATGTATCTCTGATGGGTGCTGATGTGTCCCCCAAACAACTATAGGAAGTGAGGGCATCAGCAATATTCCTCCATTGGTCCTGACCCCAAAGGGCAGAGCCTTTGATCGTCTACTCTTATACTCTCCAAGTCCCAGAGCATTTGGCTGGACCCATGACCACAGCCAAATATCTAGCACACATGAAGATATTCTCTGCCTCATCCCTCAAGTTTCTCTCATGTGCCAGCCATGTACTCTGACCTCAGCCACCTGGAAGGACTTTACCAGTACCTCTGTTCCCTAGGGTAGCTCTAGTTACCAGATTAGAGGCTATTGAAATTTAATTGTATATGCCTCTCTTGTAGCATATGGAACTTTTGGATAAACAGGCAAAATGGTGTTCCTCAGGAGCTAGGTCCTTATGGGTTGGAACCCAGTGGGTCAGTTGAGAAAGCAGGGTTCCAGAATCTGGACTGGAGGCTTTGTTGTTGTTCAGTCTTTTCTAGCTGTGCCCAACTCTTCATAGTCTCATTCGAGGTTTTCTTGGAAAAAATACTGCAATGGTTTGCCATCTCCTCATTTTACAAATAAGGGAACTGAGGCAAGCAGAGTTAAGCGATTTGCCCAGGGTCACAAAGCTAATAAGTATCTGAGGCCAGATTTGAACTCAAGAAGATGAATCTTCCTGACTCCAGGTCCTACACTCTTTCCACTGTGCCACTTTGCTGCCCCTGAATTTAACATTAGAGACAACTTATTTAGTGATTTACTAAGAGTTTGGAACAATATTGGATGTGGCCATTTATGATGGTCTAAAACAAGTTTAATTTTTCCCTTTACTTGTATAAGTAGGAATTTGAGGGTGGCAGGGAGGGGAGAGAGGCAAAGGAATATTTCAGCTCACCACATTTTCTCCAGCTATAGGGCAGGCAAGCCAGACTGGCTGTAGCACTCTGAGAAAGAAACAGAATGTAGCATGTGCCAAGCAAGTCGAATCACCATCACCATCCCAACCACCACCTTTCCTCAGAACCAATGTAGGCAGGCCACGGCTCTGAACTCAAATGAGCAGTAATTGTGGAAGAGTCTGCCTCCTCACCTCCACTAATACCTACAGCTGACCAATTACCACCAACTACTAAGTAAGCCCAGGAACTGGAGGAGTGGCAGACTCTCTCCCATCCCCTCCCCCTTACCACTGGTCTTACTTGATGTCTAAGCTCTAGGGTAATCCCAAGAAGCAGGCACCATAGAGATGTGGCCTGGCAACTGCTCCTGAGAGTACTGTAGCCACAGCTACTGAAGACCCAGAATCGAAAGTCTACTTTTTTTATTTTATATCCCAAGTGGTTAGCACAGTGGTATGAATAAAATATAAGCTTAATGTGTTTATTCTTTCATTAAATATTTTGAATTTATTATTATTAATTACCCTAGGTTATTTGTCAATGTCTCAGTGTTTATGCTAGAACCATGGAACAGTTGGTTTTTTCATTTTTTTAAATTGGGAAACACGACAGGTTTGTGTTTCTTATATATGTGAGATCTGATACATGAGTTAGGTCCATGGACACTCAATGCAGCAACATTTTGGGTTAGTGATGCTTTAATTTTTGTCCTGTCTCTTCAAACTTCTTTTTCCTCAAATTATTTATAATGAAAACTGATACACACAAAAAAACTTGATAGAAAGTTTTTTAAAAAGCCTTTTTGATGAGAAATGGTTACAGATTATAATATACACTTTCTCTAGACAGGCTGATTATGCAGCACTCATGGTAATAATTCTGAATTGATTCTAGAACAATAAGAAATAAGAAAGAATTTTTAGCCATGTGTTGGAGTTTGATCACTTTCTGAGTGTTCACTGTATCAGCTTGAATGCAGATATCACACGCTACATTTGTTCTCTAACTCCAAAAGTTTGAGGTATGGACGACAAAGCAGACCATTTTGACAAGGACACTAAACTGCTGTCGTAGCATTTGCCTGCATAGAAATCCTTAGATTGATGCAAGGTTCTCTGAAAGCACTGGGTCAATTTAGGAAATTTTTTAATAATTTGCCTCTAAAAACATCTCATCGTATTGGTCTCTAACATAGTATTATATTGGAATATTTGACACCAAGGTGCTCTAAATATTCAGATAATTATTGAAAAAACATGGAACTTAGAGGTAAGAGATCTCAGTTTAATTTTGGCTTTGACACTATTTGTATGACCTTAGAAAAGTCATTTAACCTGTTTGGTCCTCAATTCCCTGATCTGTTAAATGAGGGGATTGGATTAGATGATCTTTAAAGTCCCACTCTAAATATGTATCTTAGGCAGTCAACAAGCATTTATAATGCACCTACTACGTGCCAGGGACACAAAAAAAGGGAGAAGACCATCCCTACAGTCAGGAAGCTCACGATCTAAGGGTGGAGACAACATGTGAGCAACTATGTAAAAACAAGATATACACAGAGAAGTTGGAGATAATCTCAGCTGAAAGACACTAGCATTAATTATGGGAGATCAGACAAGGACAAGCAGACCCTATACTGGCTTCGGCAGCTCACTCTGCCTTCAAGAAGGCCTGAGTTTTAATAGAAACGCGTCTGCCTTCCTTCCTCCCAAGTTCCCACCTCTTTCAGGCAGTCTGCCAGCTGAAGCCAAAAGAGAGAATCCTAGCACATTGTCCCAAACTCTAGCCAGAGCGCAAAAATAAACCGTCCCAGAATTTATTTCTTTTAAGAAAAATTGCTTATTCAAGCCTTACTTTTCTTGTTTGCCCCCTCCTCTCCTCTCCAAACACTTTTCTTCTAACATCATGCTATAATGGTGCCATCTGTCTCACTGCCAGACACACACAAAAAGGGAAATCCACTTACAACGAGTTTTGAGGGAACAGAAAAATCAGTTTGTTGTAAGTACACTGGTATTTTTCCCCCAACATCATAATGATGATACTGTCTTACATTTATATGGTGCTTTGCAATTCACAGTGTCTTCATATATATTATTTGATGCTCCAAACAACCCAGGGATGTAGGCCAGGCAAATATTATCATTCCCATTTTACAGATGTGGAATTTGAGATTTGGAGCAAGTGACTTGCTGAATGTCACACAATTATAAAGGTCAACCTGGGCATCAAACACAGATCTCCTTTCATTTTCTGACCCCAGAGGAACATGGCTGCAATTAAGTTATTCAAGTCCTTGTGCCTTCAGTAGAGCTATGCAAATTTGTACCTAATAGCAATGTTTTACTGTAAGTTGTATTTCAAAGAATAGTAATCATAGACTCTCAGAAGGGGAAGGGACCACAGAAATAATAAAGTTTATCCTTACTGAAACAATAATCCTTTTTTTAAAAAAATAGATTATTGATAATTCAAATCTTTGCTTGAAAACCTCCAGTGAGTGGAGGAAAGAACCTATCTTCTTGGGCATAGTTGTAAGGTTTGAACATTTCTCCTCAGATTCATTCCAATATTGCCTGTTTTGCAATTTGTATCCATAACTCCTAGTTCTGTTACAAATCTATTCCATCTTCTGTCTGACTGACCTCAGAATACTTGAAGAAAGTTTTCATGTCCTCAGCTCACACTTCTCATAGAGGCTAAATATCCCCAGTTCTTTCAATCCATCCTGATGTGGCATGATTTCAAATGCCTTTCACCATTGCAACTGTACTCCTCTGACAACCCCTGGTTTGTCAGACTTTCCTGAAATATGTTTTTTGTTGTTCAGTCATGTCCGAATCTTCATGATGGCATTTTGGATATTGGAATGCTTTGCCATTTCCTTCTCCAACTCATTTTACAGATGACAGAACTGAGTCAAACAGAGTTAAGTGACTTGCCCAGAGTCACACAGCTAGTATCTAAAGTCAGATTTGAACTCAGGAAAAGGAATTTTCCTGACTCCAGTCATGGCACTCTATCCACAGTGCCACTTAGCTGCTGATGTAGTACATATGGTACCATAGCTAAGTACAACATGCTAGATATGGTCAGACCGGGGAGGAGAACTCTGACAATATCATCTCCCTATTCCTAGATACTACACATTTATTTTAAAAAAATAAAATTACAGTAATATCTTTGAGTTTTATTCTATATACATTTCTTATACTAGTGTTTGGGTCTGGTTTAGGGTTAGGGTCTAGTGATTGAATAAGCTCCCAAATCATCTAACTACATTAACATATGTTTGATTGTTAAATATCAGGTCTAAACCCAATACCTCTCCCTCTCTTCAAAAATAAAGAAATGTATTCAATAGAGTTAAATAACAACAACAAATGAAAAAGAAGATATAACAAAAAAATTATCACAAGAAGAACTTTAGAGAAATAACAGAAAGTCTTTAAAAATGTGAGTAAGCAACCCCAAAGAACCTTCCATACCATGAATAAAAATTATGGGGGAAAAATGCTAACACCCTAGATGCAAAGGAAAATGCTACGATAACAAGACCCCCATAAATGTTTGAGGAAAAACTTCAATAATTTCCAGATCAATTAACCATAAAAATAAAAAAAGAGAATAGATTATTTAGAACAAACAATGAAAAATCTCCAAGATATTCTATTAAAAAAACCTTCAAACTTAGTTATGCAGATATGGAAGAAAGGATTTCAGAATAAAAACAAAATACAGCAAGGTTGAAAGTCAATTGGGTTCTTCTCTAGAAGACAAAGCAACTCTAAGTTGAATGACAAAGTACAAGAAAATATTAAAATGACAGGTTTTCTAAAATTTAAAAAATAAAGTTAAAAACATGAGTTATACAAAAATATTTCTCATCCATTAAAAAAGAAAATAATTGAATATAGTATTTCAAAAATCAAAGGAAATCAATGTTCACTCCAAAACAACACAGCCTACAAAGTTAAACATAACCATTAGTGAAAATAAAAGGATTTAGCAAAGTGAAGGAATTAAAAGAGTTCCCACTGAATAACTGAGAGGTGAGCTGGGTATCACACATGCTAATTCATCTATGAATAGAAATTTAAGCAAGGATAAAAAAAGTCCATGTATCATGAAAAGAAAGACTAAGCAGAGAAATGAATATTTTCCTGATTGGAGAGAAAGAAACTAAAAAGAAAAGAAAGAGAGGCAGGGAACTGAATTTTGTATATCTTGGAATGAAGAATCAAATATCTTTTGAAAGACTTCAAATAAAGAGACAGGGAAATGAGGACGTTATGAGACATAATCAGGAAGAACAAAGAAAGGGATAAAGTAATTCCTCCTTTGAAGTTTGCGGGTCGTTAAGCAAAGTGCATGAAGCAGGAATAGGAATTATCCCAAAAGGCAAATGGAAAGAGCGGGAAAGAGTAACCAATAAGTCCAATGAGCCAGGCATGGGAAGAACCATGTAATGCCAAGGGATTCGTCAGGTCATTTTTCCAGAAGGGGACTTGATGGGACTCAAAACATTATATCCATGTAGTCAACAGCAGAACCTAGGCTCATCCAAGTCTAGTACACCTAACACAGAGGATCACACGCATGGCACCATCACCAAGTCTGTATTTCTGGGTCCCGCCATCTGTAATAAGGTAGCTAACAGATCATTGCTCTCATAGAGATTGTCTCAGTGCCGATGTTGATATCATGACTTACATTATACTTTCAATCCCTCAGTGTTCCTTGGTATACCAGGCAGGACATCGTCCTTACAGAGAGGCTTGTTAGGGAGGAAGGGAATAATAATAAATTTCTTTCCCTTAGAAAGTCTGTTAAGGTTTCGAAGATATTTTTTTTTTGTCTGTGTTTCCTTTCACAGCATGACTTACATGGAAATGGTTTTGTTATACGTGTATAACCTATATCAAATCACTTGCCTTATCTGTGAAGGGAGGGGAGAGGGAAAGAAGGGAAGAAGAGAATTTGGAATTCAAAATTTTAAAAAAAGAATACAAAACTGTTTTTACTGCAATGGGGGAAAATTAAATTTTAAGTTTAAAAAAATAAATAGCTTGTTAAGGGACCGCCCTCTTTTTTTGCAAGTAAAGTCTGTCTCTCTTCTCTTTCAAGGACAGGAGTTTTTAACCTGAAGTCCATGAACTAACTATCTATCTATCTATCTATCTATCTATCTATCTATCTATATCTATCTATCTACATATATATATCTAACTATATATCTAAAATTGGTTTGTTTTGTAATCTTATTTTATTTTATGCAGGAAAACAACATTATTCTGAGAAGGATTCCATATCCATGGCCAGACTGCCAAATGGGTCCCTGACAAACTAGGATCATATTATTATATATTAACCATTAACTATTATGAGTTGAACAATGCAAAATGGCCCCAGTGACAAGATGGGTGGAGGACAGGGGACTTCTATCATTAGATTACTGGTCCCTGAAGTCCAGTTGCACTCTAGACATGGGGGGAAAGCCAGTTTAAAAACATAATGAAAGATAAGAAAATGTTTATTCTAAGAACAGTGAGAAGGGCAGTGTGGCTGGACCACTGAATGTGGGAGGTAAAGTTCAATGAGGCTGGAAAGATAGATCAGGATTAAGCTATCAAAGCCTTTAAAAGCTAAAGAGAAGTTTATATTTGAACACTGAATGAACAGGGAGACACTGAAGTTAACTGAGTAGGGAAATGATATGTCCAAATTTGCACTTGAGAAAAATGACTTTGGTAGCAATATGTAGTATGGACTGAAGTGGGGAGAGGCTGGAGGCAGGAAGACGGATGAGGATGCTGCTACATTAATTTAAGCAAGTGGTAATGCAGACCTGAATTAAGGCAGTAGCTGTGTGAGTAGAGAGGAGTCAGTGCCAAGAGATATGGTGGAGGCAGAGGCAGTAAATTTGGCAACTGATTATGCGAGGTGAGGGAAAGTGAGCAGTTGAGGATATTGCCATGTTATGAACCTGGGGGTGATGGTGCATTTGACATAGACAGGAAAATTGAGAAAGGGGGAGAATTTAGGGGTAAAGATGATATGTTCAAATTTAGATACGTTGAGTTTGAGATTCCTATGGGACAGCCAGTATAAGATGTCTAATACATATTTGGTGATCTGGGACCAAATCTCAGAAGAGAGACTCAGGTTGATTATACAGATCTGGGAGTCATCTGAATTAAAATGATGGTTAACCCCATGGGAGGTGATGAACTCCCCAAGATAGTGAATATAAAGGAAAAAGAGGACAGGTTGAGGAACACCCACAGTTAGGGTGTATATGTGTATAAATCAGCAAAGGAGATTGAGATGGGGTGGTCACACAAATGAGAGGAGTCGCATACACCTTGAAAGTTAAGAATATCTAGGAGGAAAAGGTAGTCAACCATGTCCAATGCAACAGTGAAAGGAGGGTGAGGACTGAGAAAAGGCCATCAGATTTGACAAATGAGAAATCACTGGTAACTTTGGAGAAAGACATTTCGGTTGAGTAATGAGACAGGAAATCGGATGACTAAGATTTAGAATTAAAGAGTAAATTCTTTCAACCTGATATTATTTGGTGTTAACTATATCAGGTAGCTTAGGCAGTTCCAAGGGTTTCCGTTTGACCCTAATCACAATCCCTTGGAAAGAGGTTGCCAAAAGGGCCTAAATAGGTGCTACTGACTCACAAGATCTCCTGGGACTCCTTTTCTCAGTGGTCTGTCCTCTATAACTCTATGGAAATTGGGGTCTCCTGATGGAATTGTTATGGGTCCCCTATAAGAAAATAACCTGATTCCCAGTGTCTTATAGCTTCCAATCCAAATGGAGTGGAGTTTTAGAGGAAAGACTCAATAATGTTTGTTGATTAGTTGGTTACAACATTTTAAAAGTTTTCCTCACCAGCAGTTGCTTGTGGTTGTCCTAACAGCCCCTAATGAGGTCTAAGTATGCTCAATATTAATTTATTCAATAACCCAACTATGAGCTTTGAAAACAAAACAAGTTGAACAACTTCTCAAGTTATAAATATATTACTCTTCAGACACTTGGCCAATTGTTGGAATTAGCCACAATAAATATAGATTCTTTTTCATAAAGTTCTTGTGAATTTTTATGAAAAAAATGTGTATTTAAAGGCAGACATTAATTTTCAGGACAATTGCGTAGTACATTAAATAATTTCACTGGCTCCCTATGACCTGTAGGTGCAAATAAAAATGGCAGGTATATTTAAAACCTTTCACAATCTTCCAGGGGTAGGGAAATTGTGACTTTGAGGCCACATGTGGCCTTGTAGGTCCTTGGGTGTGACCTTTTGACTAACTGAATTTGAATTTGACTTGAATTCACATTTTACCTTTTATTAAAGGGATTTCTTCTGTGAAATTTGGATTCTGTCAAAGGACCACACATGAGGACCTAGAAGACCACATGTGACCTTGAGGTCACAGCTTCCCTGCTCCTGAACTAAACTTATTCTCCATCTCCAGCTTTATTTCACATTACTAACTTCAAAAACACTGAAGTTTGGCCAAACCGACCTTCTTGCATGTATCACTCGACCTCCACTCTCAGGCCTTTGCATTTGCTGAACCTCCAAGCCTAGAAGTTGTTCTGACTCTTAGAATCTTTAGCTTCCTTTAAGGCTCACCTTAAGGGCTACCTTCTGTAGGAAGTCTTTCTTGGACACCTCCTCTTACTCATCCAGTGCCTTCCCCTCAAAATTACCTTGTATCTATATTTTATTACCTAAATATAACCTAAAAGTTGTCTCCCCTTGCTAAATGATAATCTCTTCAAGAACATGGATTATAACTTTTGTCATTTTATCCCTGTCACCCAGCACAATTCCTGGCACAATGCTGACCTATAAAAAAGAAAATGGAGATCATGTTGAAAGACTCTAGAATTTGAGTGAACTCTCTGAGGACTGTCTTTCACAGAGTCAACCAAATTTGTTAATCTCAGGAAAGAGTATCCTCTTTGTCTCTTTTTAAGTAGCTGAGATGGGGAGTTATTCCCAACAGGCCTTGTAAAGATGAATTCTTGCTTCAGCCAGTTAGCAGACTATGGGTCACCCTCAGCTAGTCAATAAAAATTTATTAAGGGCCTACTATGTGCCACACTCTATGCTAAATACTGGAGATTTGAAAAGAAGCAAAAGACCAGCTCTCAAAAGCTTAAATTCTAATGGGGGAGAAAACAAAGGTATACAAATTAAGTATAAACAGGATAAACAGGAAATCATTAAGAGAGGGAAAGTACTAGTCTTAAGAAAGGTTAGAAAAGTCTTCCTGGAGAAGATGGGATTCTAGTTGGGATTTTAAGGAAGAGATGAGGAAGGAGAGCACTCCAGGCTTGGGTCTATAGCCAGAGAAAATACCCAGAGTGGAGAACCTCACTACACAACCATACAGGTATGGGCTGATCAAACTAGTGAAATTTGAACTAGAGGTTGAGACAGTTGTGGGTTGGGCAAATATTACCAACAGTGGAAGAAGACACGGTAATGAGGGAAAGGGAGGAGTAGCAGAGACCACCATCGCCCTGCGGGGTGGACGGAAGGGGATGGCACCGCATCCTGGGTCACCGACAGTCACCTTGCTATTAGACCCTGGTGACTCTGGAGAGAGAGCGAAGTTGACGACTTTGTACAACTCTGCCTCACTCAAATCCAGTTCACTCCCAAGTCACTGATGTCATTTAACCTCTTCGCGAATGAAGGACAAACAACATCCCTTGACAGAAAGGGTCATCTTATTTGACATTTTGGGGGGCAAAACCTTTAAGAACAGAAAAGGACCATTTATTTGTTACATATGGATACAGACCCATGATTTCATCTTCATGGGGAATTCCAAGAGTAAAATCTCCTTCCATCATTGCAGATGACCACCTGTCTTTGAGAATCTTAAATATCTTCCTAGGGCCCTGCAGAGTTAAGGAACTTGCTCACAGTCACACAACCAATAAGTGTATTAGGCAGGGATTGACTACCAGCCGACCAATTCATTAAGATAAGCTGCTCCCATTTGAAAAGGTAAGCTGTTTTCTGTGGCAAACAGACCTGTGTCTATTTCAGTTGTGAGAAGGAAATGCTCTGCTCATTACCAGAGAGAAACAGACCTCTTTTTGTATCATACCTGCCAACTAAGGTGTGATAATTTACAGCATTACAGTTTAAAGCTAAGAGTTCAAAAAGAGCACAATCAAGAACCAGTTTAGGCAAACACACACACACACACACACACACACACACACACACACACACACACACACACACACACACACACATGCTCTGTTTCCTTTCACCAAAATGCCCCCACCTCCACCCCGAAAGACCTTCAAAGGGAATGTTCCAGAATGGTCTTTGTAGTGGCTATACTCTATTGATTATGTGTTGAGGGACCTTGTTGATTCATTGGGTCCTCTTGAAAGCAGCACCTTCAGGTTGAAAGAGAAACATCCAAGGAGCCAGCAGGCTCTAATTACTAATAGTTGTTCCTTCTGATTTAGTAATGCTTGTTGGGTGCAGGGAGGGGCATCGAGCAGAGCCAGGATCTTCGAGGAAGGGACTGAAAACAAGGCACTAAGAAAAGTCACTGAAAATGTCAGCCAGCCTGACGCAAAAAGGTCCAGGGAGTAGCAAAAACACAGCATATACTTTTTCATCTATGCAATCTGACCCTGGGCCCACGGCCATAATCTTTTTAAGGTTACTGGTGGGAAAACTGCCTCCTGAATGTTTGCAGAGGTCTGCTAACATCCTGTGCCGAGGAACCCTAAACCTCAGGTACTATTTCAGAGGAAATGGACAGTACAGAACACAGACTGAAAATTAACCACAGCAGACCCTGGGCCTAAATCAGTTCCACTAGCCTTTCTGAAATCATTTAAAGGCTGAGGTGGTTGGGGGATGGGGAGGGGTGTTTTTCCACCTTGGACCCTTGCCCAAACACTTTAATAGGTGCAGCAGAGGGAGAGAGAGAGAGAGAGAGAGAGAGAGAGAGAGAGAGAGAGAGAGAGAGAGAGAGAGGGAGAGAGAGAGGGAAAGCAAAAGGGAAAAAAAGAAAAAAAACTATTTAGCTAAGCAATTTAAAAATTCTTTGCAAAAATAATAAAAAAAAAAAACCAGTTTAACAAAATTGCAGCTGTAGCAGGTCTGTGAGGGTAACTTAGTAAAATACTCTGTGGATGGCTACAAACCTCTAATGGAAAGTTGTATAAGTGGCTGAGGCCAAAGTAGGCATTAATTACAATGAAAAATCAGTTTAGTGTAGGCCACAACTAAATTGGAAGCTGGTCCTCTAGGTAAAACAAAGAAAGTGAACAGCAGCCTTAGATTTGATTACACGGCGATACAAGAAAAATGTGCTGTATGTTGTCTATTATTAAAGCTGCTTTTGGGCCCTGTGTGGGGTGCCTAAGGGATTTTAATAAAAAATTAGTAATAGCCAGGCTGCTCTGGCTCACGGTGGCTTTTGGGGAGTATTGGTGGGTTCCAGGCTAGTCCTGCCGTGCAAATTAAGTCATTGCAGACAAGCAGCCTCAGAAAGTGTTATGTGATAGCTAAGTTCAAATGGGGCATTTCTGCTTTAAAAGGACACAGTCCCCTGCTGGAGGCCAATTCAGAGTTTCAAAGAAGCAATAAAATTTCATCAGGAAGAAAGGGGGTGGGGAGAAACACACACACATGCACACACACACACACACACACACACACAACTGTTTGGGGTTTTTAGGTCTTTTGATTATGCCTGGCAAATAGAGATCCAAGTCCATAAACTCTGAACACATAAAATATTGAGGGACCACAAGATAACTGCAGAAAAAGCAACTGTTAACCCAGCTTCTTTCCACTTACAAATGTTAACTCTATAACTCTCTTCATATTGATGTAGTGTTATTAATAATATTGTCCTTATTGCTAATATTACCACTGGGCCCATGGCATGACCACATATATTCAAGCCATGAAACATTAACAAAAGTTCACCCTGATTAAGAAATCAAGACCATAAATCTGATTCTTTATAGGTTGGAAGTATCTGGTACAAAATTGCTTTCTGCAAGTCTCTATAAAGGGAAAATTACTCAGGTTCCCATCCCCAAGCCCTAACTGGAGCACATAGGTCTCATGTTTGGGGTCTGATGTCATAGAGAAATATGTCCTTAGTCCAGTATTAACTCCAAATGAATCATCCTCAAACCAGTCCAGAACTGTGGAGGACATCATACTCATTCAGATGGGATTGTCTATAAGATACAGTCCTCTTTCCATTCCCCAAATAATCATCATCCATAACAGAGGTTCCCTTCCAAGTGGCTAAATGGATAAATTTCAGGGGGCCCATGAACTTAGATGGGAAAAAATACATCATTTTATCTAAAATACATAATTTTCACTAACTTCTAACTGAAATTTAGCATTTCATTTCATTATTTAAAACATTATTCTGAGAAAGATTCCATAGGTTTCACAAGACTGCTAAAAGAGTCCATGACCCAAAAAACATTAAATGCTAGTGAATTCTAGTGAATTTCTAAAATTTCACTTATTGGAACTTTCTCCCTTTAAACTCAAAAGTTTTGATCCTTATTTAAAAGTGAATGCCTCTCAGAAATGTAAAGTTTTGAGCCTTACCAGTCATTTGTAGCTTGAGAAGATGATCTTAGAGAAAATTTTGAGGGTGGGAGAGAAAAAGTATCATGAGGCGATCAAAGCCAAGGAGGAAAGGGGAGAAGCAAAAGGTTGTTGGGTTCTCCAATGACAAATTTTCCCCAAATCACAATTTTCCCCAGCACCAGCCTTGCCTAGAACAAGATAACTAAATTCTTATAAGCATGATGGGACAGGAACCTCCTGTTTAGGTTAGGGGCTTTCTGTCCAGAAGCAAAGGCATGGAGTCAATGACTTCTGAAAGGCTATTGTATGACCACAATACTTCAACTTCATGTGATTTACAATACATGAAGTCAGATGCCCTCACGAACCAATCATGGCACCGGTTCCCATTGGCCAGAGTCAAACAATTCATCCTCTTGTAATCACAGGCCTAAGTTATTCCCAGGCCTCTACCAAGGTGGAAACAAGAAAAAAAGGCTAGAAAAGGAAGGTAATAAAAAGAATAGCTAACTAAACAGAGGATGGAGAGGCAGAGCTGTCAAAACGGTGATGTCTTTTCAGAGGTGGCTGTTCCTCTCAGCCATGGAAAGCCCTGATAACGCTGACCTCTGTTCAGAGCTACCGAGAGGAAGATGTTACAGGTAGCCTTACTTTTCCCAGCACCTTGCTCTGAATTGGTTATATCTCTCACTGCAAGTTTAAAAAACAACTACCACCTTGTGGCAGTGACTAATGTTTTATAATGCGGCAACAATGCCAGTGTCAAAACATGCTGTGCAATCTCTTCTTGTACTGATAATGCTTTACATCTTTTTGTTTTTATAAGTGAGGTGCTCTGCATTTCAGAAGGTACATAGTGATAAGCGATAAGGAAACTTCAGCTATGCCTCTTCTGCTCTGGCTATTGGGCTGAGTTATGAAATCTATATGTATCCTTAGAGCCTCACCCCCTAATAACTAGAGAATAGAAAAAAATATGTAATGATCCATTTTAATCTGTTTTATACAGATTTTTGAAGGCTGCTTTTTAAAGCTTTTTTAGGTAATTTAAGAATTTTTCAAGATTTCCTTAAGCAAAGAGGACATGAAGGCAATTAGCTTTCTAAACTGAAGTTTCTTGCCTGCTGCCTACCAGAACACAGTGATCTTTGCATGGAATTATGTGTGAGCTTCTTGATGTCTGCATACTCAATATCCAGATAAAAATACGGAAAAGTCCTGTCTGATAATGAATCAACGAGGCTTTTGTCAAAGCATCCTGTGCAATATCTTCTTCTGTAAAATGGGGATAATAATAGCACGTTTCACCTCAGTTGTTATGAGAAATAACTGAGATAATATTTGTAAAGCACTTTGCAAACTCTAATGTGCTATATAAACATTAACTCTTAGTTTATTGTAGATAATGTATCATTTTTTTCTTTTATAACATGGGTATCCTATGTTTCATAAGTTGTTATATATAGATAGATAGATGATAGATAGATAGATATACATATACATATATACCTATACAATTTCCCCCAATTGCATCTTAAAACAATTTGTTTCATTTGTTTTTAAATAAGGATCAAAACAAAGTCAAAGAGATGAAGCTTATGGATCATAGATTTTAGTCACTAAGAACTTTAAAGGAAATCCAGATGCAATAACTAAGGCCTGGAAAGGTTCAATGACTTATCCTCAAGTCACAGAGGTAGAGTATGTAACTGAGCCAGAATCTGAGCCCTGGCCTTCGGACTCCAAATCCAGGGCTCTTTGGTGGACCATGGTTCTTCTCATATACCTCCCCATAGATTCCAGCATTGAATGGGTGCAATCCAGACAATTAACATTTTAACCGAATTTCTAAAACTGGCATTAAATAGATATAGTCAGACATTTATTTACTACCTAGTAGTCTCCTCAGAGGAATATCTAGTCAAGAAATTAAAAGAAATAGTCTAAACAATTATAAGATAAAATCAGAAATATTTTAACATGATATTTTAACAGAAATATTTTAACATACAGCTAGAACAGCAATATTCTCTAACTCTGTGAGTTTGCCTGCATCTAGTCACATCTATAAAGACTCTTTGACTGGGCTATTCCCTCATTCCCAGAATGCCTTCCAACCAAGGCTAAATAGTTCCCAGGTCACCTATCAGAAGTATTGGGATAGAGCACACTATATTCACCCAGTGCCTGAGCTACCCTCATTGATCACACTGCCAGAGGAGGCTGCTAGGTACTGTACACACTGAACATACTAACAGAGTAGTCATAGCTTTTGGAGAGTTCAGGATTAACCACCTGTAAGATTAGTAATGTGTAGAATGTCACATTTCTTTCTACCTCTCCCTCTTCTCTCTCTGTCCCTCTTTCTCTCTCTCTCTCTCTCTCTCTCTCTCTCTCCCTTCTTTCCCCCTCCCTCTCTCTGCCTCTTAAAAGCCAAATGGAGGATTTGTATAGTATATAAGATACAAATACATACACTTTTTGCATTTCTAACATATTTTATCACCTTCAGATCAATGGTAAATATTAAATTATAGTAGGAATTATACTCACTGTGACTTAAAACCCTAACTTGACAACCTATGGAGCTATGACAGGCTTAATTTTTTTTCTAATTCAGCCAAGTAGTCAGCTTTCCTCCAAGATTAAACACATCCATATTAATTAACAACCTTAATGAGTGACTGGCCTAATACAAACTTTCTAAAAATGTAATTTTTCTATTTATCTCCTTTGGATCCAGAGCACTAGCCATGGGACTCTACATTTTTCTTGTTATTTTCATTCCTTTGTCCAGGGTCTTGGACTGAGGCTCTCATGCTGCTGACTTTCTGAACACTGCTCATTTGGAGAGGCAGGCTCAGGGCCATGTGGGTATAAAGGATTCAGACACAGGATGAGGCCTCTCCTTATGGAAACAATTATAGGACAGATTCCACCTAGTTTTCAGAACTATGCTAAAGTGGAAGAAGGAAGTCCCTTTTTACTTGCAGGAAAGGGAAGTATAAATGTAGCATAGAAATTTTTAGTCTGTTGTATCTCTGATCAGTGCTCTGATTACTTCTGGCTTTATACTTCTTTAAAAAATCATATTATTCAATTAACAATGACTCTCCCTTGCCCCTATATTAGAATTTCACATGCTCATAAATTTAGAGCTGAAGGCAACCTCAGTGGTCATCTTATCTAATCCCTTAATTTTTACAGCTGATGAAACTGAGGTCAAGAGTGATTAAATGACATGGTCAGGATTGGAAACCAGGTCCTCTGGCTCCAAATCCAGCCCTTTTCACACTGTATTATACTTCTTATCTAAGAAGTACATATAAGGGTCATGGATCTAGCTGTATGGAACCTCAGAGGCCAGCAAGGTCAACCCTTCATTTACAGATTAAAAAACAAACAAATGAAAGGAAGAAAAAGCCCACAACTGAGGCCCAAAAGATTGGCTAAATGAATCTGCCAGTGGTCTCGTAGGCTAGAAGTTCAGTGTATGTTTTTAGATTTTTTTATGCTTACCAACCTTTCTGGATTTAAGTCTGTTTTCTGAGTCAGGAATTGCCCTCATGTAACTAATTTAAGGCCAAATCATTATTTCTGAACAGTAATTCATTTAGTTAACAGAAGTATTGTTTCAGGCTCAAACTTACTTAATTCATATTGCCTCCAATTTGAGAGCTTAAGAGTCAACATATATTGCTTTACTCTGCTGTAAACATCACTGCCTTAGGATACTAACCTTAGAGGTCCATATTTCCAGGTCCTTCCTGAGGCCCCAGTATGGGCAGTCATCAGGAGTAAAATTTAAGAGTTAAAAGCATATTTGAAGAATTAGCCTTATTTAAAAAAATAAGGTGAGTTTCCCAGTCATCCATTTCTGTGTTCAGAAAACCAGCAGGAAAGAAAATTAGCAAAATCATGAATTTACATTTCTATTGTTAACTCTAATCATTTGTTTGAACTAAAGGTTTCCTGCTTTATTACAGTCCTGAGCGTCCATCACTGAGTGATAATAACACAGAATTTCACAAGTCTGTGTAAATTTCAATCAGTCCAGAATTTGTAGCAACAATACAGACTTAGTCAATATTTTCACATGACACTTCTAATTAATGAGTCTCACTTAACCTAAGGGACGAGCGTCCTTCACAATATAAACAGGACGCTGATTCAGGAATGTGTTCAGTGTTCATCCCCTGAGCCTACAGATACCTGTTAAAAGGATTAGAAATGAAAGATAATATGGGTCTCTCTGCTTGGTCTGTGAAACGAAAGTGAGGCAATTTCACTACTTCTGACACCCGTCTCAGTCCTCCAAAGAAGGAAATTGAGAAGATTCTCTAGCTTTGATGTCAGTGCTGAGTTCAGTTCTCCTAAGCTGGACACTGCGAAGGGCCCTGCCATGGCTGCTGCTGCTGCTGCTGCTCCTGCTGAGGATGATGAGGACGATGATGATGATGCTGACCATTAACACTGACACCTTTCAGAAAGTGTAGGCTTGAGTTTGTCCAACCAAGACAGCACCAGCACACAGCCCTCCAGACCTGAGAATTCACACAAACTGTGCAAAAGCTAGTTTCTTATTCCTTGAACAGTGGCCTCACTGGGGTTCAACCCAACATTAGAATAAGAGCAGATGACTGACTCAAAAGTGGCAGTTTTATCAAATTCTATTTCCCCTTTATCCTGCTCTGTCTCTGCCCTCACAGCATCCTGTGATGAATAACAAACTGATTTATTCTGAATAAACATAGTTATCTCGCTTTGCATGCTCCCTCCCAGCTGCCAAATCCCTCTCCAATCCTTGATTAGGATATTGATTCCTTTTTTATATACATATCTAGTCTACTAACTTGAGTACAGGCCTGGGAGCTGGAGACTTTGCATAGAACAGCCACCGCCTTGCTCTAAGACTTCGAATAAGCAACCTTCAAGGGATTTAAAGACTACCTGAGGGAAAAAAGGGCAGAGAAGAGGAAATTCAAAGAAACACATCACTGAGTCATGGGCTATGACTAGTTGGCACAGTGGCCATGAATATAGCTCAGCTGCTGCACCATAGCAGGGTCTTTATGAGCAGTAGATAATAGCCATGTTGATATAATGATTTAAGGATTACAAAGAGCTAGTCCCCATTTTATAGACAAGAAAACTGAGGCTCAGAGAATATAAGCAAGTTGCCTATAGTCACATAGCAAGTAAGTTTCAGAGGTAGGATTTGAATCCAAGCCTGTTTAATTCCAAACCTAGCCCTCTGCCTAATATGTCAGGGTCTCCAAAATGTGTGTGGTGGGAGAGGGGGAAATATACCATTATGGGTTGTTGTTGTTGTTGTGTTGCAATACATGATCAGCCAGTCAGGGGGTAGGAAGATGGGTTGCACCCCAGTGCAACACTACCATATTCTGCCTTCCTCTTATTGCTAGGTCAACCCCCAGCTTCTCTTCTGCTCCAGGCTTGGGATGCTGTAGCACCAATGCGATAGATACCCACAGCAGCAGCTATGGATACGCATGTGTAATTCCAGGGTAAATTCGCAAAGTATAAACTCTCTTCCTCAAAGACAAAACCAAGACATTTATTCAAATGCCAGAAAGCCAAACCCATCATAGTAACAAAGAAATCTATACACATGATCAATGCAAGGAGGACAGTCATCCCAAGCCTACCCTCCATTAGGCCTCTCCACAAACAAGCTCCCTTAGGCAAAATCACTCCTTCTCTCATTCATGCTAGCTCCTCTGCTCTACCTGCTCTCTCTCCTCAGCTCCCCCTCACTGTCTCTTCATGCTCCATCCATTCGGCAAGCTCCTCCCACCATCAGCTCCATGTGACTCAAGCTGTAGGCTGGGCCAGAGCTCAAAACAGATCACAAGGGCCTATTAAAGGTCAGGGAAGATCTTCAAATTCCCTTAGCATAAAAGATGCTCGGGGTGATTATAACTTATTTGCTAACACAGCACCTGCACTAGCAGATGCACAGGGCCATCAAGAAATTCCCTCTCCTGCCCTCCCCAGAAATACTACCATCTTCTTCCTTCTCCATATCCTCACATCAGACACCTCTGAACTGGCTTTGTCCCACCTTTCCCCCTGAGTACCTCTCCACTATGGGGTAGTGACTGGTTTCATTCAGAAAGGTGGAATTCCAATGGATGGGCAGGCATCTATACCAAAAATCTTACCATATTATCTTCTTTTCCAAACTTACCCATTTTTCTGAACTTCCCTATTGCTCTCAACAGCAGAAGCACCATCCCTCCACAGTCTCCTGGGCTCCCAACTTGAGTTTCATCCTCAACCTGTCACACCCCCCCCCATTTCCAATCATCAGGCTGTTTCCATTTCCACAACTTATCTTGCATCTGCCCCCTTCTTTCTACTCACACAGACATCACTCTAGCTCAGACCCTCATCCTCTCTCCCCTTGACTACTACAATTGCCTCCTAATTAGCCTCCTTGCCTCATGTCTTTCTCCCTTCTAATCCACCCTCCACACAGCTGCCAAGTGATTATCCTGAAGTGTAGGGCTGACCATGTCACTCCCCGACTCAATCATCTCCAGTGGGTCCCTATTGACTAGGATCAAATATGATTCCATCTGTAGTTTTTTTTTCCTTTTAAAACATCTATTTTGTGAATTTTATAATGTACATAATTAGGACAGTAATATTTGCATACCATTATAAATAAGCAATTATACATACATTGGAGAATAAGTGCTAATTGTTTTTCTTTTTTTCTTTTTCTAATGACAGGGTGAACAATCAAAAAACTTTAGAAACTGTCACACAATGTCTTTCTGCTTCTATGAAATTCAAATAGGTGGGCTTGGGGGTTTGGGGGGAGGGAGATCCTACGCTAGCTTTTATAGGGTCATTAGTGAACAAGAAAATTAGCCTAACTAGTTTAGTGTAAGTACGCCAAACCACAACAATGACGACAACGACAACTTGGTTAGTTAATCAATTTTTTCACTTTCTAACTGACATTTGGCAAAATGCATATATAGTTAATATAGCTAAAAGAAATGGCTTAATGGCATCTTAATGCCTTCTCTACATGCATACATATTTGTATTAAGTAATAGCTATGTTTCTGAAACATACATTGTGTATACACTGATTCCTTTAAAATCCAAGGTATTTATATATATATATATATATATATATATATTCTATATTCTATATTGTACTTTTCATATAGGCACTTTGCATATGACATATATGAGAAGATTCAATTTATATATACAGCAGATAGAAATATACACATACATACATAGCTACCTCCACATCTCCATATGATCCTTTCTCTTTATTCATACAAAACCTTTATTCAGGCCCCCATCACCTCTTGCAAAAAGGCTTCTAATTGGTCTCCCAGCCTCAAGTTTTTCCCCTTTCTAATCCACCTTCCACTCAGCTACCAGAGATTTTTAAAAATTATTTTGTTTTCAGTTTTCTACAATCACTTCCATATACCTTAGGTTTTTCCTCCTCGTTCTCCTTCCTCCCCCCATCCCTCCATGACACAATGTGCAATCTTATATAAGTCAAAGAGATTTTTCTAGAGAATAGATCTGACTATGTTACTGCATGAGCTCTGGTAGCGACTATTACCTTCCCATCAAATATAAATTCTTCTGCTTGACATTTGAAGGTCTCCATAACCTTGGTCTAGCTTCTTCTATCCTTGCCAGTCTTCTTAGGATACTCTAACATTCACCTCATTGCCTTGGAAATAGCTGTCCCCCATGTCTGGAATGTTCTACCCTGTCACTTCTGTCTTTTAGTTTCCCAAACATTTTTCAAGACTTAGCTCAAAACCCACTCTCTGTGAGTTCTCTTTCCTTCTCCATTTCTAATCCTTCCTCTGTCCCTAGGGATTTTCATGGTCTGGAATACAGACTACCTGAGGACAGGGATTGGTTATTTTGTCTTTCTTTGTCTTAGCACTTAGCAGAGTACTGGATCTACAGTAAGTATGCTCCTTAACTAATAACCAATATCAACTATTATTATTATCATCCTATGCCTATAAATATCTAGCATCAGTTTAGAACTAGCAGGCTTATTCATTTTTCCCTCACAACAACCTCATGAGTGTTATACCCATTTTTCAGATGAGGGAACTGAGATAGTAGGTGTCATCTCATTGATAATTTTCCCCAGTGAAACACTGCCTCCCAGATACATCATTTCAAAGCTATTTAGTCATTTTTGACTGATCTTCAAAGGCATAAAAATAAACATTTAAGTCCTTAGTAATTTCAACCTTCTAAAATGAAAATAATTAGTCACTACTAATTTCTCTGTTTTGAAATACGGAGCTTGTGGGGCTGTGAAGATCAAATTAATGTATGGAAAACACTAGGCAAATCTTGAGGTGCTACATAACTGTTAGATATTGTTATTATTATATCTATATACATGTGATAGCTTTTCTTAAGGCAAGGCAGACTTATGTGAGCCTGTTTTATGTTTCCCTGGCTCCTGAACTCCAATGGCCCACCCCAAGTCATATGGCACTGCAGACTGAAATAGCACCTGGGTTAAAGGGAAATGGCAAAAGACAAAAAGAAGAGGAAAACATACAGCCTTAATCTTCCCAAGTACCTTTTCCAAGTTGATTACTGTCCCTCTTGTCCAACAGCAACTAGTTCAGTTTAGCAGAGAACCAGACTGGAGCCTTCCAAGCTGATTTTCTGCAAGCAATGGCAATCTATAGAGTCTGGCAGACCCAAGTGCCCCAGATGAACTGCACAGAACAATCTGAGCACTAGGGTTTGTTTGCAAGAATTGCAATTGCTGATGAACTACTCATCACATTTCTAGGGAAAAAAGCAAAAAAGGAAAAAAATGACAATTCTAGGCTGGAGATAAGGTCTCGTTCTCCCAGTGACCCTTCTTAGTACAACCCTATGGGAAATCAGCAAGGGTTACAGCAGTTCCTTGGGAAAGGGAACGAAAGGGTTAATCCAGGGTATTAAATTTACATTTTCTATCCCCCACCCCCACCCCCAGCAAGTTAATATGCCAGAGTTTTTCAACAATAAATTCTTCTGGGCTCTGCCAATTTTATTTTTCAGTACTTCTCTGCATCTGCTATTAAGGAAAAGTAACAAGAAAGAACTTTTTGATCAGGTTTAATTTTACTGGACATAATGCATGCATTTAGGCAAGTTTGGAGGAAAGGGGGGGAGGAAACTTTTGTATGAGGATTCAACAGAACACTGTCTTTGCTGTCTTCATCTACATTAAATTGGTCACGACCTTCCAGGTGTCTTTAAGGTTGAAGTGTTTGCTGGACCATTTCGGGCTCCACCGGCTGGTTCACGTGACCCTCCTGACATCAAGAGACAGGCTTTTAAAAGAACAGGGCCACCTTGTCAGTGCACCAGGGTCACTAATAGCCTGCCTTGGGCCCTCAAATAGGTCATGTTCGCCTTGCTCTTCCAACACAAAGAGAAAGCAGAGGAAGGCTGGGGAGGGGGGATAATTATCATTCTGGGTTTTTTTTTTTTCCTCCAGGCTCAGAGTTATACTCCATGTCACTGTGTTAATGTGCCTGCAACCAGGGAGACACATAATGCTCCTCTCAGCCCTGTTTATTAGCGAGATCCATTTGCAAAAGGCCCTTCTTTTGTGCCACAATATGAATGTGCTTTGATGGCAAATAATTACGGCGGTCCTTTTGACATGAGGATCCACAGGCTGCCCTAGTTAAGCCAGTAATTAGCCTGTCCTCCTTTTTTATTATTATTGAGAAACTACAAATTATCTTCATATGAGCACTGGCCATTCCCTTTCTCCCTTCTATTCTCATTCTCTCTTCTCCCTATTTCTTTCTCTCTCTCCCCCTCCCTACTTTTTCTTCTGTCTCCCTTTCTTCCTCTATCTCATTTTCTTCCTTTTCTCTTTTCCTCTTTCTTCTTTCTCCATCTTTGATCTCTCTTCCTTCACTCTATCCCTTTCTCTCCCCCTCTTCCTTTCCTCTTTTTTCTTTGCCTACCTTCTTCCTTTCTTTCTTTGCCCCCTTCCCCTCCTCATCTACCTCTCTCTTTCCTCCTTTTTCGCCCTCCCCTCTTTTTTCTTCCCTTTCCCCCCTCTCTGAGACTCCCTCCCTCCCTCTTTCTCTCTCTAGTTTCTCTGTCTGCTGTCTATCTCCCACCCTTCCTTCCCCCCTCCCTGTTCTCTCTCTCCCCTCCTTCCCCCAACGCTGCCCCCCCCATATCTCTCAGCACTTTGGATAAGCAGAATGCAGCTGCACAAGAGCAAGATAAAGCTCTACCATCAAGATGATGAACAATTTGGATGAAGAGCCTTCGAGACAAACACAAAAGCTGAAGGAGTGCAGTTGATGCAGGCCCGGACAGCTGAAGAATGCCGCGGTCTACAGATGAATAGCCCTCATTTGTGAATATACAGATTTTCCATGATGAATAAAAACTGAGTGTAGGTCACAATAAATAAACTTTTTTTCCCTTCTTCTTAAATAATAATTCAGGTTCCCGGCACCAAACAGCTGTAAATTGAAGGTTGTGCTTAGTTTTCTCAACTCTCAAAGGGGATAATTAAGCTAAGCTCATATTGTTTGATATATTAGTGTAATGATGAGCTACTATATTCTGGCTTGTTTCAAGTTATTTTAGGTTTTTTTTTTCCATTATCTTTTTTTTTAAATTATGTTTCAAATACATTTTAAATGTAGTAACAGCATCTCTAAAACACAGTTGCCCTATGTTTGGATCTATTTGAAATGTATTCATATAACATTTAATTAAAGCTGCAACACCCCCCCTTCAGAAAATATGTAAGAGGTAGAAATGTCTGTATTAGTTGACTAGTCCAGACATAATCTTGCCAAAAGGCTGATTCTTTTTCCTTATTGGTGCAAGATAATTAGACCATCATTAACCTCCGGAAAAATCACCGTCGGTATTTCTTGGCATAAAATCCAGCCATTCGGAGGATTTTCATAATTTTGCTTAAGATCAATGCTGAGGCAAAGATCAGTTCTGAATTGGCTTTCTATTTCTCAAAACTACAGTTTGCCAACCTATTCTACACATTGAAACTTAACCCAAGAGGAAAGCTAACAAAACCTTCACACCTGTGTCCCTGTGATCTCTATATAACACCCACTTTGATTTCTGTTGGCAAGGGGAAGCAATGAGCAAAGGAGACGACAAAAGACTTATTCCTCATGAATATGACAGCAACGTGGTCATTACTTTGGCTTCTACACTTTCTGCCTCTTCCCAACACTTATAATTTGGAGGAGGGGAAGAAACTAAATGAAAATTTGTTCAAGAATCAGATCTATGAAAAAGAGTCAAAGAAACTGGTCATTTCTATGTGTCATTTATAATGCCAGATAGGCCTGAAATATCTGACTTTGGAAACAATTTATTTTTCTTCTTTTTTCCTTTTAGGAAATAAGATGCCAGTACTGTCTAGGTCTCCCTTTGACCATAGGTAACCTTGAGCTAGCTCTCCAAGTACCCCTCCAAGGGATATAACTTACCTTACTCCTTTAGAACAAGAATACTATGAAACTGGAGAAACCTTTTTTTTTTGTACATGTTGCTATAAGCACTATTAAGAATGATAACCTATTTATTTAAAGTCCTGGCCCCTGAGACACTTAAAAAATTATTGGAGAAAAGGATGAAGAAGAGAAAGAAGAAATAATCAATTGTTTTGTTTTGTTTTTGGCAGATTTTAGACACTGACCTTACAGAAGGCAGGATATTTGACCAAATGACTGACCATAGTAGACTATTTCTAGCACTGTGTATATATTTGAAAACTCTTAAGCAAAATGACTAACCTTCTCCCACCCTCCACTCTTCATACCTCCTACTTAACAGTCCTGCCAGTATATGAAATAACAGAAAGCAAGAAGGGCAAGGAAAAGAGATTTCTGTGTTGACCCAAAAGAGGGTTCATGGAAGTTAATAACTGAACCTAAGCTTATATATTATAGAGTTCACAAATGGAAGTTCTGAAACTTCTGAAGGTCATTTCACTCTGCCTTCAAATGAACATGACCAGAGGGCCACAGAATAGCAGAACTGGAAGACCCTCTGAAATCACGTATTTCAATCCCCTCACTTCACAAGAGGCAACTAGGTAGCTTCCTGAATAGAGTCCTAGACTCCGAGTTAAGTAGAACTATGTTTAAATCCTGCCTCAGACACTTAATAGCTTTGGGATCCCATGTTAGTCACTTAATCTCTCTCTGCCTCCCTCAGTTCCCTCACCTGTAAAATGAGGATAACCCACCTCTCAGTGTTGTCCTGAGAATAGACTGAGATAATACATGTAAAGCACTTTGAAAACCTTGAAGCATCATATAAATATCAGCTAAGACATGTATATAGTTATAATAAGCTAAGGTCTAGAGAAAGGAATTCATTTACCCAAGCCTCCATAACCAATGTTGGAGCCAACACTAAAAACAGGCCTTCTAACTCTAGGCCATATTCCTCCCAGGAAAAGTCACACAGTGTACCTAAATTAAATGATATAGTCCCTGTTGCTTCTCCTCACTGATCCCCTTTGACTTTTTCTTCATGATGTGTTATTTCCATGGGTGAATGTTGCATGTGCTTGGTGGCTGGCTGACCAAGGAAAATGGGGAAAAGCACAATTTGTTTTAAAACCTTATGGGCCAGGGCCAGCCTTACCCATAGGTAGTTTGAGCTGCGTCTGGTTAGAGTGATTTTAGGACCAACAAAAATCTATCTACCAATTAATCTCCAGTGAGCAGCCCACGTATTCTGAACAGCTTGCCTCCATGTCTTAAGATCCCACCATTAGCTCAGTCTTTGGGTTAAGATAGTCAATATCAAAAGTTCCTGTTGAGTTGTACATCATCTCTGGAAAGTATGAGGCATTAACATTCATTTATGTAGTCCTGTATTAATTAAATACTTAGATTAGTTTATGATTTCTCTGGAAGAAACTCATCCCTGAGTTAATGAGACAAAGACAGATGTTTTTAAAAAGAGAATAGAGGCGAGGAAAAAGCTGAATACTAAGTTTAGACTTGACAGGTCAGAGTTAGGGCTGAAGTAAGAACAAACTTCATCTGTCTCTAAATTTGGCCTGAGGCTGGCCTTGTGAGTAGCCCTGACTCAATTCTTGAATCCAAGGGTGAAAATGAAGCTTGGGCAGTAATTCATTCAGATTTTCCAAACAATAGAGTTGAGACATCTCTATGTGTGAGGTTTTCAAAGGACAAATTCATGACTATCTGTGTTTGTTAGTAACTTTATCATTAGAAATTCACCTGCTATGATTGAAAGTGCCTATTTGCCACAGTGATACATTCTTCTGGGTTGGAGGGGGGGGGGTGTTGGTGGAGAATGAGGGAGAAATGATAGATAGATAAGAAATAAATAGATTAATCTCAGAGCTCTCTATCTTCCAAAGTGAAGGAGTAATTAATTTTGTGAATAGATTACATTACAAAGGGCTACAAGTAAAGAGAGGGCATGCTAAAGGGCCTACTCCCAAATTTATAGACTCTGCCTGGAAGGCCCAAGTACTTCAGGATTATCTGTCCTCATACAAGCAATTCTCTCTTTTGAATATTTTAAATGTCTGTATAATGCGGGGCAGAGGGTTACTAGGTCTTCATCAGACCTTGATACTTTGACATTCCTCAAATTGTGTGTGTGGGGAAGGAAGGGATGAGGTGGGAGGAGTGCATTTGTGTGTGTCTGTTTGTATGCAAAATGTGAGACCGATAAACAAGTAAACAACTTCTGAAAGACCTAAATACATCTTGACATTTTCACTAATTTATCACTGTAAATTATAACAATAGAAAAGAAACTAAGAAATTTGCAGCTAAATAGAAGGATAGTTCATTGGTTTTCCTTGGAGAATCAAATAAAGGAGCAGATAAAGTTGGTTTTACCTATGTGGAGTTGGTTTTATCATGTACCCAAGGGCGATAAGAGATAAAATTTCATCATGCATCTGGTCATCTCTTATTGTGATGCTTATAATAAGTAAAGGAAAAATTCATTATAAAAACAAATGAGAAATATGCATTAATTTTATTAAATTATTTATTTATTAGTTTTTATTATAAATTTGTATATACATATATATATATTATAAATATTTATTAAATAACCACTATTAAGAGAGGCACTGTGCTAAGCACTTTGCAAACATTATCTGATTTGATTCTCACAACAAACCCTGAAAGCTAGGAGTTATAGATAGGTAAGGACAATGAGGTGACTTGCTTAGTGTCACACAGGTAGAAAATGCTGAACCTTTATTTGAACTCAGGTCTTCCTGACTCCAGGAGCAGTGCTCTATCCACTGTACCGTCTTGTCTACGTAGCTTGTACAACAAAATTTTTTGCAGAGGATAAAGTAGAAAAAAATCTATGAAGAACTCAATAAGACCTTCAAATTAAATCAACATACTTAGATACTCAATGACTTTAATTTAAAGGAGGAATAGGTGAGGATGGGATAAATAGATAGATAGATAGATAGATAGATAGATAGATAGATAGATAGATAGATAGATAGGTAGATAATATATACATAGATGTGTGTATGAGAAAAAGACACAGTTATTTGGTGGTGTATTTATTCCTTTGTTTTTGTTTATTTCATTCATCAGTTCATTCAAATCTTCTTTTCCCTAGTTCCTCCCATTTTCATTTCTTATTGCACAATTATATTCCATTATATTCATATTAATTTTTTTCATCTATTATCCAAGTGTGGGGACCCCTTTTTTCTGGTTCTTTCTGCTAGAGGTCATACTGCTATGAAAATTTTTTAAATGTTAATCAAAGAACAAAAGATCTTCTGAACTCATGTATGATATTAAAACAACCCCACCTCCACTCCTAAAAGAAAATATCCTGTCTTTGATATCCTGGAAAGTTTAATCACTATTCTTGCATAATTACAAACTGGTTTCCAAAATAGTTGGACTAATTCACAGTTCCACCAATAGTGTATTAGTATAGCTATCTTCCCACAATCTCATTTTTCTGTCATCTTTGCCAATTGGTAAGGAATGAGTTGAAATCTCAGAGCTTTTTTTTTTTAATTTGTGATGAATACTTTCTTGGAAAAAAATAATTTGCAGGCACTGAATTTGGTGAACATTAAATAACATCATAAAATTAAATTGATTCTACTTTATAGATGGGAAATGACCCATTACTGATGTGGGAGTTATTACTGAGCTATTTATAGAATAGTTTTTCCCTCGTTTACATATATAATATGCATGTTTATATACATATATATATAGTAAGACCACTGACTTGTAAAGATCAAAATTGATATAAATCTTTAAAAAATGGCATGTAAATGAAACCACTGAATCTTCACTATTCCAACAATTATTGAATATAAAAAAATGGGATATGGATATGAAAGAGGATAAAGAAACAGATCTTAATGATTTCATACAGAAGTGTAACTCATGAAAATCCATTACCTTAAGGAGGAGTGGAGAAGAGTCTAAGAAATGCTCCAACTGGCAAACATTTGGCTAAGTTGCCAAGCAGACAACTGCAGCAGTCAAAGGCAATGACAATTTAGAATACAAAATCATCTGTAAAAATCGAATGAGGAGTGATTGAAAATCAGTATCAATATCACCTCATTAAAGAGAGAGAAGTCATAAAGGATAAAACTAGTTTAAAGACAGTTATATGAAAGACCCAGATAATCACAGTAACTCCAATGACATTAAAGGATAAAAAATGGAAGAGCAATTTTTTTTTTAACCATCAAAGCTAGCACCCTTGGACTCTAACATCGTAAGTCTATGTTGATCGAAGGCAAAAAGAGGTAGAGGAAAGTGAGGCTAGGGGTAACTGTAACACCAGGAGGGAATTGTGAAGGAATTGAAAGATCACTTCACAAAGCAAAGGAAGGAAGGGAAAATATCAAAGACACAGGAAAATCCAAGCCCTTATTAGTAGTTGAAAAAGCTAACCAATATGTGTACTTTCCCACGGATACATAGTTTTCATAAGAATCATCTTCATACAGATCATACATACGGATCAACCAGTGAAGCTTTTAAGGTAAAACAAGAAACCTTTTGTAAGTGATATTGCCTGGTGGATCCCATCTTTTTGGGGAAACTTAAGATCACTAAAATAACTTACTTTCCCAAAGGCAATATGGCCTAGAGTCTAGGAGTGGAAAATCCGCGGTCTTGAGGCCACATATGGCCTTCTAGGTCCATTTTGACTGAGTCCAAGTTTTACAGAATAAATCCTTTTATTAAAGGGATTTGTTCTGTGAAGTTTGGATTCAGTCAAAGGGCCACACTTGAGGACCTAGAGGGTCACATGTGACCTCAGGGCCTCAGGTTCCCTACCCCTGGACTCTAGGCCATATTGCCTTTGGGAAACTAATTTTAATGACCCTAAGCTTCTCCATAAAACAGAGGCAATTCTTTCCAGTATTAGTACTCTTCTAGTGATATTGCATGATTGTGAATCTTGGAAGAAAATAACCTCTGAAAAACAGAAGTTGTGGATTACCCAAATGAAAATGGAGAAGTTCCTGGTAATTTTAAATAAGTACAAACACATTAAAAACAAAGATGAAGAAAAAGTAGTATAAAGGATCTGATCAAAGAAATACATGTGAAAAACAAAATTTGAGTGGGTTATTTGGAGTGAGGGATAATTGATGGACTGCCTGCACATTTTACTGGTATCCTCAGAATGGAGGGAGAGTTTGAGGAAGACCTCTGGTATACTGGGGTGGCCCACTCGTGGAACACGTGAACAAGAATTGCCCAGGGAAAACCCACATTAATGAGATTACAAACCAATTAGGAGAGATGTTGGGGGGAAGGGGACAGCAAATAGCTATTTCATGTTAATTTGATAGGTCACCCTATTTTTCTCAAAAGAAAAGAGAAGAATTTCTCTTTTATCATACTGTGTTATTTCCCTTGCTGCTGTTTCTCAAAAACTCCTTAGGGAAGGCAGAACTTTAATTTAGAAATGAGGAGATAGGTGATAGATAGATAGATGGATAGATAGATAGATAGATAATTACATATAAATACTTATGTAGGGGAGAGGAGCTAAAATAATGCAATGTGCAAATGCAGTAAATGAGGAAAAGCTTTTCTCAATTTATTTTTTAAATTTATTTTATTTTTAATTTATAGAATAAAACAAGCACTTCTGTAACATAGTATAATAAAAAATGACTGCACATGAAACTGCAAAATTATCATGTACAATTTACTATTCCTTTTAAATATATAATAACATTATAATGTAAATTTCTTTTTTTTCCAATTAGTTGAGGTTTGCTAAGTACCTCCAGTGTCTTAAGCATCATACAGAACATGCATGTGATAGAGTTCCTTGCCTCTGGGTGCCTCCATGCCATGGGGTTAAGCTATACCTACACATATCCCCTCTTTGATAACGGTGACAACATCCTCCATCTCTCTAAAGTCTAAACATTGAGCTGGTTTATGTCTCCATTGACATGTGCCTCGCCTGCTCCCAGACCAGACAGACTCTATCCATCCTTATCCACCATGCCTTCCACTTCTAGTTTGGTCTTTTCACTTGTGCAGCACTTAAACTGCTGATGGATTTCCATTAGTAACTGTGGTAAAGGCAGTGGATTTATTAACTCTTTTTCTTCACTCAATATCCTCATTTATAACAAGGTGTGCACTGGAGAACACAGCAAGGCAGATCAATAGCCAGGATAAAATGGGGAAAAACGCCATGTTACAATTTCTTGAATTTTCTCTTCCCCTCCTACACTTAGGTTTATTCCCCCCAAACCATGTATACATGAGGGTTTTCTTCTTATGACTTCCATTCCACTCTAACTCAAAACAAAAAGTCTTTCTTATTGGGGCTCCAAGTGAATTCATATCATAGCTAAGTATGGCCAGGTTAGGTCAGAATTCCTTTTTTAAGTATCATGAATGGGAGGAAAGTGAGACTTAAATCTTCCAGGAAGGCTCTTTCACCCTCCATTCAAAACCAAAGACTTGCCAAAGGCATCGTCAATCAGCAACCGGGTTTAAAATTCTCTTAAAAATGTTTTACTAGTTCACTTTACTTGGCATTTTTATCACTATTTATATCTGTAAAGTAGTGATATAATTAGTAAAGCTATTAATGTTTCTTATGCTTAGTCTTACAAATGCTACAAATCTCTATAAATCTAGCTTATAGCAAAATAAATAATGATGATAATACTGTCAAGCATCAGGATAATTGCTGGACTGCCTTTGTGTAAACCAAGCAAATATCAGCCCTGTTAAACAACTTAATCTGGGCCACTTAGCCACCCCCTCCTTGAATCATTCTTGTGCTTGAAAGTAACCACTAAGCAAAGAGACTCCTTAATTTCCATCAGTTCCACAGTGCAGGACCACTGTCAAGGCCCCTGCCTACTGTTTGACTTGTGGAAGCTTGTCTCCGGAGTCCTTTTTATGCTAGCAAAGTGGAAGTGTGTGTGTATTTGTGTGTGTGTGTGTGTGCGTGTGTGTGTGGTGTCCTTCTTTTCAAAGACAACCAGTGGCATCATAGCTGATTTGTAGATTTGTGTGTGAACTGAATTTAAGTGAGGCAGAGTCATTGAAGTCCAGTGGCAGGACAAAAGTCAAGTTGATTGGCAATGGCCCAGGATACAGTAAATGACCTTGGCATCTTCGATGCCTGACTAAGCTCTAAGCACTCCACAGAGCTTGCTTCAGTCACCTCTCTGGTCATTGGAAGAAATTGTTCACATTCATCCATTCTGCCAAAGGAAGCCTTCGCATGCTTGGGGTAGGTACTTTTCTAACTCACAGATGGATTTGAGGCCCATCAGTTACCCTCAACCTTGTTTAGCCTGTCTGCTGAGACAGTTTAGCTGACTGTGGCCACTGTGCGTGCTACATCATCTTGGAGTCATAGGTAGAGTTGAGTGCCAGGTGGACACCAAAGGTAGATGAATAGCTGTGAAAAGGAGTCAGCAAACCGTCATACCAGAGGCGCTAGTCCTCCCTGAACACCCCAGACATCCCATGCATGTATATGTACATATATATGTGTATAAATACAAATATGAATGTATGCACACATGTATATAATGTTGCATTGACCTAGTACTGAGATGTCACTGAAGACCCCAATGTGTGTATCTGAATTATGATACTAGCTGAAATTTATATAGGTCTCTTCATATATTATATTATTCGAGCCTCATAAATGAGATTCATGTGATATTAGTACTTTAGGTATTATCCCCATTATATTGATAAGGAAACAGAGGCTTAGAGCATTTATGTTAATTGCTAAAGGTCATATAGCTAGTAAAGGTCAGAGTCCCTCCTGACAGTTCATCTCAATCATCCCTAGTTTTTAATGTTTATATAGACATCTGTATAATGTATATGACTCCCCACTCTCTCTTGACTGATAAGTATCTCAAGTCTTTATAAAGATAGGCATCCCCATAGGCCAGGTGACAAACAGAAACATCTTTATTTTTTCTATGAAACTCTGATTTGCATGGATACCTGGATTATGATGTAGCACACATCTATGATGTCTGGAAGTATACTTTTACCTGCAAACTATTCCCAGCATTTTCATTTTAAGTAACTAGAAGAAATTAAAATGAACGGCCCTACACACCAGCCCTGAATAATGGGCCTTCTAAAACAAAGGTATTAGACAAATATATCAGCTATGAGATATACCAAAAGCTAGCACCCCAGTATCAGCATTTTTTAACTTTCACTCTAAAGTGACTGGATGATAAGAGAGTACAATATGTATTTGGAATTCAAGGCGAGAAGATCTTTTTAATATAACTGTTTTACAATGTAGCCATATATCATTTCCTAGCAAAATGCAAAACAAAGCCCAGTTCTGAATCTGAAACATACATGATAGATTTCCATTGTTTTATTTTACTCCTTGAATGAATTTCTCAAACCAAACTTTTGTTGATGGTGCCAAAGGGTTTTAGTGACTCTTTCTTCACAGGGAAAGTAGCTTCCAGACGAAAAGGAACTGTATGGAGGTGAGTAATGAATGCAGAGCTGTATAGTCCCATGGCAGCATGTGTAGGGGGATGACATGAATAGACAGTAAGTGCTTGGTGTGTTGAAAAGTCAGTCTCCTTTTCTATTATATTTGGCCACATTGAGCCAACGTGCAAAGGACTGGCCAGGCATTATCTTCCATTAGCATTTTTTATGGTACTTTATATTGGCAGAGTGCATGACAATTCTTTATTCTTAACTTCACAGTATTCCTTGTGAAGTCATCACCATCACTATTTATAAATTCATATTTATCAAACATCTGGCATGCTAGGGGCTATAGATCAATGGCTAATATTCAGAACTTTACAAGTGCCACACTGAAGCCCCCTGGATCCCTAGGGATCCCCCAGTCCAGTTCTCTTTCTGATGAGTAATTCAAAAAAGGTAGTCCTCATTGAGGTCAGCTTCCACATTCAGAGATTTGTACCCTCTAAATATCCTTCATTTCTCTAAATAACTCAGTATAAGACTACCTTTCCATTAATTTATCCAAAATGGTCCTGAACCTATTCACATTTTCATCCTCTTTTATCTCTGAGTAACAAGCTCCCTAAGTTGACTCTGTGATGTAAAGTCATTTTCCCTGTATTTAGTAAAACTACTTCTCTCACACTGACAGATTTACACTTTCATCCCCCTCATTTCTAGAATTATATAAATATTGAGTTTGGTGTTGTTTTAGTCTACTATTATCGAATGTGAAGTTGTCTTCTCTTCTGGTTCTGCTCTCTGAATGTTTTTGTTTTAACCTCCTCACTAGGAGCCTTACTTTTCTCTTGAACTCTATTCCTGATTCTAGACTTTTCCATCTTGTCCCCTTTTTCTTCCTTGGCCCTCTCCAACTTTTTAACTCCCTTTTATTTGCTGTCTTCCCCTGCTCAAATGCAAGCTCCTTTTGGGAAAGAAGTAACTCTCTCTTCTCTCTGTCTCTCCTTCTCTCTCTCTGTCTCTCCCTCTCCCTCTCCCTCTCCCTCTCTCCCTTCCATCACACACTCTGCTCATTGTCACCTGTAGGATTGGCTTTTCATTGATGCATCAGACTATCTGGTACCTCTAAATTCATTAGCAGAAGGGCTGGTACAAGCAGCACTTTTTGCATCCATTCCAGGATTCTGAATAGCTGCAGCTCATAGGAGGAGTCCAAAGGAATGTCCCACATTTGGTAAAGAGTCCTTTGTGTGCTCTTCTGATTCCTGGGCCTTTAGGGCACTATTTTACGTATTATTCTGACATGCTACTAAAAGGTTAGGGTGTAAGTGTTAGCCATGGCTCTTGTCACTTGTCAAGTACTATAGTGTCTTCCTTTGTAACATCTTTCATATATAATCTCTTCTCTCCTATGACGTTATCATTCTGGTGCAGGTCCTGATCTCTTCATGCCTTTTCTAGTGCAATATCCTCCTGCTTGGTCTCCCTGATTCAAATTTTTCTCCATTTCAATTCATACTCTATTAAATTGTCAAACTGATCCCCCTAAAATACATATCCGACCAGATTACTCCCCGCCCCATTCAATAAACTCTAGTGGCTCCCTATTACCTCTACAGTCAAACATACCACCTTACTCCCATTCACAAACTCTGTGACCCAATGACCCTGGTCTCCTGCATGTTTCTTATACAGGATACTTCCAACTCCAAGGGATTGTCACTTGTTGTTCTTCATGCTCTTCCTGCTCATTTCTACCTCTTTGATTTCCTTCAATAATTGCATATTGGGGGATGGTGTCCAGGCAGGGAAGTGAGAGAAAAGATTAAGGCAGGAAAACATAGGGCCAAAGAGGGTGAAACATTTCTCTTCCTCATCCAAGGATGCCATGCTACTTTTATTAACTATAAATCTTACATACTTGCATCAAGAGCAAGGTGACCATGGCCACATTTTCCTATTTAATTTTGGAAATTTTTTGCCTAATCCCTATAAAGAGTTAAGTAGAGTTTCCGTCTTATTTTCTTCCAGAAAGCCTTTCTTGACTCTCAAATCTGCACTCATCTCTTCCTTTGAGACACTATAACATTATTATCTGTATTGTTCATGCTGGTACTTACCATAAACTACCTTGCCCTATTACTAAATTGTTATGGCTTGTGTATGCTGTCTCTCAAAAAAAAAATCTAAGCTCTTAAAAGTACAGAATCATGTTGTACATTTCATTTGTAATACACTAAGTGCCTGGACATCCTAGATAGCCAATGAACATTTTTTGAATGAATGAATGATTCTTAGTGTCTGACTACCATTTTGGTCCCTCAACCTTCTTTAGATATCTCTTGGAATATTGATCTAACTTGGGCCACCTGAGCACATGACAAGAGACTAACCCCAAGATTCCGTAGCAGGAACAGATTCCCAAAATGAAAGATTAAATCTCGACCAAAGATTAGTTCTTTCAAAAGTTAACAGAGGCTTCCCAAAGTAGAAAATGTGAAGAGGTTTTAAATGAGATTTTAGCCCCTGCCACTGATATAAAAGGAGTTGCTATATGGGAAAGGGAAAAAAAGAGAGAGAAAGAAAGAAAGAAAAAATCCTCAAACCTATAATACACCCCAGTTCTGCCTGTTGTTCATGCATTTGGCTCTGCAGGCCCGTTGACCTTGTGTCGGAAAGCTGATCACGTGGAGCTGAAGCTATCAGGCATCACCTGCCTGGGTGCATTCTTCTGACTTTTGTCTGTATTTCTATTACACAAATGCCACAAATTCTGTCTTTACAAGATTGAATTGAAGATTGAACTGCCTGAAATTCCAGAGAGGGGAACATCACCTTCCCCTCTGCTCCAGTTGGAGACCTAGGGCTGGTCCCTAGCTCCTCCCTAACAGTATGTGGTTACCACGGGCAGATTTGTGTGAGATTTATGTTTATCCAAGTTCCGGCCCCTACTGGCCTTAGATATCAAAGGTAGAGTTATAAACTAAAGAAATTTACTGCAAGAATCAAGTGACTGCTGGTGAAGCCAGAGCATTTCTCTCCTTTTTAATAAGGTTAAAAATAGTTACAAGTGGAGCACTGGAATAAGGACTTTAAAAAGCTGCGTGTCGGTGCATCTATAGCTGAGGCACAGACCAGGGTTTTACATCCCCATCTAATAACTGTATCCCCTCTCTCTCCCCTACCCTCTAACCCCTCTCCCCATGTTTCTGCTTCTGGTCCTCATTTAATACACTAACAGCAGAGTCCATATACCTCCCACAATTTTCATCCCTGATCTTTCCCTGGCATTAGATGGACATTAGATGAACCAGCATCCTGTTTACAATTTCAGAAGGTTGTTTTAACCAATAGGTGGATAATTCATTGCTAGTGGTGGTGGCGGTCCTTTGTTCTCAAAGGGGGACCAGTGACATCACAGGAAATGTATTGACTTGCATGTGAATTGGGTTTAAGTGAGGCAGAGTTGCTCAAAGTCGATACTTGGATAGTTTTATATTAAAAATGACAGACTGGCAGGCAGGAAAAGGGTTCTGACAAATGGTTGAACTTATAGAGTATTTTATATCTAACCTGCTGAAGAGTTGGTTAAAAATAAACTTACCAACTTGGGAATCTTGTTGGTATAGGTGGTTTTAGTAAGACTGAATGAAGTCCAAGCTTTCAGAGATAAAATTAGCAAGTGTAGTCTGAGTTCAGGGAATTGAGTGGATTTAAGGGCATCACCCTTGAATGCCAAGTCATACATCTATGCTTTCCATCTCTTGAAGAAATTTCATGTAGATTTGACAAAGAGGAAAAACTAGTTTCATGGTTTTGTTTGGTTTTTTGAGTTTGGTTTTTGGTTTGGTTTGGTTTTTTGTTTGCTTGTTTGTTATTGCCATAATAAGAGTCTCACTATAGTCTGCCCTTTCAGACACTGCCTTGTCATCTGTAGTGGTGTGTTATGTGTAGGCACCATGTTTAAAGAAAGATATTTATAAGGTGGAGAATGTCTAGTGGAGGGTATGTAGAATGTTGATGATATGTTCATACCATATGAGGATCAACTGAAAGAAACAGGGAAGTTCAGCCAGGAGAAGAAATGATTTTGGATGGGCGTGATAGCTGTCTGAGTACTTGAAGGGTTGTCTGGTAGACCAGAGATTAAAATTGCTCTAAATGTTTAATAGATTGATTGTCCCTAGAGAGAAAGACCAGAAGCAATAGGTAGAGATTATAAAAATTTTTAAGACTGATATAGGGAAGTTTTTCCTTATGTCAATTAGAACTTTTCAATTCAAATCAATTCAATACACAAAGAATGTTAGTCTATCAAGAGGCATCTATCATGTGTGTACTGTGTATCTTATTAAGTCCCTATTAGATTCTAGACTCCTGCTTCAATGAGCTTACTTTCCCTTAGAAGGGGGAAAACCTCTTATACAGACAAGGGCCTATAATCCCAATTTAAAATGGTTTGTCTCATAAGGTAGTAGATTGGCCTTCAATGTAGGTCTTAAAGTAAAAGTGTAGAAAAAAATTCATTTCCAGGTATGGGTTAGACTAGACTAGACCACAGAGGTTCCTTCCTCCTAACTCTGAAATGATATGATTACATTCTAGATCAAAGTCCTTGATCAAATGCAACTAGGAGACAGAGTTAATGAAAGAACTCAATAGAATCCAATTTAGATTTCAGAACAATAACATGCAAAATGACAAGATGACAGGAAGAGAATTTCCCAATAAAAACTCACATTTAACATCTCTGGAATGTGATTTCATTCTTCAATTTCTTGGTCATCTAAAGTCCTTCTCACTGGTACTTAAAGCAGTGCAGACTAGGTCCAGTGGTGAGGAATGCCATTCAGAGGTCATCAGAGGGTACTTTGGTTGGCTTCAGAAAAGAGCTCACTAAATGCTTGGGACTTTTTATAATAAGGAAATAAATCTGGTTAATCAGCAGAGATAAAGGCATGGGAGGATTTGATGAGATAATGGCATTATCAAAAATGAAGGTTGAATCTAAAACAGTAATCTCATTTTATGTATGAGAAATATCAGAAGAAAACCAACTCCAAATTTTAGATGGTCCAATTTAATCACAAGACTATGTTAATCCTAAAAGTGGGCCTCAACCTATATAGAAGTACTCAATCACTAAAATGCATAGTCTTGAGTATTTGGCTGTGTTCTTCCCTTGCCTGCTGTGTCCAGGTAGTAGAACATATGGCCTGTCAGACTACCCACCGATAAGAGACCTCTTCATTACCCAAGCACGAAGTGGGGGAAGAGAGAAGCTGTAGAATTTGAGTTACATAACTTACTTATGTAGACTTCAGTTAGATGTTTAACATACAGGAAGTTCATGTTGGCTTTATTTTCTAAGGAGAGGAGTAAAATGATGTGGATAATAACAAAAAGAGGAAAACTTGCCATTTTGTATATAGACAACAAAGTCTTCTCAGCTGGATAACATGGCAATGAATTTATCTATTTGCTTTATTGTTCTTAATACCCTCAGGTTCTCCACACTTTCCTGGCAATCTGACCAATGTCAACTTCCTCAGAAAAAATTTAGCTTCTTTAATGTTACTGAAAAATCTTCCTCCTCTGCTCCCAATTCCATTTTGGATATGTTGAATTTGAGATGTCAATGAGACATGCAAGTGGAGGTATCCATCAGACAACTGAAGATATAGGACTCAAGTTCAGGAGAGCCAGACTATTTAGGGGGAAGGTGAGAGATTAAATTCAACCAAATCAGTGTTTTAATGTGACTTGATTTAAAAATATTCATTAAATTTCATTTCTCTGATGTCATGGTTTTCAAAAACGAAGAATGAACATAGACCTGTGAGTAAATTGAGCTGCCTGAAGAGGGACCCAGAAAGCTGGGTAACTCAGCTCATCTGCTCCCTTCTGTCCACCACTTCCTTCTCCTCTCCAAAGGAAGGTAAATTTGGATGGCCAGAGGACCCCCAGTTAGCTTGGGGTTTATGGGCCAGATTTCTCTTTCTCTTTCTCTCTCTCTCTCTGTCTCTCTCTCTCTCTCTCTCTCTCTCTCTCTGTCTCTCTCTCTCTCTCTCTCTCTCTCTCTCTCTCTCTCTCTCTCTCTCTCTCTCCCTTCCTTCCTTCCTCTCTCTCTTTCTTTCCTTTTCTTTCCCAAAACCTGTGAAGCCCATACATTGCGCAACAATAGATCCCTGCCCAAACTCCACTTGATGACTGTTTTCAGGACACTCCTGGTTTCGGAGTGATTATCAATAGTAAATGCTTCTCTTTCCCTCATAGCTTGATTTACTTATTTTATTGTTTTGCTCATTAAAAGGACCATTCCCTAATTACTTCTTAAAGAGGCCTCTTCACTGAACGGGCGTTTCCTCACTCTAAGTGAGTACCTGAATAGGCCAAGGTCTCCCATTGCATTATGGGCTTTCTTCAGTCATCCTGATGAATATCTGGTTACTGGATCCAGATAGCTCTGGAGGAGAAAGTGAGGCTGGTGACCTTGCACAGCCCTCCCTCACTCAAAACAAAGTCAAGTGCAAGTCATGTCATCATTTCTCTGATGTCATTTTCTTTGAAAATGAAAGACAAATACACAGATTAAATTTCAGTGCCAAGTACTGGGGAATAGAAAGACAAAAATGAAATAGTCTCTAAAACAGGAGCTCACCTCCTACTGAGGAGGGGAAGGGAGGGTTGGAAGTGAAGGACATAGAATATGTAATATAGATACTTAACTATAGGGTACTTTGATGAGAGAGAGAGAGAGAGAGAGAGAGAGAGAGAGAGAATATTCTAAACTAAGTCTTGATGGAAGAAAAGGATTTTTATAATAACAAAAAGGAGTAATTTCTAAGAGTGGAAGATGGTTTCTGCTAATGGAGATGGAATGGCAAGTTTTGGGGGGGAAGCCAATATAATAGAGTTTGGAAGTTCTTGGAATTAATTGGATGGGGGGAGCAGTGAAGGAAAGAGTTCATGGTAACTCTTAGGCTTTGAGCCCCATTGACTAGAAGAGTGGTTGGACCCTCTATAGAAAGAAAGCAGTTTTTAAGACTTGTTTTGGAGGAGTGAATTATTAGGGATGATGATGAGCTCCATTTGACATACAATAGTAGTAGAGAAAGCTAATCAGAAGATCTCAGTCTTAGTGCTAGAAGAGACCTTCAAGGTCATATAATTGAACCAAAACCCAGAGGGATATCATCTCAATGGAGTGGAAAATACCCTTCAACAGTGCAAGCTGAAGCCATCCATATCTGCTCATTCCACAAAACTCATGCCCATGTCCTCCCATAAGTCCACAGCTATGTGCACTTGCTTTGTCTTGACATCACAAGGTTACCAGGGTAGCACTTTGGCTACCACTTGTCATCTCTAGCCATCAACATGGGGCCAGCTCTTCTCTTCCCATCACATATTTCCTTGATGACATCTTTTACTCCTTTTCTTTCTCAACGCTCTTCATTACTTATACCCTGAAGTGTGTTTAACAAAAGCCCATAAAACAAAGAAAAGCATAAAATGGCCCTCGGTTCTGTACAGTTCCCTTCAACCTTCTTCCATGAAAATGGGACAAAAAAAGGACAAAGGGTAATACGAATCACATAGCTTTTAGACCATTTTAAAACTTTAATGTGATAGTTGGTACTCTGTGTGCATCTAAACAAATAATGATCTTTATTTTACCCAGTTAAAGCCAGTTATTGCCTAAATTTCACATTTTATTTTTGTCCCAAATCCGTGACTATACAGTGGATAGACCCAGCATCTCCAACCCTCCTGACCTTGCTTTTGTGTGCCAACGTCGCAACAAGGCAGTAATGGTATCCTCAGTGAGCCTAAGTTCGATCCATTCTCTTCAGCTGCATTAGGAGGCTCTGAGTTCATCTTCCAATTGAGTCAACATCCCTGCCTTCGGGGGAATGTTGGTTATCTCTAGCAAAAACACTTCATGAGGCCCCTGTACAACTTATCCCCAGCACATCAGTAGCCGATGAACAAACATTGTGAGGTGAGCCTAATAAGAGAAGGTGAAGAATGTCATTTCTCTCTCTCACACACACACACAAATACCTTTCACCTGGAAGGATCAAAATGCTTTGTATCAACTTTCTTCCACACACTCACACCAAAGAAATCACTCCTTATCTGAGTAAGAAAGCATGCACCACCTTAGTCTGAAATTTTTTATGGCTGTATTATAAACCCCTGAAAGTAGGGGGTTTATAATGGAAACACTGACAGACCCTTAACTAGAGGGGCATTAGCAGACGCCACCATAATAACCATTTAAGCCCTCTTTCCTCAGAAATAATCTGCTGGGCCAATGAGAGCAGAGTAAACATGGCTGGTATCTTAATGACCTTTGAGCATTAGCAGATGGCCTTTTTATGATCACAGATTAGCAGTACATGGCCGATTTTTAATGACCCCTAACAGGTGCCAGAGGTTCTTTTCACTTTTTTTTTTGTTCATATACCTTCTTAGAGAGAATGGGAGAAGCCTTTCCATTGAATCTCTTTTCCATCTTTCCCTTTTACTTTGGCTCAGTTCTTTAGCTTCAGCATCCACAGTCTATGGCTAAGAGTAGCTGCTGGGACTTTCCTGACCAGAGTGACCCCTTTTCATTCTCCAGGCTTTCTTTCAGGATCTCCAAGTTTTAGAATTACACGTGTACAAAATAGACAAAAGGGCCCCCAAATAAGCCTGACTGATTTGACTCTCGGTTGCCTGGCATGATGGAGCTGAATGATAAAACACTGTAGCTGCTTCTTTCAAAGTTAATTAAATGAATCAACTAGCATGGGTGAAGCCATCGGAACACTTCCACTCTGCCATTTGCAACGTCATTGAATTAACTTCACCTGGAAGCACATTTCCAAACTTTCCCCCCTTCCCCAAACTGAAGGCCACATACCTTACCCTGTTCATCTTCCCCTCCCTCTGTTCCTGAAGAGGAGGGAAATCAGAGCTCTTAAGCATAGTCAGTGAATGTAAATGATCTTTCCATCCAATGTTTGGGTAAATATCCCTTTGCCCTAGTTTATTCTAGCACTGGAACAATTCAGGAGGGCACCAGGACACAGAGTAATTACCAAATTGGTTTCTCTGCGTTTATCTCTGTGGGTGAGGAAAGAAAACCCCCTACAATTAATCTCAGATGCTGTCTGCTTATAAGCAATTCTGGGGCTACAAACCTTTGAAGCAGATAAAGCCTGCCTGAAAGTTGGAGCAAAAGCAGTACTCGATTGAACTCCAGAGAGCATGTGAACTCGCCCCACTTGGCCTAAAGGTTGGAGTCGCTATCTCTGACAGAAACAAAGCTGAAACAAGACCAGAGGAAATAAATACTCTTTCTTTCAATAGGCGGCATTCCCCTGGGATGCATATACATATACCCCTCTTTTATGATTTTTTTTAAGCTGCAAGTAAGTTTACAGGAATATGACTTGTTTTCCAAGGGAAACACAGGTTGTCTTTTCTAAAATAAAAAATGTTGCAGGACGTGTGGATTACAGCTACTGTACAAAATAGAGACCAGCAACCAACAAAATGCTGGTATAGAAGGATATGGAAAGAAGCATTTCATTTAAAGAAACGTTAGAGACACTTCCCCCCCCCCGCCCCCCACAAGAGAGTTGTCACAAGCATGAAAGAAAATAAGTTTACAGACCTCATTTGGGCAAGTTGGAGGGTACTTTTTGCCCCTTGCTTTGATGTACTTGTTCATAGAGATATGATATGTCCTCTCTGAGAAATTGTTTTTCTGCTGGATATTCCATCAATGTGGCTTTCTTTTTATTTTCATTTAAGACGATTCTTTAAGATATGATGTACTTATGTTTCGAGCCAATCCCTAACTAGTTTGAAAAAAAAAGTTGATTGAAGTTTAACTGCCTCCAGAGGGATGCAGAATGTACAGGTATTTGAAAACTACTTTTCTTCCCAACAGTCCTCTGAAATTCACCAGACCTGGGCAAACCAACTCTACTCCCTTGCCTCTGGCGATTTCTTTCTCAGTTCTTGGTCAAGTATCAAGAAAGCTCCTCTTTGTCTATGCTTTGTAGCTCAGAGGTGTAAAACCAATTAAGAAAATGAATCCCAAGGTGTTGAATTTCTAGATCTAGTGGGCAATTTTTTTTTCCTTCTTCATATCAGATGTGAGGTAGAGAGGGAGAGGATGTGCTGGCCACTATTACAGATGAATCAAGGTGGAGATATTCCAAATACTACATTAAAGTATTCAAAGTGTCTGTTTCACTTATAGGTATGTCCTTATTGTATAGAACCCACTTTCTCTTTTTTGAGGATCAAGTTAATGGATGGGGTAAGGGATAGAATGTTAATATTATGACCTCCTCGCTTCTGGAACCTCTCATCCGGGAAGGATGATGAGGACATTTTTCTATGTCTTCAGCAATTGACTAGGAATGGAACTTTGCAATTTTTGTTACTTTTAAATCTCAGCCCCTGTTGCTTGGGAAGCCCCATCTTTAAACTATTAATATGTGAATGTCTCTGCCCGCTCCCAGTCAAATCAGGATCACTTTCTATCAGACATAGTTACAAAGACAAAATGAAAAATCCATTACTAATTAGACAGTTAAATTAAACTGCTTTAAATTTATTTTATGGAAGGCATAAAGTACATAACAGAGAGGACCCAGAGTGGTACCAATGACCTTTTCCAGAGACTTGTAGCCCACCCTGATGCTTTTTGAACCAATTGGCTGAAAACCCCAGGATTTCTTAACACTCTGTATTCCCTCTCTACCACTTTTAAACCTGAAGGATTTATTTTTATCAGTCCCTCGCCCACATAATGACTTTAAAATTCCTTAGGTTCTTACCTTAAAATATAGCTGGGAATTAAGAAATAATGCCAATTAACAGTTTAAGCTCAGAGGCACTGATGGAGTTAGACATGACTTCTTTCTAGAAAACCGTCATAAGCACACAGAAGAATCTACCCAGCCTTAGAGTTCGGTGCATTAGTGTATCCATTCATCATGGCTTGATAAGTGTCGGGGCAATATACATAGACAAAGGGAAATTGGGCACCGCTTGTTCCAGTGAGGAACTTTGAATGTCAGGCAAAGTGTAGAACATTTAGCTCTATTTAATGCAGAAAGCTCTGTTCATACAACATTGCTGCTGCTCTCTTACAAGCCCCAAAGTCAGAAAATCTTAGTGGATTGGTTTCCCCATTTACCATTCTCTTAGCCCCTTTGCATATGTGTGATATCCAGTGTTATTGCATATGTTGTTAACTTTGATGCCATCATATATTGTACAGTATAGCCAGGTAATGGTAAGGTTTTCCAGCTCATTTGCTATTAGAAGATTTTTACATGTCTTCATTGGTGTTTGTGAGCCCTTCTTAGAGCACCTAGGTGGAAGGTTGGTTACCCATTTGTTAAATAGCTTTTATCATCTAACAAGATTTCATTTTACTAGATTGTTTCTAAAGGGCTGTGGGATAAGTCACACTCCAAAAGAGTTGTCCTCCACGTAGTCAATAAATGCAAATAAAAATGTGAGGACAAAATTTAGCCTTTTGAATATCAAAGCCTATGTCAAGTCCTACCACTCCTCACCTCACATCTGACACTACCACCCCCATCTGAACTTACCTGACAATTAATTATTTCCCTGCATCATGTATTCTAATACATGATGAAATTCATTTTAGCATTTATCGTGTGTCATCTTTTAATTGTTTGCTTATGGTTTCATGTCTTCAAATCTGAGTTTTCCAACAATAGAATAAGCTCCTCCAGAGCCAGGAATATTTTCTGTATTTCTCTGTGTCCAAGGATGTGCTAGAGTTAGTTCAAACTGACCCCTAGAGAGTCAATTATTAAATTTTCAGTGTGAGCATTTGTACCTTGGAAATGAGCAAATGCTATAAATCAGGGCTTCATTTTTTTCTTATTATTATTTCTGGGCTTATGTGATAGAGAAAATGTTAATACAGAATAAATTTAAAAGTATATTATGAACATTTTTTTATGGGGAGCCAGTCGTTAAATGTTTACCAGCACACCCTTGTCCATATCCCTCATATCACCGAGTTCAACAGTGAATACATAGAAAATACTTAATAAATTATTTTAATTGAAGTGAAAAAGGATTTCATATTCATTCAAAAAATCATTCAACATGAACTTATTGAGTTCTTATTATGTGAACCAGTCAATTGTTGTCATCGTTCAGTCATTTACAGCTCTTCAGGATCCCATGAACCAACTGTCCATGGGGTTTTATTGGCAAAGACGCTGGAGTGGTTTGCCGTTTCCTTCCCCACTTTTATGCAGACAGGGGGTTAAGTAACTTGCCCAGGGTCTCACAGCTAGTAAGTGTCAGAGATCAGATTCGAAATCTGGTCTTTCTGACTCCAGGCCCAATGCTCTATCCACTGTTGCACCTCCCTGCTCTTACTGATTAGCTCTGGGTGGCAACAAGGATTTGAACAAAGCCAACAAGAACCCCCAAAGAATACCTATACTCTGACTTCTTTGGGATTTATATTCTAGTTGGGGAATTTACAATCTGAGAATAAGGTCAAATGTAGGGCGAGATAAAAGGATCATAGATTTAGAGCTGGAATGAACCTTAGAGATTATCTAGTTTAATCCCTTTTCAGGACCCTGAGCCGGAAAGGGACCTAAGGCCCAATTCCTCAGTCCTGTCCCCTGACGGAGTTATGGATCATGGCCACATGCCATAGGCATTTGTCTTCTACCCAAGGTCTTCTCCAGAAATCCTAAAGCCATCCCTCAACCAGACCCACCTGTGGGTCTTGTTTAGCCAGTTTACCTGATATTCCTCCTTCTTACCTCTGGACCAGACTCCCCATGTTCATACCTACACATGCTCGTCTTCTGTGATATAGTGTGTTATAGTACACAATACAGCACATACACTTGAAGTTGACCTTATACAGTCTAATCATCTACCTTCCTCCACAACCCTCTCTCCAGCCACCAATAATCTATCTGTCTGCATTTATTCATTAATGGTTACATATTCCCACCTTCTCATATTTTCTTCATCCCAATAATTTGAATTCCAGCTGCTGATACACAAAGTTGATTCCCTGTCCCCATCTCTCTGCTCCTTTTCTCCCATCCCCCTTAATCTTATTTCTGAAATGTCCCACTCCAACTTTTCCTGTCTTTCTACTTTGTTCTTTAGAATGAGTGCTGTTGATGAACATTAATAAGCTTCCTTTCATCTCAAACCTTCTTCCTTCACAAACCTTTCAGTCTTCTGGTGCTCATGGAGACCTGCCTCCTTTACGATGACACTACATCCCTGGGCACACTCGCCATTACTGGTTGTACTTCCACTTATACTCCCCAATTTACTGACCATGCTGGGAGAGTTAAAATGTCCCTTATTCCCCCTAACACATCTAAATTCTCAATCTGCAACCTCTCCTCCTTTGTTTCAGTTGTTCAGTTGTGTCTGACTTCTCATGACCTCATTTGGGGTTTTCTTGACAGAGATACTGGAGTGGTTTAGCCATTTCCCTCTCCAGATCATTTTACAGATGAGGAAACTGAGGCAAACAGGGTTAAGTGACTTGCCCAGGGTCACACAACTCTTAAGTGTCTGAGGCTAGATTTGAATTCGGGAAGGTGACTGGCACTCTATGCACTATGGTGCCATCTAACTGCCTCCATTTATACTCTACTTGTCTTCTATGTATCTAGTTATTTGTATTGTCTCCCCCAGTATTTTTTCAGTCTTTTTTGCCTTTTTTTTTTAATACTGAGCTCCTAGAACTATGTCTGGAATAGAGCAAATACTTCAAAAAATATTTGCTGACTGACTGATTTTACAAAGGAGAACACCAGGACCCAGACATGTGAAGTAATTTGCCAAAGGATACCCAAATAGTGTATTGTGTATTATGATGCAGTATTAGATACAGTTTTAGATGATACAGTATTAGAAAACTGATTCTCTGCCCACAAATATAATTCTTTACAATATACCATGTTGCCTCTCTCAAACAACATAACAAGTGTTAGAAAGAGACAAAGTAAGGGGATGGTCAAACTGATGTTAAATTAATCAAACCTTCTAGAAAATTCAGTAGAATATGGTCTCAGATGACATAATGGCCACCCATTATAGACACAAGTGAGGGAGACTGGACTAGAAGAGCAAAGTTAGGATAAGTATGGTATCTGTGAGTAAAACAAGGAGAAATGGTTCAGAGATATTGTGTTAGATATGGGATAGATGAAGACCAAAAGAAAGCCACAGAAAGTATTTTGATTTGAGGTGCTCTAAGTTCTTGAATAAGAGAATAATTGTGTAGTGTTCTCTGGTGAAATGCAGTAGGGATATATTAGTGGAAGGGAGGCTAAGTAAGAGTCTACTGCATTAATCTAGGGACAAGGTTATAAGCACTTTATCTAGGATAGTATATAGAGAAATGGAAAGAAAAGGTAGAATGATAAACATTTCAATGGAATGAGCACCAAGACTTGAGAAATGATTCAGAATTGGTGGCAAAACTTTAGGAGGCAAAGTGGTACACCTGTGCTAAAGGAAAAATGGCTGTGCTAATCCATGAAATCACAGAATTTCAGAGTTGGAAGTAATCTTAGATATTGTCCAGACTAACCCCTGTCTGCGTAAGAATCTCTGCTATAACATACCTAAAAACAGTCCTGTAGCCTTTGCTTCAAAACCTCTAAAGAGAGGGAGTCAATCCCAGGAAGCCTAATCTACTCTTTGTGGTTCAGTCACATCTGACTCTTCATGATTCCACTGACACTATCCGTGGGGAGTATAACCCAAGATACGGGAGTGGTTTGTCATTTCCTTCTCCAATGGATTAAGGCAAACAGGTTTAGTGACTTGTCCAGGGTCACAGAATTGGTAAGAGTCTAGATCTGGATTTGAACTCAGGTCTTCCTGACTCCAGGCCTGGCACTCTATCCACTGAACCACCTAGCTGCCTCTTTTCTACTTTTAGATTGCTATAACTGTTAGGACATTAAGCTTACTACAAACATGTATCTTGTGTATCTCATCTATTGTTCCTAATTCTGCCCTCTGCTCCTAAATAGAATATCTAATTCCTCTTCCAGTGCTTTGTATACTTGAAGAGAATTATCATTTCTCCCCCAAGCCTTCTCTTTTCCAAAGCTAAATATATCTGGTTCTTTCACCTGATCTTCATATGGAATGGATTCAAGGACTTCAACATTCTACTTCTCTCTTTCCTCTGGACAGTTTCCAGTTTACCAATGTCCTTCTTAAACTGTTGTGTCTATTGATATTAATGGTAAATTACAAGAGAGGAGTTAGGGATGGGCAGAAGGTAATGAAGTTAATTTTTAACAAGTCAGAATATTTAAAGGAAATTTAATCTTCACTTTACAGAATCACACATATGTAGTTAATATAAGAGACTAGGACAGCTATAAGAGGTCAAGCCTAGAGTTATGGGTTTTAAAATCATCAGCACAGAGGTAATGGTGGAAACCCTAAGAGCTGATGGTCACTGTCTAAAGGAATTCATGTAGAAAGGAGAAAGGCAGAGGGCTAAGGAGAGAACCCTGGGAGATCCCTTGACAAAAGAATAACAAGAGATGTCAGCAAAGGAGTCAGAGGAAAAAGTGCGCAGGGAGGTAAAATCTCTCCAACTAAGGTTAGGTGGGGACTGACTAAAGGTCAGCAGCCTTTAAGCACAGGTAGGACAGGGCTAGCAATGGTTTCATGAAGATCAGGCATAGAATGCTGAGAAATATAATCTCAAGCAAGGCTGAAGACTGAGAATGTTGGGACTGACAATAAGTGGGGGTGCAGCAAGCAATATGGCTGATTGCCAAGCACCCAGGTAAATTCAGAAATATGAATCAAAAAGAGATAAACTCTCTGGACTCAGCTGTCTGGATGGGGTTTTCCTGCAGGCACTTACCCAATTCCCCACCTCCTTCTTCAGAGACATAATGAGCCAGGTGGTCAACTCCATGGAAAATCAGAATGCAGTGTCACAGAAGCCAGGGGAGGAGAGGGTGTCAATAAGGAGGGCGTGGCCAATCATGTCATAATGTCACCGAGACATAAAGGAAGGTGAGAACTGATAATTAGATAAATGCAGCAGAACATTCATTCCATTTAAAGCCCAGACTTGGAAAGAAGGCTAAGTCTTCCTTCTGGTATTTTTGACTGCAGCAGTACTGATTATCTTGCACCCTGAGGACTGTTTTTCTTTTAGTACGTTAGACCCATTGTTTGATAAGTGGCTCAAGGAAATCAACGTCCTTCCCTAAGTGCCATTGTTAATCCCCTTATGCCAATAGCAACTGGAACTGTACCAAAAACTTTAGCCAGATTTGTTTTCTGGGGCTCATCTAAAGAAACATATGAAAGGAGGACCAGTTTCACCATTCAAATGATATTCACAAAATCTACGATGAGCCATGATAGCTTAACTAACTGAACTATCCATTTGACCATTGCCAACATATTGGTCAAGCAGTTGAGTTTGAAGCCAAGCAGATTCCGCTTCTATTAAAATATAATAACTTCCATTTTTTTATGTTCACCATGTTAACTCAACACATTTCAAAGAACTTATGCATGATACATACACATGAGGCTTCCATATATTTTATTAAGCTTTGACCTTCATTTTTTTCCTCCTGAGTCATGTCTTCCAACCTATTTTTTTTGTCATCTTCCTATCTACCAACCTTTGCACTGAAGTATTAAATGGACAATGAAGCTAAACCAACATTGAATGGGAAAAGAGTTGACAGGATTGCCTTTGGAAAATTGCCCAGAGTTTTCAGTGCCCCCCCCCAGCTTCTTCCTCAACAAAGGCTCATCTTTTAAACAACAGCATGCTTTTAGAGATGCTATATGGCTACAAGTCATGGAATACCATAAGTAGTCAATAAAGAATTGAAGTTGAGAGGCACCCAAAGGGTAATGGGGAAGTACAGAGAGGGCAACATAGGTTATAACATATCATCAATGAATAAATATCCAAGAAAAAGCAGTGTAAAGGAGGTCATAAAAGAAATATATGATATGAAAGAAAGACAAGGCAATCATGGGAGGAATGAGGAATAATAGCTGGATAGTGATATTTACAACTCAAGAGTTCTAGAAGATCTAAAACATGTTGAGTGGATACAGTTGGAAGGATTTATGAGAAGACACGGATTATCATTGCATGGGATAAGAGTCATGGACTTGTGATAGGTGCCACTGGATCAGATTATAGGGACAGGAACAGGGATAGGACTGGTGATTTCCTTTACGTAGGGAACTCCCCGATGAAAAAAACTCCCTCTACTAATGCAGGTCCACATTTTATCTGCAATTTAATAGAGTGTTGCTTCGAGGTTATGGGACTTGCCCAGAGGCATATAGCCAAGATGTGTCAGATAAAGGCCTTGAACTTCACTCTTCCCCTCTCTGAGGTCAGCTGTCAACTGACTTTACCACACTATTTCTCAGATACTATCAGATCATGTTAATTAAACAGTCCCTAGAATCTAACACAGTACTTTCTACATACAATGAACTTAAAACTTATTTGTTGAACTAGATTGAATTTAGGGCATGTATTCAGCCATATAAGGGAGTATACTTGAAACTAAGTCAACAGGAGTCAACGGGGTAAGTATTTGACCCACAAGATCACAAAGAGTCAGGTCTTTCTCTACTAAAAAGAAACCAAATCTTCCTATGGATCACAATAACATTCGAGAATCTCAGAGATGGAAATGGCCTTGTGGATGATCTAGTCCAAGTTGCACCTTAGTAGAAATGTCCTCCACCACTTGACAAACTTTTGGTCATCTAGTAGCACCTGGAAAACCTCAAATGAGGAATAATTACCTCCCTCCCAAGGAAATTCATTATACTTTTGGATAGCTCTAATTACTAGAAGGACAGTTAGGTGGCACAATTGATAGTGCTGGGCCTAGAATCAAGGAAGACCTAGGTTTAAATACTGACTCAGACTCTTACCAGCTATGTGACCCTGAGCAAGTTACTTAACTCTGTTTGCCTCAGTTTCCACATCTGTAAAATGAGCTGAGAAGGAAATGGCAAACCATTCCAGTATCTTTGCCAAGAAAACCCCAATTGGGGTCATGAAGAATCAGATACAACTGAAATGACAGAAGAATAATTACTAGGAAGATTTTTCCTTATATCCAGCTGAATCTGATTTTTCTACTCATTACTCCTAAAACTACTCTTTTAGGCCGGGTAAAAACAATCTCAATCTTTGTGCCACAGGACACGCCTTCAAACTCTTAAAGATACTGCTGTCTGATGGGAGTGGAAGTTGGGTAGACATGGCTGAACAGTGAACTGTCCTGGCACTGCACAGCTTGATGCTTCTATTCCTGGGCATACAGCTCATTCAGCAGGGGAAGGAAGAAGAGAACAAGTTTCAGCCTCCCAATTCACCTCAGGGTCCTTTCCTTGATTGCATCAGTCCTCTAACACCATAGAGATAGCAGGGATACCAATGACAAGGAAAGCTACTACTCATATTACCACTTTAAAGTTTATAAAGCACTTTACAAACATCATCTCACTTGATCCTCACCCCCAGTCCCCTCAAAAAAGCAAAAAAAAAAACCACAAACTGTGAGATGTGATATTCTTAGTCTTAGATATTCTTAGTCCCATTTTATATGCAGAAGCAGAAATTTAAAGAAAGCCCAGAGCCCCATAGCTAGTAAGTGCCTGAGATAGGATTTGAACTCAGGTCTTCCTGACTTCAAGTTAAAACACTCTATCCACAACACCAACATGGTCAGACTCAGAACCAGTGCATCACATTTGGCTGCAAAACTCTTAAGTGGGTCCAAACCAAATTAAAATGTAATTGGGATATGTTTTACAAAATATATATAAATATAATACCTAGATAATATTAATTTGTGGTTTTCTAAGTCAATATGTGGCTTGCAGAGTTTCATTTCTATTTAAATTTAACACCATGCTACCTCAGCCAAAATCATAGCTAAATCTCTGAAAGCAGCAATTCTCTAAGTGTGATCCAGGGATCTCTTGGTGGCCCTGAGACTTTTTCAAGGGGTCAGAGAGTTCGAGATTATTTTTTTTCATAATAATACTAAGTTGTTTTATTTTCTAATATGGTGATTATCCATAGACATAATAAACCCAAAGCTCTCTGAGGCAGGAATATGGGTCTCAATAATTTTGAAGAGTATGAAAGGTCCCAAGAACAAAAAACTTAAGAACCACTGCCTGAAAGACAACTTCTACATGAACTCTCCCTCCCCACAAAAAAGAACAGTTTCTTTGGGGGAAAGGTTCCTCTTACCAAAGGCTTTCCCTTAATGGTAGCCTCATGCTTGGGGGCCCATTCCAGCTAGGGATTTGCACAGTCTCAACCATATCCTTCATGATAACTTCCAAAGAGCCCTTTGAGATGCAACAAAGTATGGATCAATTCTCTTCTGCCTATGCTAATTTTTGCCTAATAATTAACACCAAGAAAACACAGGTGCTCCATCAGCCACCACCACACCATCCATATGTGGAACCATTGGTTACAACAAATGGAGAAGTTTTGAATGCTGTGGATAAGTTCACTTACCTTGGTAGTGTACTTTCCAGCGATGTACACATTGATAATAAGGTTGATGCATGCATTGCCAGAGCTAGTTCAGTGTTTGGGAGGCTCCAAAGAAAAGTTGCGAGAGAAGAGGTGTTAGATTGACTACCAAACTGAAGATCTACAGATCCGTTGCGCTGACCTCCTTGTTGTATGCCTGTGAAACATGGACAGTCTACCAGTGCCATGCCAGGAAACTGAATTGCTTCCATTTCAGCTGTCTCAGGAAGATTCTGAAGATCACTTGGCAGGATAAGGTACCAGACACTAAGGTCCTTGCTTGAGCTGAACTGCCAAGCATTCAAACTGTGCTTCAGAGAGCACAACTCCAATGGACTTTCTACGTTGTTCAAATGCAAAATGTACATTTGCCAAAAAGACTATTTTATGGAGAACTTGCATAGCACAGGCGATCACATGGTGGCCAGAAGAAACAATACAAGGACACTCTCAAGGTCTCTTTCAAGAACTTTGGATTTGACTGTGCAACATGGGAGACACTGATGCGAGACCTCTCAGCATGGCATGCTCACATCAGAAAAGGTGCTGTGCTCTATGAACAAAGCAGAATTGAGATAACACAAAGGAAACGCAGGATGCGCAGATTTGAAGTGTCCACCCCAATATTCACACAGACTATCTGTGCCCAATCTCTGGTAGACCATTTTGAGCTCATATTGGTCTGATCAGCCACAGTCGGACACATTGAAACTTCACTTTATCATGGTGATGTCATTTTGGTCCTCTTCAAGAATGAAGGACAACAACCAACCAACTAACCAAAGGGCCCTTATGGGTATCTGGTGAAGTTATGACCATACAAGCTGCCCATCTACTATATCAGAGAAGGAGAACACAATTTATAGAACTCACTCAGAAAGGGATCCTAGAGGACATCTATTTTTACAGATGATGAAACTGCGACCCACAAAAGGTTACATGACTTGACCAAGATCCTTCAGGTAGTCAGTTGTTGTTGTTATTCATTGATTTCAGTCCTGTCCAAATCTCTATAATCCCATTTGTGGTATTCTTGGCAAAGAAGCTGCAGTGGTTTATCATTTTCTTCTCCAGCTCATTTTACAGATGAGGAAACTGAGGCAAACAAGGTGAAGTGACTTGCCCAGCGTCACACAGCAAGTAAACATCCAAGGTCAGATCTGAACTCAGTTCTTTCTGACTTCAGACCCAGTCCTGTGCCACCTAGTTGCCCATAGGTAGTAAGTAGCCAGTGGCATTTGGACTCAGGTGCTGTAACTCAGAAGTTTGGTGCCCTTGCTGGAAGAGTAGTAATATTATTAGTAGCAGTAGTAGTATTCTACTTTGCAAATCTTAATGCATAGGTTATTTTATACTACTGTTACCAGCACTAATAATAATAGCTAGAGTTTGTATAGTGCTTTAATGTTTGCCAAGAACTTTACACTTTAAGTATTGTCACATTGGATCCTGGCAACAACCCTGGGAGGTAAGTGTTATTATTATCCCTATTTTATAAATGAGCCAACTGAGGCAGGTAGAAGCTACGTGACTTGACCAGGGTTACATAGTTAATAAGTGTCTGAGTCAGAATTTAAGCTTTGGTCTTTCTGACTCCAAATTCAATACTCTATCCATAATGCCACCTAGCTGCCACCAAAACATATTTAACATTGGCCAGAGAAATTTACTGAGCTGGGTTTCCAATCCTTGTCTTTCCTAATTCTAAGGACAATGATATTTTTATTACAACTCAGTCGGTCAATAATCATTTATTAAGTGTCTTACTATGTACCATGCTGTGTGTCAAAGTTCTGGGAATACAAAAAGAGGTAAAAGAGAGTCACTGCCCTTAGTGACTCTCAACATTCAATTTCTCTGAGTGTGTCACCCCCCCCCCCCCAAAAAAAGTTCATTGATCTGGATTTAGACCTAGTCTGGCATTTGAAATAGCTCCAGTAATGCTCTTATTCAAAGGTTAACAAGTAAGGTAGGATCTCACAATAGCTGTCTCAAACATGAGGAAGGGACTTAGTCAGATCTTATCATCAATCACTTCTCTATGGAATCTATTCCCACTACTAAGATACCATCGCATACTGACCTTCCACCCTTAGCAGCACAGTCACACAGGTAAGGCCCCATAATGAGCCATGTTCTTTCAGGGACCTTTGTCCTGATCCAAAGCCTGAAACCACTGGCCCTAGGCAGGAGGCAGGAGCTCAATCCCTGGGAACGTGTGGCAATGAGGGCCAAATAACTGAAATGAGGGAGTCGGCCAGAGAAAGCAGACAAACCGCCTATACTGGTCTGGGGCTTAGTATGCTAGAACTGAGTACACAGAGCATCCTAACATTGGCTCCTTACCAAGAGTGTATGTGTGTGTGTGTTTGTGTCTTTGTGTGTATGTTTTTGTTATTTGTATATATGTGTATGTGTGTGCAAGCATATGTATGTATGTATGTGCATAAACGTGTGTGTCAGTGTGCAGAGGTGAGGACTATGGTTTGTGCCTTTGATCTTCACACCTGATCCAGAGAAATGCAGTCTTGAGACTTCAGGAACTGACAGATTCCTAGTTCAGGATACAATATTACCACTTGTAGAATGATGAACTTTCTCCTTCACCAAAGTCCACCTGTGCTCCATTCTCCAACTCACCAAGAATTAGATGGCCTGATGTGTCCAGTGAGGCAACATGTGCTTCACCCCAAGGACTTAATGTATTAAAAGTTTTGAAAATGAGTCAGGAAAATATGATCCAAAGTCCTACTTCTTCAATGCCTGCTTAGTGGCTGTGTGACTCTAGGCAAGTCACGTAACTTTTAAGGTAACTCTTTGAAGACTGGAAGTTGGAGATTAGTTACCAATTTCTATTGACAATCATAACAATACAACAATAGGTCCCATTAAAATATATCTCACTGAGTATCATGAGTTGTTTCTGCAAAAAGGTCACTTCAGATGAAGTGACATTGTAGACCTGGTCAGTTCCATAAGAGTAATGCTATAAATGTCAAGTTGATTATCATTTATATTTTGGGCAAAGTGGGCTTTGTCTCTGTCTCATGATTGTTAAACAACTTTGAGTGAGGTGATCTCATGCCTCTGTACCTGCCCCATCAGACCAAACCCCATCTTATACCAATGAGGTCCTTGTAGAAGAACATTTCATGTAACTCCAGATAGATGGATAGATAGATAGATAGATAGACAGATAGCAGATAGATAGATAGACAGATAGAAAGACAGACAGATAGATAGTTACTCCCTAGTGGTGAGTAGTTGGTTGAATATCTCTCAAAATAAATCAACGTATGTGCCATTATTTTTTTTGAGAGTATATGCATTAAAGAATAAGAGTGAGAGAGACAGAGACAAATATAGAGACAGAGAAAGCCAAATGTAGAGACAGAAGAGACAGAGAAATCTAGTCATAGAGATAGGGAGGGGCTGGCAGAGAGGAAGAAAGACACAACTAGAGACAGAGATGTAGAAGAAGAGATGGCAAGACAGAGAGACAGAGTTGAAGATGGAAAGATGTAGACCCAGATATAGATAGATAGGGATAGAAAAATAGTCAAATAGAGAGATAGAGTCAGAGAGAGAAATACAGAGGGAGAAATAGAAGCTGAGAAATAAAAAGAGGGAGGGAGAGAAACAGAGAGATAGAGACAGAGATGGAAAGACAGAGAGATATAAAGTTGAAGAAACAGAGAGATGGAGACAGAAAATCAGTCACATATAGAGATAGAGTCAGAGAGGGAAATGTAGCAAGGGAGAGACAGAGACTGATGCAGAGATTGGGAGAAAGATGAGAGAGAAGAGAAAAAGAAAGAGACAGAGAAATAGAGACAAGAGAGAGCAAGAGAGAGAGAGAGAGAGAGTGTGTGTGTGTGTGTGTGTGTGTGTGTGTGTGTGTGTGTGTGTGTGTGTGTGTGCATGCGTGTGTGTGCCTGCCCCTTTTGGGCTATGAGCTAGCTGGTTGTATTTTTCCTCCTAAAAGCCAATAGTTCCACATGGAGACTCTGGCATTTTGTTTTGTTACTGCTGTGGTAGGCTCTTGTTTTCTGGAATGATGCATTTCCAGTGTGGGTGGCAAATGTCATCCCCTTTGTGAGTAATATCGATAATCCTGTGGCCTGCATGTATTGTATTGCTTAGCAACACTTGGCAACCTCTTACCCATGTTGTGTGACTTCTTTTGATGCTTTACTGTGGCGTTGTCATTTTCATCTCCCAAGTCTTGTAGCATTGTTTGCCATGCTTGGGGAGTCGATGTGGCTGAGAGCCATCCCAGAAAGGATGTTCATTGAACTGTCAGAGGGTGAATGATTGACATTAGGCACAAGCACTTTTTTTTTTGGTAAGGGCCTTGGCATGTCATTATTGGATTATTTCCTGATAAATGCCATCCAAATCCACCAGATGTACCATTGAGAGATGTGCCAACCTGTTTGGGAGACCTAGTAGATGTTCAGTGCCACTTATTGGTGGGTGCCGGCTTGTCCATTCATTTCCTTTGTGAAGCTCCAGGGTATTATATAAAACAGTGGTTTTTGTGATCATCATAATTAGGAGAGCATGGTATTTCTGCATAGAGGAAGGGTCTGCATTAGATTATCTTTTTCCCTCTGTCACTGCATACACTGGTATGGAGTCAATTCACACAGTTTGGGTCTCTTTGGAAGGGACAGGGCACTGATGAACATAAAATGGCCCTTAAAAAAAAAGGTAAAAACTCAACAGGGGCATGTTAATGCCAATGACATTTAAAATATCATGAGCCAAACCTGTAGTTGTTGACGTTCTTTCTGGGACAACCTGGTGATCGCTCCAGTAGTGTGATATAGCCTGTGTTAACAGACAAAAGCCGGCTAAAACATAGCCATGGACTTCTTATTGATTCCTCTGACTAATTCAATATACTTTCTTAAGCAACATCTTAGAGAGATACATAGCATGGCCATTCAAGACACCTGGAGGCTGTGAAGCTAGAGATGACCCATGTCAAGCACAGAGACAATTTTTGGTTGCTTTTAGCAAAATTAAGGAGAAAATCAAAAGGAATTCCTTTTTTAATTGTATCTGCTTAGGTCTAGGCTTACAAAAAGCCCTATGTACCCTTTGGTCAAAACCAAGGAGCTGCTGGAGTTTGCCTTGATATTTCAGACCACCAGGTCTCTAAATGCCCATATTTCTAAAAACCAATCTGGAGAAATTCACTAGGGGGTGTAGAGTGGTAGAATTTAGCCAAACAACTAATTCTTCACCTTTTGGTTTGGGTTTTGGCTAATAAGATTCCTAATAATCCACTTCTCTAAATTTGTCATTTTTTCAACCTTTTATCTTGGACCAATGGGAAAACAGCTTCTGAGTAATGAAAGATCCATCACTGGTGCCAGACTAGGGCCAGGCAGCAAGTAAGTAGCCCAGGCAGGGGAAAAATGAACAAATCATATATCCAGCCCATTGATTTGTCCATACATTTCCCCAAGGGTAAAGTAACATAGTGTAGTTAAGGTGAGTTTGAAGAATTTTAATGATATTCAATGGTTCAGCTGTTTTTAGGTCTTTTCCTTTTTCAAAGAAAAAGACCCTAAAATCAAAAGCAGCTAGGGTAGATAGGATAGTATTGGTCATTACGTGGGCTGAAGTCCTAGTATAAAACAAACAAGAATAACTCTTATCATATCTTATCTCATAGATGGATACCATACTCCAACTATTTTGTACAGTGATAATAGCCTCAGTCAGAAAGACCTGGGTTCAAGTCCCAAAGCTAAAGCAAACTGACAGTATGACCCTGGGTTAGTCATTTAACCTCAGCATGCCCTAAGAAATTCTCTAAGATGATAAATTGCAGAGCTGCTCCCCATCTGAATTTGTAAAGTTACCTTACCAGAACCCTATAAATGAAATGACAGATCCAGTTTAAAACAATAACCAAAAAGCAATTGCAATGGGGTAACCAATTTAAGCATCAGAAAAAGTGGAGGACAAGGAACGGAATTATTAGGGACATATGAAAGCTTCCATATCTTAAATGCAATAGAGAAAGTTTATAAAAATATCTATAATTTTTTTATTAAAACATTCCCAAATTATTAGAGTTATGGAGTTAGAAGCAACTCACTAATAAGTTTACTGATGATTTTAGGATATTTCTCAAGTGCTGGTGTTAAGGAAGGCCAATTGTTATATGGCTGTTATATGCTTGTGGCAAGATTGTTATTAAGTAAAACACAGATGGATGATAAATGCACAAAATCACTCCCCTCCCCATCAATAGTGACCTGTACATGACTTATCCTTTTGTGGATTTCTAAACCTATAATCATATCATTAAGTGCTTTTAAAAAAATGAAAAATGAAAGTCCACACCACCTTAGAGTTTTCTTTCTTTCTGCCTTCCCTCCACTTCCTTTAATTTCATCACTCTCCCACCCCCTTGAAAACTGTCCTGAGAAAATAGAAACATAAAATAAAGGCAAAACAGACAATTTTAATTTTTTCTCTCATTTTTATCATGAGAGACACTATACTATGGATAGTGAATAGAGGCCAGGCCTAGGAGCCAAGAAGACCTTCCTTGAAATTGATCCTTTAACCCACACTGGCTATGTTACTGTAGGCAAGTCACTGAATGCATCTGCGCTCTAGCCAACTCTCTGGGACTATATGTGTGGCAGAGAAGGTACTGACCTGTACTGGTAGAAATCGCCTCTGTCAGTGAAATCCCTGGCTTGGTCCCTTTCCCTACTATCATTCTCATTTTATTATTTTTATTGTTATTAACAATATCTAAACAGCTAGAAAGTGCTGTTACTCCAAAGATGTAGCTAAAATTTTATGGCAGATTTGTTAGGAGCTTTAAATCAATCAACAGTATCTCTCTTTTAGAAGCTGTTATGCATATAAGCAATTGAATAAAGCCGACAGAGGCAATTCTGATGGTCTTGAAAACTTCAGACTTTCTTTTCAAGTAATAACTTTAATTTGGTTCTTTCTGGCATAAACTTTTTTATTCCATTATGTCAAAAATCGCATTATCCATCCATTTGTCTGTCAGAACTTTTCCCTGTGGGCCTATATACCACTGCCTTCTCCACTCTAGGCCTCCCTATTACATCCTGCTATCGAGTCACAATTTTCCACGAAAGTCTCTGGTGACTTTTGACAATGTTTTACAGAGAACTAGACCAGGAAGCTCAGAGTTAAAGGAAATCTTCCATTCTGGCAATGAATATGTAATAGGCATTACACTGTGCAGTATTCCAAAAAATGTAAGGTTCATTAAGTCTTTCTGAGGCAGGAACTTCCTTGTAGCTTTGAATGAACCTGTCTTCATGATGGCATTAGCAAATGGCACTTTGGGGCAGAGAATATTAATACTACACATTAAGGAACAAATTTGTTTAAATGCTGTATGGCTATATGTAGATGCAGATGATCCAGAAATAAATAAAAAGTGAATAGTTGCCCAACTTTATATGTAAATTGCCTTTTGCTTATATACATAAGAATGCTTTTTGCTCCTAAATTCTTTCGTATTAACAAGCAGGAGTGTAACTAATATATAAACTAAAGCCATTCTCTTTAATGAGAATGCTAAATATTTTAAAGAAATGCATGGCTGTGAAATATTGTCAGGGGCATTTTTATACTTAAGTTTAAGAACGCTTATGACTTAACTGTTGAATTATTTAACATATTCAGCCTAGAAGCACTATTTATGTGTGTTTTTTAATGTTCATACTTATGTTGGCTTTTCTTTGCTAAGGATTTAGGACCTTTGATTTCTGTTTATAAAATTTACATTTTTAATCTCTTATTCCTTTGTATTTTCTATTTGATGGAGGGAACAATATCCTGAGAAGGGGGAAAAAAGGAATAAACTTCATACAGCCGGAGTCGAGGGCTATGGAGATGTCACAATTAAAACCCACTACGATGAGAATGATGCAGATTTCAAGGCAGGGGTGGAGTATGGGGGATGGGGGTGGAGAAAGCCTGCTATAAATGAACTACCAGTACAAGCAAAATAAGAGAATTGGAAATTTGCCACTAATTTCCGAGTCTTCTCAAGGAAGTGTGCAACAGACAGGGAGGCAGCCTAGTCTCAGCTCCTAATATAATCCACTGCAATCAGTTTGCTACTTCAAATTGTCAGTTTCCATTTTTACTCATATATTGTTTTTCAATTATTGGCTAACCACAGATTTATCAATGCAACATAAAGACAAATTTCCTTTCATTTTTCGTAAATTAACCTCTAGCTTTATTTCTTACACTCACCAAGATTCCTTCAAGGCTTGGAGGAGAGGGAGGTGGAAGGGGATCCAGAATGGATGTGCCCCATGCCAAAGATATACAGCTCAGAAAATAGAGAGAGACAGACTCAAAGTCATGTGAGCCCAAGGTGGAAACTTGCCCTCCCTGCAATGTTTCTTTCTGTTCAGGAATCTAGCAATTTCACAATTTTCCTGGATGGCACAGGCTTTAAAAAAAATGCATAGAACTTGCTCAAAGTAGAATTGTACATTGGGCAAAGTATGAGGACTTTTTTTAAGTCTCGCACATTTTTTATCATTCATAGAAACTGCATAATTTAATGGAAAGAAAAAAGGACTTAGAATCAGGAAAGACCTGAGTTGAAATTTTATCTGTGGTCCTTCCTATCTGTCTGTATGAGCCAAGGCAAAGCATTTAAGCTTCTTGGATCTCAGATTTCTCATCTGACAAGGAAGGGACCCAATAAGTCCAATGATTTTTTCTAGCTTGAGATTTCAGTGTTCTTTGGTGACATTTCAGTGCAAACTTACCACAGGCCAGTTCCTAGTAGTCTAAGATATGCCTAGATATTGAGGTGCATGACAGCATGAACAGTTACATAAAGTTATCACTTTGCCATCCCCTTCCTCATCAACTAAGAGATTAAGGAAATGTATTAGTGTGTGTGTGTGTGTGTGTGTGTGTGTTCATCCTTCGTTGTTGAAGAAGACCATGCCATCAGAGAAATATTGACATGACTTGCACTTGACTTTGTTTTGACTGAGGGAGGGAGGGCTATGCAGGTCACCAGTCTCACTTCTCCTCCAGAGCTATCTGACGCCAGTGACCAGATATTCATCAGGTTGACTGGAGATGACCCAGGATGAGGCCACTGGGGTTAAGTGACTTGCCCAAGATCACACAGCTAATGATTGTCAAGTGTCTCAGGTGAGATTTGAACTCAGGTCCTCCTGACTCCTTCACTGGTGCTCTATCTACTTCACTATCTAGCTGCCCAGGAAATGTATTAGTAGATGCAAAGGAAAGGATACCTACCCATCTAAATCCTCCTTGAACTCTTGCTAGTCTACCATAACCAAACCCTACCCTTCTCCTGCTCTCTCTTCTAGTACTGTTTGATTCTCTAAGTATTTACTATGAGAAGAGACAATGAAGGCAGTCCTCAAAGGAAAGAGAAGGCTAGGGAACATGCTGGGGCTACCGGCCAAAACTGCTCTTTTCCTGCTCCCACAACCAAGCTACTCTGCTGCCTTTAACTGTGATAAACTTACAGCCAAAAATACTAACACTTTGCACTATTTTCACCAAAAGTGTGATGATGATAATGATGCTAATAATGATAATGATATTAATAACTAGCACACATAGAATTGCTTTAATCTTTGCAAAGTGATATGTGTGTATGTATGTATATATAGTATGTATGTATGTATATGTGTACACACATACATACATACACATCTACATGTACATGTGTGTATAGCCTCATTTTATTCTTACAACCCAGAGAAACTCCTGGAGAAAGATACTATTATCCCCATTTAATAGTGAGGAAACAGAGCTGAGAGCCTCAGTGACTCAGGTCTGCCTGACTCCAAGTCCAGCACTCTGTCATGACATCAATTAGCCACCAATGGCATGCATTTATACGGTGGCAAGTTAGGGTCAGCAGTGTAATTTATACCTAAGCAATAGAGGTTTGCACTATATTAAACTTAGATATTCACATATCGCATTATAAATATACATACTTGTTTGGGTAATGGTCACTATCCAGTAATATCCAGCTCTTCAGAAGTGATATCTACTTTTGAAAAATAAAATAAGGTATATATTTCATAGGATCTTGAGAAAGATTTGTAGCTAGAAGGATTCATAGAGAGCATATAGTTTGACCTCTTCATCGTATAGACGAGGAAAGAGACCAAATCTAATGATTTGTCCAAGAACATAGGCATGGTAAGTGACAGAGTAGAGATACATGTATGAAACGTGAATTAAAATGCATTTTGCTTTGAGAATATTTTTGAAAATATTGAGGCAATTGGGAATGCCATGGGGTATGGAAAAAAGAAGCCAACATCATTGATTATCACATTACGAAGGATTAGAGGAAAGAACAAAATTATAACTTGAGATTGGCCTCTTGTAGTAAAGACAAGAGCTTCACAGAGAGAGTGGTCTTGGCCCTAATCTTTAGTTACTTACATCCATTGTTCTCTAATTCATTCCTTACCAAAGATCAAAAATTCTTTGATCCATAAGGGATATATGGGAGAAAAATATTTGGTTATAATTCCAAGGAATCTACATATAAGATAAACTGATGAGTGCAAATACCAATTTACACATGAAAATATAATGACTTACATGACCCCTAGTCTTTCCAATAAATCTAGGGAATATCTCCCACTATAATGAAGTGATAGAAAACATTGGTAAAAGACTGACCAAGATGTGCTAGGAACACAATTGTGGCAAGCAAGAGGAAAATAGTAAAGAGAAAAACAAAATAATAAGAGAATACATAATTGTCCTTGATGAATTCACGTTATCTGGCCCAGATAAATTTCCTCCTTAGATTCTAAAAAAGACCTGAAGTACGTGGTTACAGAGTGATGACAATGATGACAATGACAGCGATGACGACAATGATGATGATGATAATTTGATAGCTTATGCAGCCCGGGAGTGGAACCATAAGAGAATGAAATATACAACCCCTAAGTTGCGAAAATAGACTGATTTCTAGCAAAATTCTAGAAAGTCTTTTTTAATGAGATAGTTGGTGAGTGAATCTGTAGAAAAGAAGCAGTGACCACTAAACTCCAAGATGATTTTCTCAAGAACAGCTTATGTCAGACTAATCGTATTTCCTTTTTTGACAGTCACTAAACTGGTTGATGAGGATAATTGTGTAGATATAATTTTTTGAAATTATTTAAATCTTTGATAAAGTATCTTGCAATCATCTTCTGGGGAAAGATGGAGAGACATAGGATAAATAATAGCATAAATAGATGAATTTGGAACCGATTTAATTACAGGAACAAAAAAGCGGTCATTAAAGGTTCAGTGTTTATTAGAGGGAGTTGGGGTGAGGGGATCTTTAGTGGAGCATCCCAGGGATGTGTTCTGGCATGTGTTGTTTAATATCTTATGAGTGACTTAGATAAAGGCACAGATGAAAGTCTAACCAAATCTGAATATGGCATAAAACTGGCAAGGACAGGTAAAATGCTAAATGACACTTAGTATTCAAAAATAAAATAAAATAAATAACTTGACTGAATAGGACCCTGGATGAAATCAATTAAGATGAATTTTAATAGGAAAAATATAAAGTTTTTCACATGAGTTTAGAAAAAATCAATTCCATGAGCACAGTTTGGAAGAGGCATGATTAGAAAACTGCTTGTCTAAAAAAAAGAGTGAGATGCAGGATTTTTAGTGGGCAACACAGTCAACATGAGTCAACATTGTGATATGGCAGCAAAAAAAAATTAATATGATCTCAGGGTTCACTAAGAGGCATAGTCAGAGGCCAATTGTTATATTTGCAGTAGGAACAATTCCACCTCAGAAACCAGCGAATGCTACAAAGAGGGCTTCATTTATAGCTCTTTGATTGTTGAGACTTAAGAAAGTGATGCAAAAAAATATTAATAATACAGTTGCAACTTAAAGGTATGTCATGAGTTGCATACATATTTTTTTGAAACTTAATTGTTAAACATTTACCAGCACATCACTGGACATAACTTTCAGGAATACCAAGGTGAGAGATTCTTCAAATCCTGCTCTGAACACATCACATCTGGAGTTTTGGTGTCAATTCTGGACACCACAGTTTCAAGAAGGATATTGATAAATAAAAGTTGAAAATAAAATATAATTTAAAAAATAAAGTATGATAGAGAAGTGATGGATTCAGAGTATAGATTGAGATACATTTTTGGGGGGACATGACCAAAGCAGGAATTGGCTTTGCTTAACTATACCTATGTTTGCAACAGGGGGATTGTTTTTCTTACTTTCTCAGTGGGATTGGGGGGAGAGAGAAAAGACAGATCTTTATGAAAATAACAATTTAAATTATAAATTAAAGAGCTTTCAGAGGAGAGCAACCAATATGTTGAAATACCTTGAGTCCATTCCATGTGATGATCCATTGAGGGAAAAGGGGATAATTAGACTAGAAAAGAGAAGACAGAAGGGAACATGAGGACAGTCATCAGATATATTCTTGAAAAGCTATCACATGGCAGAGGGTTTAGACACGAGGTGTTTGACCCCCAAGATATAACTAGGAGAAATGATTAGAAGTTACAAACACATGTTGGACTATATAGACACTGAGATCTCTTCCGAGTTGGAAATACTATGATTCTATGATAACAAAGGCACTCTTAGGTGTTAGAAATACAATACTAACATATGATACTCTAGACCCTCAAGAAATTTACATTTTACTGAAAGGATACAATAGGTATACAAAAGGAAACCAAAGTGAATACATAGTTATACACAATTTCAAGAAGAAGAAAATACTCGTAAGAGAAAGTAGAAACATTTAAAGATGAAGGAGTAGAATCAGTATGCTACAATGGAAACAGGGGTGGAGTTGGAGTCAAGAGACATGGGTTCAAATTCAATCACAAACCTTTATCAGATGTTAGATTAAAGGCAAATTTCATTCTCTCAGACCCTCAATTATTAACTTGTAAAATGGTGATAAACATACTTACCTTAGATGCTACACTAAGCTGTTATAAATACTTTGCAAAACTTACTCTATAACTGTGAATAATTATAATTAACCAAAAAAGTTGGACATTTCAGATGACAAGTAATGAAGGCATTTCCACAAAAAAAAAATTGTGGACAACCCTCTCCTCTCAAAGATAACAGTCACTAACGCAAAGGAGTGTGAGAGCCTTTATTCTGGTAACTGAATTTGGCAATTAGGCCTCTAGTGATGACTTGAGACAGAAAAATTTAAGTAAATTAGTTAGAAATGGAGAATGATGAGGAGGTAGGTATAGACAACTTTTTTTCAAGAGATTTGGAGGTGAGGGGAGAAGAGAAGTAGAATGATAGCTGGATAGAGGAGAAGGTTGAAGGAAGGCTGCTTTTTTTCATTCATACACTGAACATTTATTAAGCACCTGTTATATACGAAGTACTGTGCTAGACACTGGAGATAGAGAGACACAACAGAAAAACGCAATGAGAGCAAGAGACAAAACATAAACATCTCAATTGTCCTGCAAATGTTAAAACAACAAGAAGGAGTCCTCCTATGTTTTTGATAGGTTACTTGGGGAGAATTTATGGGAAAACATGGTGGAGAATTGCATAAAAGGGCAAAGCATGTGAGATTACAACCGGAATTGTTGGACAAAGTATTCACCCTGAAGAAATGACTAATCTACCAAAATATCTAAGCTACACTTTAATAAAGGCCTTTTCTTCAAATCAATCCTATGATTGATGTGACATCAATACATGTGGATATATGCATGATTGGATACATGTGTGATTGGATACATTGGATAAACACATGATCATTCCCATTTAAATATAGGGAAACTGAGGCATAGGAGGATTCAGTGACTTGCCTAGGACCACATAGTTAATGAATGCTGGAATAAGGGCTTATGTTGTAGTCTTCTGATACTAAGACTAGATGAATTTGTCACCACTTCATGAAGCTTTTAGCTATTGCTATGGGTGGTAGAATTATTTTGATGACCCCTATTTCATAGATAATCAGATTAAAGTAGACATGTCAAGCTACTTGCTTTAGGTCACAGAGATAATAATTCATGGGACCAGATCTGAAGCTGGACATTGACCAGGTTTTCTGAAAACCACCCCAGATTTGCTGACTCCATGTCAAGTATACTTAATACCATCCTAATCCAGATGGAAGTTTGCTATTGCCAGTAGGACAAGTCCATATTCAACAAACATGCACTTTAACACTTTAAAAAGGCATATTTTTAGGTCAATTTTTTCTCTCTGCTTCTGTCTGCTGAATATGGAATGATTTGGGCAACCAAGTTGGCACCGTTCATTGGGCAACCAAATGGCACAGTGTCAAACCTAAGTCAGGAAGACCTGAGTTCAGATCCAGCCTCTGACACTTAAGGTGTATGACCCTGGGCAAATCACTTAATCCTGTTTGCCTCAGTTCCTTCATTTGTAAAATGACCTTGAGAAGGAAATGGCACTCCAAGATCTTTGCCAATAAAAGCCCAAATGGAATTACAAAGATTCAGACATGATTGAAAATGACTAAACAGCAAAGTCTAGTTCACCATCATCGTATCAAGCATTTATATAGCACTTTAATATTTGCAAAATGCTTTACACACCAATAATTCTAAGAGGTAGATTCTATTGTCATATTCATTTTACAGATGAGGAAATTGAGGGTAATAGAGGCTAAGTGACTTACCCAGGATCATACAGCTAAGAAGTAGCTATGGACGGATTTGAACTCTGGTCTTCCTGACTCTATATCCAGTGTTTTATTCATTGAGATAACTACCCACCCAGTAGGTCACATGAAGGAGATAGTTCTTCAAAGCCAAAATAATCACTCCAGACAAAGATGTGTTGAATTATGATGAACCACTTTCCACTTTCCCCACCCTACGTTACAGGGGAGCATCACACCAAAGAAGTAGAGGTATCTTCTTCGGAATGTTACTGCTTATAAAGAAAGAAACTCTCCTCCTCTAGGAAGCCTTCTATGACTGATTCTATGCTGAATCCCATGATGCTGCATACCAGTAAATGTCAATGACAGTTAGGTCATCAGGATAAGGATACAGGGGCTTATTCCAGAGTGTAGTTTTTCCCAAGATTTTAGAGTTTTCAGGACTCTATAGTTCTTATCCTTTGGGATCCTCAAAATAGGAATAGTGATAAGAAATATGGAAGAACTTTGAATGAAAATTTTAAAAATTATAAAAATTGAGAATATCAAAAAGGTAATGTTATAACCAAAAGAATGTCAGATCTAGAATCATAAGGCATGTGTTTGAGTCTTGGCTCCAACACTCACTAACAGTGTGCTCATGGACAAATCATTAAACTCTGAGTCCAGGTTTACTTGTTTTTAAAATAACACTAATATTTCAGATTTTAATAATAACACTTTTATCATCACTTGTAAATGTAAGTTATTATCAGAGGTAGCATAGATAGTGAAAAGACAAATATAAATAAAGTGGGATTCAAAAGACCAGGGTTGTGTTCCCACCCTCCCACTCTACCTCCCAAATATTTGCTAATTATATGACCTTACATTACTCAATTTTTAGGTCTCAGTTTCATATATATATACATATATATATATACATATATATATATGGATGTATGTATATGTATGTGTATATATATCATATATATATATATATATCAAATGACAGAATGTCACTCGATAATCTGAAAGGGTACTAACATCTCTAATTTCCTATGATTTTATGTTTCTGTCTTCTTTATCATTATCACTATCTAAGTAGTTAGGCAGCACATAAAATAAAGTGCCAGATCTGGAGTTAGGAAGACCTGAATTCAAATGTGACCTTGCACACTTGCTATGGGATATCATACAAGTCTTTTAATCTCAGTTTCTTCATCTGTAAAATGTAAAAATAATCGCACCTATGTCTCAGGGTTGTTCATTTTGCAAAACTTTGAGAAGCTATGTAAATTCTATCACCATCCTCCTCACCCTCATCTTCCCCAGGGTAGTGACGTATCACTGGGTCTTCATTCAGAAGTTCCAGGGATCCTAGGGAAGGAAAAGGTCAGTATTAACACTAGGAACCACTTCCCTAGACTAGGATTTCAATCATATTTTCTTGGGTTACCCAGAAAGGGACCCCAAAATCAGTTGATAGCAAGTCAATATTAAACAGTGAGATGAAAGAAATGAGGGTTCTGATTAGAGGAGACCACATAAATCCTTTATCACTTTCAAGATTGTCCCTTTGGGGAAAAAGTAGCAATATTTTTTGCATTTTGCCCTCAAAATCCCCTGTTCTAAAAATGCTTGTAGCAAAGCTGTCCTTTCTCTTTGAGGGTTTTCTGAAGAACATGTTTAGGTAAGAAACAGCTTTTACTTCCAGAAACAACCATGGCTATCAGTCAATCCAGCAGCAAGCTGCTCATGAAGTTCATTCGACAAAGGGTTAGTGCAGCAAGCCCCCACAATAATGTGGAAACAGAAATATTACAAAGTAAAGGCTTATAAAATAATAAAAATTCTACTTACTTCGGATACCTCCCGGTGCCTTTGGCAAAATACCTTAAGCATTCCACATACGGCGGGCATTGTCTTTATAAGATGGCACCTCATAAAATGGTATTAAATATCACCAACGGGGCTTCATATTTCATCCGGCAGGGTTTAGGCCAGGCATGTTCTATATCACACATTATTAGAATGACATCTGCTTTGCAAGTTGTGTACCCAGGAGCCTACCCGGATAACTCATTTCAGCACTCATTCTCGAGGCTTCTGTGCCTTCATAATGCCTAATATGTTTAACTCATTTTGAACAGAAGTCTAAAGCCTGCCACGGCCCTCTGGCCAAAACTGTAGCTGTCAGACAACAGAGCCAGCTATCAAACATTCCTCATTTATCATTAGAGGTGATTCAGTTGTACAGAAAAAATGTGCCCACTGTACTGAGAGGCTGTCAATTGCTCCCCCCTCTCAAACTCTACTTCTCAAATAGGGACATTTCTCTGTGGATGCATTGCCATTACATTATACTCCTTTTCCCACAACACTGAATTTATAATGCAAAGAAAATGGGGAACATATATTCATCTAAATGGCCTCTCTGCTACAAGATGAATAAGGAGATCATCAATGGCAGCGTTGGTGCAGGGCTGCACGTGAAGTCAAGGAAAATTAATAGAATCATCCTGGAAAGAGCAAAAAAGGAAAAAAATCACCCACATGTCTTACACTGAGACTGACTCTTCGATAACCAAAACCCCATTGGAAGGTATAAATTCTCCCTGAAATCATCATTTGGCTACTGAAGTAGAATGCAGGGTACATTTAGAACTGGGGCATTCACATGAGACCTTTCCATTTTATTCCTCATTTGTCTGAGATGGGATCTTATGTCTTCTCTCCTATCTTCCCTTCCTCCACCAATGGTTTGGGTTATCCCATTGCTTCACATCCCAATGACCTCCCAAACGCTAGTAAAGTATTTCCATGTTAAGTGTACAGTGCTCTGAAGTTAGAGAATTTCACCCAAGACAAGCCAGAAATGTCCTTCAGATGCCTTATCATAAATGGTATGTGTGTTATTACTAGTCAAGTTGTTGATTCTATCCCTAGCTGTTTTCCACTTATAGCTCATACTCCTTATCTTGACCTGCAAACTTTGTATATGCTAATTCCCCAGGAAGGAAAGGAACCCAATTAAATTTATTTAAGCATTCTCTGGGCATCTACTTGGAAGTTCTCAAAGGGAAAATGTTGAAATGATTATAATAATAAGACTTGTCCTACTCAGCTTCAAAAGGTGTGACCCAAATGAATTGATCTACTCATAGAAGAGTGCTGGGCAGAATAGTTATTATCCCATTTTAGGGGCAAGGTAGTGAAAAGGTAGTGAAGAGAGGTAGTGAAAAGTCAGGAAGCCTGAGGGCCAGGAAGAACTAAGTTCAAATCCTACTTCTGAGGCAAGACAAGTCACCTAATTGCTCACTGCTCTAAGCTCTAAAACTGTTGTTAAAGAGAAGGTGTCAGCTCACAATGGTAGAAGGAATCTCCTTACCTGTGAACTCCCTATACAAAGAAGCCACAGGTCTACTTTCTATTTTTGTTGTTTGATCATTCCAGTAGTGTCTGACTCTTTGTGACCCCATTTGGGGTTTTCTTGGCAAAGATACTGGAGTGGTTTGCCATTTCCTTATTCATCTCATTTTACAGATGAGAAAACTGAGGCAAACAGGGGTAAGTGATTTGCCTAGGGTCCCATAGCTAGTAAGTATCTGAAGTCAGATCTGAACTCAGAAAGATGAATCTTCCTGACGCCAGGCCCAATACTGTATACCCCACACCACTTTGCTGCCCCTATTCTATCCCTAATCCCTAAATAGAGGAAATAAATATGTGTCATAGAAAAGAGCTAAGGTCAACATCTGAAGTTTGTATCAGTTTCAACCATGCCCCAGAACAAACATCAGCAACACCTGTGGGGTGACCATTATCCATTCACTAGGCAAGAAATGAGCAAAATACAGGGTGACTAAGGACAGTTTATTGAAAATGCTCAGTCCACAAGACATAGACTGATAAGGTGCTAAACTCTTGGGTACTGACCATGACCCCACAGTTGGAGAAGAACTGGCCCCTTACTCAGTAACCCTCTGGGTCCTTAAGTGTGACCTTTTGAATGAAGGGATACCCTTGAGGACCTAGAGGGCCACATGTGGCCTCAAGGCTGCAGGTTCCCTACCTTTGCCCTTGACCCTTCTATTCAATCTACAAGATTCTTTCCTGTAGTCATGTTCTATATTCTATAGCAGTAGTGTCCAACTAGAATAGAAATGGAAGTAATTAAACCATACATAAGGATCCCTGTGAACTGCATATTGAAAATTTTTAAATGTAATATTATCTATGTTTTTTGTATTTCTATTTATTTTGTTAAATAAAATTTAATATTAAAATTTAATATGGTTTTGGCAACCCTCAGGAATGTTATACATCATATGTAGCCCACAGGCCCCACCTCTGGTTTACAACATCTAAGTGAAGGTCTTATCTCTGAACCTTCCTAGATAATAAATGTACAACAAGCATTTCAACAAGTATTTATTATATGTTTTCTGTATGCCAGGCTGTGTTAAATTCTGAGGATATAAAAAAAAAGAAAAAAATGGTCCTAGCTCTTAATTCTAATATATTCCAATAGGAAAAATAACATGCAAATAACGAATATTCAAAGTGAGTAGGTAATTTCAACCAAGGATAAGTTAGGTGATTGAGGTTAAGGATCTAAGCCAAAACAAACACACAGTGTTCAACTTTTGATGATGGTGTGATTGTTTATCCTACTCTTCCATTGACTGCCATGGCAACCCCTTGTTTTTTGGACAGCTCACCTACTCCTACATAGAAAGGTGGAGGACAGTGAGAGAACCATTCCCCATGGATTCTGATTCCCAAATTTCAAAGCAAAGACTTTAAAACTTTGTGATTCTCTAATGCAAACATTCTTAATCTGAGGTCCACATATTTGAATAGATAGATAGACAGACAGACAAATAGATAGATATGTATAGATATATATGTAGATATGTATGTATGTATATTCATTTATAATTGGCTTCCTTTTAAATCTAATGTATTTTATTCATTTGTAAAACATTCTGAGGAAAAGTTCATAGTTTTCAGAAGACTGAGAAAGGAGAATCTGGCAAAAAAATTAAGCCTCTCTCTTTCCATGCAATGGTTTCCAAAGTGGGATCTAAAGTTTGACTTCCCCAATGAAAGAGTGAAAAGATGGGACCTGTAGGGTTGCTCTCTAACTGCACTTATTCTTATCCTCCAAGTCTGTTTCCCTTATCTCCTTCTGATGTACAAGCTTCAAGTTTCCCTGCTTCTAAAGCAGACAGCAACATTTCATGGCAATTATAACGTAATCACTAGTGGGATATCCACAATTGCTTCTAACTAGTATAACTGGAGAGAATTTGTCCATCCTGGCACACCTTTCTGCTCCCCAGATCATCTCTTGGTTAGGCAAACACACTTCAGTGGAAGGGTTCTACAATAAGTCAACAGAAGATGAGTAGGCATGGATATCTTTCTATAGATCACAGATCTCATTAATTACATTATTAATCCCCTGAAACCCACCCCTCTTCCAAACTTACCTAGTACTATTGTGGGTACCTCCATTTATCTGGTTATCCAAACTTAAAACCTCAATATCATCTATTGAAAAATTTCATCATCCACCTATCTTTTATCCTGACTCCTTCTCTCTACTCACATAGCCTCAATCACCACCCCATTTCAGACTCTTCTCATCTTTCCCTTGTACTGTCGCAATATTCTCCTAGTTGGCCTCCTTACCTCATCTCCTGCACTTGAATCCATCTTCAACAGAACACAATACAATACAACACAGCATCCAAAATGATTTTCCTAAATCTTAGGTCTGAACTACTCAATAAACTTCAGCTCTTCTATTGACTCAAGGACCAAATATTAGGCTCCTCTTCCTGAGTTCAAATTCAGCCTCAGACACTAGCAGTATGACTCTAGACAAATCGCTTAACTTTGTTTGCCTCACTTTCCTCATCTGTAAAATGAACTGGAGAAGAAAATGGCAAACCACAGTGTCTTTGCCGAGAAAACACCCAAAAGGGGTCATGGAGAGTTGGATACAACTAAGACAACTGAACAGGTGCCTGTCTATAGTAAGTAAATATACACATACTAAGGTGGAGCATATGCTCATAAATGTTGTACTGATAGGTACACAATCAAAATTATATGGATCACTATCCTAACGGCCCAAGGTTTAGTGCAATTGATCTAGGATCTTCAAAGAATAATTGTACAAGACACAGTGTCAAACTCCATTCAATGTTCATAGGACTTGTCTGACAACCACCATTTGCAACATATTTCCTTGTCTCCTCCCCAGAACTTACAGGTTCCCACTGCCAACCTGGATTCATCTTTCCACAGGAGCTTTCCCTTTCCACATTCCTCCTCTTCTCTCCAGGCCCTCCTTAGTTGTCCATATATTACACAGCTGTATTCCTCTGTTGCTTTAGCATTTCTCCTCAGAAACTACATTTTGTGATGAGCTACTTGCCCTCACCCGCACACTGATTAACTGCACTGTTGGTCACAACATCAAAATATATTCTCCATACTCCCCAATCTTATTTAATTTCCTACTCTTTCCCTCTCAAAACATACTTGATTTTTTTCACTTACATAATTCTGATCATCATGATTACATATTCAAAGTCTGCTTTTCATCAGCCACTAGCAGGGTTTGCTGTCTAACACCTTGTGTTTCTATTGGGTCTGTTCTGAAGAAGACCTGTTCCATTTTAAGCCTTTCTTGCTTCCTTTGTTAATTGCTAATCTGGGTTTGGGTCATAACTCAAATCTGAAATAGAGTCATCTATTTAATTCAACTTCATTCAAAAAGGATTTAGTGACTGTTATACATCTAGCACTTTATTGATGTGTGGTGGCAGACAAAGAAGGAAGAGACATAGTACCTTCTCTTGAAGATCTTAGGGTCCAGTTGGAGAGATAAGAATAACTCACATGGAATAGTCAGTCACCTAATAATTTAAGGCAGTGTTTGCTGGAATGTTGAAGTAAATAGTATGGAAAGTGAATGCCATGGGAGAGAAGAGAAGGGGAAAATCAATGGAGGGTAAAGGACTACATGAAAAGTGAGAAAAGAGGTGAGATTTGACCGGGGGCTGGGGTGATGATGCTGCAGAGGGGTCCACATGTACAATGCCTACTGTGGTTCAAAGGATGAATAAAATGTGAATAGTCATATGGGAAATGGGTGCTCAAGGTTGGAGAGAGCAGCATTATTAATATCAATTATTATTATCATTATTAACTCTAATCTCTTTTAAAAGCAGAGAAGGGGGCAGAGAGGAGAGGAGAGTCCAATGTCTCTGCTCAACGCTGCAACAATGTCTTGAAGTATTTCAATCTTCATGACCTTTCACCAAATCCACTGTCATGTCTAATGAATTCAGCCCACATTCCTGGACTATTCCAATGGCCTGCTGGGTGGTCTCCATACCTCAAGTTTCTCACCACTCTATACCATCTTCCATTCAATGGCAGAAGTAATTTTCCTAAAGTACAGGTCTGATGATGTCATTCCTCTAGACAATAAACTCCAGTGGTTCCCTATTATTTCCAGGATCAAATATAAAATCCAGTTTATCTTTTAAAGTCCTTCACAACCTGGCCTCTTCCAACTTCACCAGTCTTCTCCACTCAATATATTCCACAAATACAATGCTGGTCTTCTTTGCTGTTTCTTCCACAAGACATCTCCTAACTCCCATGACTTCTTTTTACTGCCTGTCCCCCATGTGTGGCATGATCTGTCTCCGCATCTCTCCCTTCTAGTTTCCCTGCTTTCCTCTAAGATTCTGGCTTAAATCTCGCCTTCTGTAAGAGGTCTTTCTCAGTCTGCCCTACTCCCTGCCCTCTGCTAGCAAGATTACTTCCTAATTATCTTGTACCATTACTCCTCCATCACTGGTGGAGGAGGGAGTTAGGGGTGCAGCTTCCCACAATCTGGCCAATCCATGTAAAATTTTTTGTCTTTCCCTTCATACTGGAGAAGAAGTCTGAAAGTTTGCCAACTTTATAATTCGACCTTTTGCAGCTCTATGTGTAAGAATCACATACTGGCCAGGAAGAAGCATCTATAAAGCTACACCTATAGTTGGTATGTATATGTGTAGCTGACTGTCTATGCCTTCCCCTCTCTCAAATATTTTGATATTATACAATACTATACACATATTTTCTGCATTTCTGAGTTTCTAAACTTTTTCGATATCATCTGTTAGGCTTGGCATGTCATCTATGGCTTCCACAAAACTCTCCCAAAATTCCCATTTAATTTCTTATGTGATATATTGAAATTGCAATGGGTAAAGTCGTGATGTGAAAGAGATAATTGTATATATCTTGTGTTACTTAGTTGTTTGCATGTTATCTTGTGTTATTTAGTTGCTTGCATGCTACCTCATCTACTAGAATATGAACTCCTAGAAGTCAGGGACTGAGATTTTGCCTTTCTTTGTATTACCAGAACTTAGCAATTACCTTGTACATAATGCTTAATTATCTCTTGACTGACTATTTAAAAAATCTATCATTATATTGGAGCCAAACACATGTGATCACTATTGACAGTTAATTTCCTGAAAACTGCTTGGTTTCAGGTTACTTCTATATAGTAGCACTGGTTTCAGGTCATCAGATGGAAAGTTAAGAGACAGAGATAATAAGTCCATGCTTGGACATAGTTCAGTAACAACCCTCTCCAAGAAATTGAACTTAGTCCCTTCTTGAGTTAAGAAGCTTCCAAGACTGATGAAAGTGCTGCATGTGAGTGTTGCAAAGGAGGGAGACATAACATATTACATGGTGTAATACAAAGAGAATTGGGCTTGAAATCAGAAAATGGGTTTAAGTCTTGACTTTACCATTTCCCCATCACTAGAGGTCTTCAGGCAGAGGTTGAATGACCATTTCTCTGGAATGTTATAGTGAGAATTCTTTTGGGAGGTATGAGTTACACTAGATGATTACTGGCCTCCTTCCAGGTCTGAAATCCTGTGATTTCCTAGCAATATGATCTTAGGCAAGACATGTCACCTCTCTGTGCCTCGGTTTCATCTATGAGATGAGTACTAAATTAAATGTTACATTGTTGATACTGGGCTCTTCAGAGAGGACCTTAGTCACAAATTTTGTATTTAGCCTCCTTTTACTTTCCCTTTTCACACTTCTCTCCCAAATAGGGCCACTCGAGTTCTCAAAGGGCATTAAAATACTACAATGAATTAATGCTTTCTAGGGTTTTAACTGATTATGGTTTAAGATTCTGGTTATTCCTATTTACATTTTAATGGGAGTCTCTTAAAGACCAAACAATCTTTAAGATCCAAAGGAAAAAAAATGCTAATGGTAAAATTTCAGACACCAACACTGATTGAGGGGGGAATAATTTTGGTCAAAAGGAGACAAATAATAATTTTGGTAGAAATTCCCTTCAACGTATACCACAGTAGGTTGTCTTACTACTTGTAAAGATGATTCTAATTCCATTGCCTATCTACCATAGCACCTGTTAGGTTGCAAACTCCATAAGGACAAAGATTTAGTCTATTCATTAATAAATATGCCAGGCCTAGGAAGCTGCTGTTCACCCTTAGACACTCAATACTTGTTCACTGATTGACCAACCTCTCTGCAACAACCCCCCCCCCCCCCATAGGTTTTGGGAGAGTATTTAAACTAGCCGTGGGGAATTTCAGTTACAGACTTCCTTTGGCCTCAGAAACCGCTCCATCTGTCGCACAAACTTTCTCAATGCCTTCCTGGCAGTCATTTCAATTTCCCTGACAGAAAAAGTTGTGGTCTGTGCCACGACTTGAAGGTTCATTTAATGTAGATTTTGATGGGTGAACTGTAAAATAACCTCAAGTCTGAGGCACATTTTTTAGATTGAAGGTGAGAGACCAATTAGTGGCACTAACTCCTCGGACAGATGGTTATTATGTGATAACTGAGGTGCCTGTCCTGTCCTGTGCCATTAAAAAGTCATCTTTTCCCTAATATCTTTCATTATAAAGAAAGAGAGTTGTACACACTTCACAGACTGTAGGCATCTTTCCTCTACAAAGTGAAGTTTATAGCTGGACAGGACAGGACCCAGGCATATGAAGACATGGAGTATGTCTCTTGACTTACTGGTCATGAAAGCAAGAGAGAACCAGGCTGGGGAAAGACATACAATGCATTTTCTTAAAATTCCGCTGCTCTTAGCAGCGGAATCAGAATAGAGAGACTATTTAGCACCTGTATTCTACCCTCTATGACTCAGTTGCCTGAAAGTGCTTTATTCTGAAACAGTGTCTTACACAATCATCTATTCCTGGAGTACTGAAGGCAAGTCAAGTAGGAATTGATTTGGGGTATACCAAGGGGAGTTAATATGAATATGAATATGCATTTTTTGGAATACTTCCTATTCAAAAGTCCAATAGAAATGTCTTAGAGTATCCGTTGTTTAATCTTTTCCCAATGCCTCCTGTTTTTACTAAAACAATTACTTGGGCAAGGGCTATACAAATACAAGTTTCCCTCTTTCCCACCACAATCCTATACCCTGTCTATCATGTAAATCTCCTTTTGTCTCCTTGGTTCTCATGAATCTCCATCTCATCTCTATACCTATAGCATATCTCAACATCAATACTATATATGCCCCGAAACAACTTAAGACTTATTTTCATTCTGTCTTGTTTGGTCACTATTATGATGTATATCTTAATTTTTGTCTTGCCAACTAGATTTTCTACTCTTTGAAGATAAGGAATGTCTTATACTTTTTCTGTATGCTGTAAAGCACCCAGCATGGAACTGAATTCACAGAAGATTCTTGGGAAGTAATTTTTAATTGATCAATTAATCCAATACAATATGATTGAGAAGGGTGATTTTTTTCTCTTACATTCCTTAAGTAATATGCATTGCTTAAATCCCACTTTCTATAAGAATCCTTTCTTCAAGTAGGGAAGAAGGGGGTAAGTGGGGTATATGGGGGGATGATAGAAGGGAGGGTAAATGAGAGGAGGGGGTAATTAGAAGTAAACACTTTTGGGGAAGGACAAGGTCAAAAGAGAGAATAGAATAAATGGGGGCAGGATAGGATGGAGGGAAATATAGTTAGTCTTTCACAACATGACTTTTATGGAAGTCTTTTGTATAACTACACATGTATGACCTATATTGAATTACTTGCTTTTTCAGTGGGGATGGGTGGGGAGGGAGGAAGAGAGAGAAGTTGGAACTCAAAAGTTTTGAAAATGAATGTTAAAAATTGTTTTTACATGTAACTGGGAAATAAGAAATACAGGTAATGCGGTACAGAAATCTATCTTGCCCTACAAGAAAACAAAGTAGGTGGGGATAAGGGAAGAGAGGGGTATAATAGAAGGGAGGGCAGATTAGGGGAAGAGGTAATCAGAATGCACAGTGTCTTGGGGTAGAGGTAGGGGAGAGATGGGGAGAAAATTTGGAACTCAAAATCTTGTGGAAATGAATGCTGAAAACTAAAAATAAATAATTTTTAAAAAAGAATCCTTTCCTCCCCCCCTTTTATGCTAGTGCCTTCCCTCTAAGATTATTTTCAATTTACTCATGTGTGTGTATGCACTGCACATAGTTGTTCATGCTGTCTCTCCCATTAGACTGTGAACTCCTTGAGATCAGAGGCTATTTTGTTTATGGTTGTTGGTTGATTTTGGAGGGGGAGCTTTCTTTGTATCCCTAACATTTAACACTATGTCTAGCACATAGTAGGCATGTAATAAATGCTTCTTGACTTGATTTGACAAGGTTGGGAAAATAGATACCATATCAAGAAACTTCTACAGTAAGATTCCAAATAACGTGAAAAATGAATCCTTTGAATAGGGTGAATGTATTTTAATTCACCCTAATCAAAGGTATAATTATGTAAAATATGATAATTGGTTCCAGTCCAAAGGAAATTTGTAGTGTGAATCCAAATAATATGACCACACTCAGGGAATTCTTTATTTGCACTAATTTAGACCTATCTGTATAGAGCATGGAAAAATGGAGCAATTTCTCTATGCCTCCTGATTCAGTGGTACTTATACCCTTGAAGAGAGAAAATAAGAAGAAAAGGGTGGGTGAAGATAATAAAAAGTTTTGAGTTGATGAGAAAGGGAGTTACTATCACTTACGTTTAATGCTTGTACATTTTCTGTACATAAAGAGTGAAAAAAATTTGGCTGTGGGGAGAACATAGGCATCTATAAAAGAGCTGAATAAAAAGTAGACTAAAAATGATAGAACAGTAGTGAAAAAGAACTATCCTGCTGAGATGAAGTCGAATGAGTTTATGGTGATTAAAAAATCATAGCAGTTTAGTGATATTTTTCCCAGAAGCTTACAGCACACTCGAGTGGCGGATGGTATGCAAATGATGAAGAGTTATGGATAGCTGGAGATCAGCATGGCAAAATATGAAGGTGTGAGCTATATTAGGTGGTTGTGAGCCCTGGGTTAAAATGACAGATTGAGAAATCCAAGCTTGTGCCACAGGTAAATGAAGTTAGAGTAAGTGCGCAGGTATAAAAGAAAAGGGAAGAATCAAGGGAATAGAAATAGAGATGAAAAGATTTAAAAGAGTATTCATCAATATGGACTAAAGTCTCCACAATTATAGTGGGAAATGGTTCAAGGAGGAAAACTATGAACCAAATACCAGAATCCTTAAGGAAGGTGAGATGGGGTCTAAAATTTAGGAAATGACTCCTGTGAGTATAGAGATATCCACATAACCTGATGGTCTGAATTGAATAGGATTTGATTTTTTTTAAATTAAGTACCTACTATGTACAAAGACAGCACCTATCCTCAAGACCTTATATTATATTGGAGAATAAAATATATACGAAACTAATTTAAAGCCAGGTAATTTAAGGAAGAGTATACTAACAACTGATGATATCAGAGGAGGATTCCATTGAGTACTTGTACCTAAGCTGTGCCTTGAAAGGAAAAAAATAATTTTAAAAGGCAGAAATAACAGGAGACCTTATTTCAGACATGCAGGATGGCCTGAATAATCATATAGAGTGGGGGAAATGTTGTAAACATCCAGTTGAAACAAAGAGTTCATGAAGGGGGCTGACATGACATATAGCCAAAATGAGGACTTCTGGGTCAAGTCATGAAGATTATCAACTAAACATTTTTTTCCATTCTCACTCTCAACCCATCACCAAGGGAATAAAGTAAAAATTCTATGAATTAATGCTGGGAAAAGGTAGTGCTTAATGTGATCATTCTACAGCTCTCAACCACAAGTTTCCATGATCAGGCAGAGGTGGGGGTGTGTGCGATTGAGTAAAATAAAAGGACAAAGATGTAAGATATAAGTTTTCTAATTAAACAGAATACTAAATTTTGAGAAGGCAATAGGAGTAAAGTACAACAAGAAAGGGGAGAACTACTGAGCAAAATCTACAAAGGCAAGAAGAAAATAAGTTGAGGGAAGCTTGAGGGCGATGTTGAACTCATCACAACTCATGGGAGAGAGAAGAAAAAAAGAGGGGAAGAACCAGATAACTAAATAGAAAAGAAAAACAAATCAATAATCTAAGTCAAACTTCAAAATTAGGGAAAGAGTTGACAAATGGAAGAGAGAGAATAAGGTGAAGAAGAGAGTCTAGCTGAATCAAAACTTGTAATCATAATACTAAGTATTTTCTTAAAAGAGGAAGGAAATTTTTAAAATGTAATAATAGAGAGTCTAAAAGACCTCTCAACTTTCATGAATAAATGTGAATGCATTGAATAATCCAATAAAAAAAGCCAATAGGAGAAAAAAGAAGTAAAGACATACGTAGAATGAAAATGAGAGGTTAGAACAAAATTTCACTGCAGCAGGAAAATTTTTAAAACCAGAATTTGCAACCGTGCTATCATACAAAGCAATTGTAAAATTTCATAATATAAACAGAGCTAAAGAAAGAAATTACATTATATTTAAAGGAACCATAAACAATAAGCCAAATCTACATTATATAGCATAATATCTGAATTCCTAAAGAAAAATGTGAAATAGAAAATAACATACAAAATAATACAATAATAGTAGGAGGTTCCAATATTCCATTTTACACAGTTGGACAAATCTCACAGAAAAATAAGCAAAAGGAAAAATATAGAACTGGACAAAATGTTGGAAAATTTAACACTAAAAGATTTGTGTACCTTCTCAGTGAGATCATTAAAGAATATATTTCCAAGCACCATATGCACTTTTACAAAAAGAATACCATATTAAGGCATGAGAAATTTACATATATTGAAAAGAAGAAATATTAAAAATATCCTCTATAAAACCACAATGCAATAAACAGTAATCAGTTCTGGAGACACCAAAATTCAGGGACCTGAGTGATGATGATAATGAAATTCTAAAAAGAAAAAAATGTAAGCCATCAAAATAATCAGTAGCTATTGATAAAAAAAAAAAAAGATAATTATGTGCAAACATATTTTTTTTTCCTGAAAAATAGCTAAAGTAGTTCTCGGGTACATAAAAAGGACAATGATATAAAAAGAGGTTAGATAAATTGAATGGACATTTTAAAATTAGAAATTTAATAAATAAACAAAATCAAAATAAGCATCAAAAGGGAATCTTGAAAATTAGAAGGGGAATAGATAAATTTGAAATAAAAATCTTAAAAAGTTATAAACAAACTGAAAATTGTTTCTTTTTTTTCTTTTTTATTTATTTATTTAACTTTTAACATTCATTTTCACAAAATTTTGGGTTCCAAATTTTCTCCCCTTTTGTCCCCTCCCCCCACCCCAAAACACCAAGCATTCTAATTGCTCCTATCACCAATCTGCTCTCTCTTCTATCATCCCTCTGTGCCCTTGTCTTCATCTTCTCTTTTGTCCTGTAGGGCCAGATAACTTTCTATACCCCTTTACCTGTATTTCTTATTTCCTAGTGGCAAGAACATTACAGTTGTTCCTAAAACTTTGAGTTCCAACTTCTTTACCTCCCTCCCTCCCCACCCATTCCCTTTGGAAGGCAAGCAATTCAATATCTGTGTAGTTTTGCAAATGACTTCCATAATAGTCGTGTTGTATAAGACTAACTATATTTCCCTCCATCCTATCCCGTCCCCCATTACTTCTATTCTCTCTTTTGATCCTGTCCCTCCCCATGAGTGTCGACCTCAAATTGCTCCCTCCTCCCCATGCCCTCCCTTCCATCATCCCCCCCACCCTGCTTATCCCCTTATCCTTCACTTTCCTGTATTGTAAGATAGGTTTTCATACCAAAATGAGTGTGCATTTTATTTCTTCCTTTGGCGGAATGTGATGAGAGTAAACTTCATGTTTTTCTCTCACCTCCCCTCTTTATCCCTCCACTAATAAGTTTTTGCTTGCCTCTTTTATGAGAGATAATTTGCCTCATTCCATTTCTCCCTTTCTCCTCCCAATATATTTCTCTCTCACTGCTTGATTTCATTTTTTTAAGATATGATGCCATCCTCTTCAATTCCCTCTGTGCAATGTCTCTATGTGTGTGTGCATGTGCGTGTGCATGTGCGTGTGTGTAATCCCACCCAGTACCCAGATACTGAAAAGTTTCAAGAGTTACAAATATTGTCTTTCCATGTAGAAATGTAAACAGTTCAACTTTTGTAAGTCCCTTATGACTTCTCTTTGCTGTTCACCTTTTCATGCTTCTCTTCATTCTTGTGTTTGAAAGTCAAATTTTCTTTTCAGCTCTGGTCTTTTCATCAAGAATGCTTGAAAGTCCTCTATTTCATTGAAAGACCAATTTTTCCCCTGAAGTATTATACTCAGTTTTGCTGGGTAGGTGATTCTTGGTTTTAGTCCTAGTTCCTTTGACTTCTGGAATATCCTATTCCATGCCCTTAATGTAGAAGCTGCTAGATCTTGTGTTATCTTGATTGTATTCCCACAATACTTGAATTGTTTCTTTCTAGCTGCTTGCAAAATTTTCTCCTTGACCTGGGAACTCTGGAATTTGGCCACAATGTTCCTAGGAGTTTCTCTTTTTGGATCTCTTTCAGGCGGTGTTCTGTGGATTCCTTGAATATTTATTTTGCCCTCTGGTTCTAGAATCTCAGGGCAGTTTTCCTTGATAATTTCATGAAAGATGATGTCTAGGCTCTTTTTCTGATCATGGCTTTCAGGTAGTCCCATAATTTTTAAATTGTCTCTCCTGGATCTATTTTCCAGGTCAGTTGTTTTTCCAATGAGATATTTCACATTATCTTCCATTTTTTTCATTCTTTTGGTTTTGTTTTGTGATTTCTTGGTTTCTCATAAAGTCATTAGCCTCCATCTGTTCCATTCTAATTTTGAAAGAATTATTTTCTTCAGTGAGCTTTTGAATCTCCTTTTCCATTTGGCTAATTCTGCTTTTGAAAGCATTCTTCTCCTCATTGGCTTTTTGAACCTCTTTTGCCAATTGAGTTCGCCTATTTTTCAAGGTGTTATTTTCTTCAGCATTTTTTTGGGTCTCCTTTAGCAGGGTGTTTACTTGTTTTTCATGCTTTGCCTGCATGTCTCTCATTTCTCTTCCCAGCTTTTCCTCCACCTCTCTAACTTGATTTTCAAAATCCTTTTTGAGCTCTTCCATGGCCTGAGCCCATTGAGTGGGCTGGGATACAGAAGCCTTGACTTCTGTGTCTTTGCCTGATGGTAAGCATTGTTCTTCCTCATCAGAAAGGAATGGAGGAAGTATCTGTTCACCAAGAAAGTAACCTTGTATAGTCTTATTTCTTTTCCCTTTTCGGGGCATTTTCCCAGCCAGTGACTTGACTTCTGAGCATTCTCTTCACACCCACTTCGCCTCCAGATCCACCCAGCCAGCACTTAGGGGCTGAGATTCAAATGCTGCTTCCCAGCCTCAGGGGCTTTAGGCAGGGGCAGGGCCTCCTCATGGGCTCAGTTCCCTCAGGGGGTTTATGCAGAGACCTTCAACAATGGATCAGGGCTCTTGCCTGCTTGGGGAGCCCAGGTCTGCTCCCACCTCCGCTGCTGCCTCCCGAGGGGGCCTGAGTTATGGGGGCACACCACTTCCCTCTCGACCCGCCAAAGAGACCCTCTCATCGACCCCCGTCACCTGTGGGTGGAGGAACCCACACGGCCGCTGGAGATTCCATCCCCGAAGCCTGCTTGGATCTGTTCCTCTGGGTGCCGCGGGGCCAAAGCAGGGTTGGGCTCAACTCCGCGCCCACAGAGCGAAGGACCTTTTGCGAGAGGTTTGCAAGGCTCTCTGGAACAAAAATCTCCTCCACTCCACCATTCTGTGGCCTCTACTGCTCCAGAATTCACCAGGAGTTCTTTTTTACAGATATTCTATGGGTTATGGGTTCAGAGCTAGTGTATGCGCGTCTTTCTACTCCGCCAACTTGGCTCCGCCCCTGCTGAAAATTATTTCTTTGAAAAACCTAAGAAAAATGTTTAGCTAACATTTAAATAGTGGGAAAGAAAATCAAATTATATAATAAAAATAAACAAAGTACCAAACCAAAAGAAAAAAATTATCAAAATATGCTACAGTTATACACCAACAAAACTGAGAGGGGGAAAATGAGTATAAGATTAACTTTGAAAATAGAAAATACTCAAACTAACTGATCATGCAATACAGATTTTATAAATCCAATCTCAGGAATGGAAATGGAACCAACGTTTTATGAATTACCAAAAGAGGGAAAGTCCTGGTTCAAATGGATTTACAAGAGATTTTAATCAAACTTTAAAAACTACTAATACCTATACTACACAAATTCTCAAAAATTGATGAAGATAGTACTTTAGCAGACTCCCTTTATGAAACAAATATAGTCCTACTATCAAACCAGAAAATGTGAAGCAAAGAAAATCATTTACAAGTATCGTTAATGGATATAGACATTGAAAAATTAATGAAATTCTGTCAAACAAACTACATGGTTATCCAAAAGCCATTCTTTGTGATCAAACTGGATTTATGACAAGACATTAGAAAACATTAGAAAAATAATCAGCAAAATGAATCATATTGAAAGCAAAAATATCCAATATCACATTGCTAAATTGGCTACAGAAAAATCCTTTGACAAATTACAATACTTGTTTTTGCTTCAAAAATTCCTATTAAATAGTCACAAAAGAATCTTTTTTCTAAAAAATTAAAAAGTATCTGTCCATAACCAAGTAAAAGCTTTATATGCAATAGGGAAACATAGGAAGTTTTACCTATGTAAAAGTAAAGATATTGCCTTTCCCTGCCAGTATTTGATATATTTCTAGCAATGCTATCAGTAGTAGAAAAGAGAAAGAAATTAAAGACATGAAGACTGGCAAAAAGTAGATAAAACTATTCTAATTTGTTGGTGGTATGATAGTTCATTTAGAAAACCTTAGGGAATAAGCAAAGAAAATAAGTGAGCCAATAACTCCAGGAAAGTTGCAGACCACAGAATAAATCCACAAATTTAACAGCACTTCTATACAAAGTGTCCCAAAGTCTTATTGTGATTTTAAACTATTAAAGCTCAAAACTTTTGGAGCACTTGTATTAACAACAAGATCCACGAGGCAGTGCTAGAAATGGGAATTCCATTTAAAATAGCTGCAAAATGCATAAAATATATGAAAGTCAATTTCCTGAAGTATACTTAATCCCACTTAGACTCCATTATAAGCATGCAGCCCAAAAGATGTTAAAAAGGAGAAGGGATATGACTTAAACTTGGTGAACTGGGAGGGAGGTTTCCAAATAAATGTAGTAGTATCTTAAAAAAACAAAGACCAACTTAAATAGATGGAAAATTATTCCACACTCATATTTGGGTCCTGCCAATTATAATAAAAATGACAATAGTAGCTAATTTATTTTACAGATTTACGCTCTTTCAATTCAACTACAAAAGAGACACCTTACTGTGCTGGGGAAATTAAAAACAAAATTGCCTTAGAAAAAAATAGATGTAGAATATCAGGAAAAATAGTGAACATAGGATGAAGGGGATAATAGCACTTCCATACCTTTCAACACATTATAAAGTAACAGTAATCAACCCTTTTGGCACTGGTTAAAAATAGAAAAGTAGATCGATGGAACAGTCTCAGCAAGGAAGACTGAAACAATGGAACTCAATAACCCAGTTTCTGATAAATCCAAAAATATTCATTACCTAGGAAAGAACCCCCTAGTTGAAAAGAGCTACTGGGAAAACCAGAAAGCAATTAGAAATATATCAAGCTTAGACTACCTCTTATACCATATTTCACAATAAATTCATGTGGCCTGAGGATTAAAGACTATACCATAAAAACATAAGAGGTAGATCATATTTATACTTCTTGGTAAAGGATGAAATCTTACCCAAACAAGGAACAGAAACAATCACCAAAGTTAAAATTGTTTTGATTTTATACCAATGAAAAGATTGTGCACAAACAAAATTAATGTACCTGTTCTAAGATAGGAAGTGCTTGACTGTGAAAAAAAATTAAAGATCTCTGATAAGAGTTTAATACTCAAACTATATTAAAACTAATATGACCAAAAACTCTTCCCCAATGCAGTAGTCAAAGGGTGGGAACAGTTTTCAAAGGAAGAATTGCAAACTATTAACAATCACATGAAAAGATAATTCAAACCACTAATAATAAGGCACTAATAATAATAATCAAATTAATCCAGAGATTTCATCTCAAATAATTAAAGATAGCTAGAGTGGAATAGTCAGTATTGGAAGAGTTGTGGGAAGTTAGATACATGAATTGAGAGTAGCCAGGTGGCGCAGTGGATAGAGGGCTGGACCTGAAATCAGGAAGACTCATATTCCTCAGACACTTACTAGCTCTGTGACCTTGGGCAAGTCACTTAACCCTGTTTGCCTCAGTTTCCTCATCTATAAAGTGAGCTTCAGAAGAAGACGGTGAACTACTCCAGTATCATTGCCAAGAAAACCCCAAATGGGATAGCAAAGAGTCGGACACAAGTGAACAACAAGGCCAGGCACATTAATGCAATGTGCCAGTGGTGAATGGGTAAACCATTCAGGAAATAAATTTGTAATTATCCAAATAAAGTAACCAAAGTATTCATACCCTTTGACCCACAAATTAGTTATAGGGACATAACTTCAAGAAAGTCAATGACAAAAGCAAGTCTCCAGATGATTTATAGCAATACTTTTTGTGGTAGCAAAGAACTAGAAACAAAATAAATGTCCACTGATTGGTGAATGGCTAAACAAATCATGCTATGGGGATGTAATGAAGATTTAATGTGTTATAAGAAATAATGAACACAACTAATCCAGAGAATCGTGATAAGATTTATAGGAACTGATGTGAAGTGTAATAAAACAAAGTTAGAAAAACAATATACATAATGATTATACCAAATAATTCTTTCCTAAATGTAAAGAGCAACATAAAACAATAAGAACTGGTTCTTGTGAAATTATAATACCAACTTGGCCCTAAGAAAGATAAATGAGGAAATATCTGTGCCCCATTCTTTTGCAAAGTGAGGAAGGGGACTTCACTAGTGTTGAACACTGCCTATGACATCTGAATTTCTTAAATAAGGCTAACTGGTTTACCTGATTTTTTTTCTTTTTCCTCTTTTAAAAAAATTATAAAGGATTGTTTACAGGGAGGCAATAGCAGTAGGGATACAAAGGAAATATATCAAATAAATATATTGATTAAATGTCTATTTTAATAAGGCTGAAATTGAAAAGAGAGGAGTTTGAAGGTGGAAATCAAGTAGGTCAATGTCTTTAACTTTCTTTGAGAGTTGGATTAAGCATCCTCCACTGAAGAACATGTGGTATCCTCCAGTGAATATCTGAGTTTCCATTAGTTCTAGGGGAGTTCGGTATGTGTTTATATGAAAAACAGAGTATAATAGGGAACTTCATATATAATAAAATGAGTATTCAAAGGGGCACACTAGAAGGGACCGGTAGAAGTACAAATGGGGAGTGAGGGTATAATTTTCAGAACTAACTGCATTTACAATTTGTTCTAGGAGGTTGAATGTATATTTGTGTGAAAGGTGGAGAAAAACAGGGAGCTTTATTGATATTAGGATGGGGGTTCCAAGGGAAGGCATGGAAGGGACTAAGAGAAATATGAATGCTGATGAGGCATAATTTCTACTTGGATCAAGTCTATATATAAGTGCATAGAAAGAGGTATCAGGAAAAAGGGATTTGCACATAGTGTTCTGTTTTAGGATAATAAGCATTATGAAAACAGCATATTAAGTGGTTGACACAGATACACACACACACACACACACACACACAAATCCATAATAAATTTTAGTGTAATTCATATGAACTGAGAAGTAAGGGCTATTTTACTACATCTATTCTGAAACCTCCCCAGATGTTTCTTGTTTTGTTTTTCTCTTTCTGAAAGTTCACCAAAGCAAGTCCCCTCTTCTTTTCAATCCCTTTAGGGTTGCTCATTGTCTTTTTATGACTTCTTGTCCCCAGGTTAATATACGAGATATTCATTTTATGCTAGTTTTCCCATATAACACATTGGGGAAGGTCCTGGTTGGAAACATGACCTTCTAGGGATGGCTCTGGCCCTAACAATTATCATTATCACTGGAGTTGTCATTTTCCTCTTCCTCCTCCACAAATCAATTCTTCAATATATATTAAGCAAGCAACAAATCGGAGGATCTGGATTCTATTTCTACCTCATATAAAGTCTCGTATACCTTTTCAATGCTCTAGATCAATCTCTAAAGTTGTATGTTGTAAAGAAGTTCTTGACCTGCATTAGCAGAGAGAGTTTTCTCACTGGGGATTTCCTTTAACTCATAAAATTACTCCTTTGGTCCTGGCCCCTAGGTACGAGGCACTGTTCAAGATACTGATGATATTTCTACTGGAAGAAAACAGCATATGTAGCAATAACAATAAAATATATCCTCATAGTATAAATGAGTGTTGCCTTCCAATCAATAAGTTGATCCCAAACCAGGTCTTCCTCTACATTTTCCCCTACTATAGGTTCTATACTATCAATTAAAACTGGCCCAGGGTATTATCTAGTTCCTCCCTAGAGCTGGTGAAGTAATGTAATAACAAGGAAATGTCACTCCTGCTCCTTCTTGACCTTTGAACAAAACCTGCTTTTATTCTTCATAAGGCAAGGCCAGGAAGACACAGCCTCACACTGGATGGAGAGTCAGATCCTGTGACAAGGAAGCTGGGCAAGCTTGATTAAATATTGAGAAGGAGAGTCCACTGACTTCGCATCAGTAAAATATGGTTTGAAATAAAACCCCTGGAGTGCCACACCCCCTAGTCTGCCCAGGGCAATGCCTTTTAAGGCAGGACAATTATAATTAATTGAGTGATCTGACAGAAAGCATACATCCATTGAAAAGCATAGGATGTGTCACTTCTTTGCACTTCCACCAAAAATCATCCAGGCATTCAAAGGGTTAATCCAAGATCAACAGACCAAGGACAGCCAATTCTGCCTGTGGCTACTGCTAGTCTAGTGTGTTGCTGTAGGCTTTAGAAACAGCTTGTACTTTCAACTCAGCACAGTCATTTTTAAAGAAATAATCACTCCAAATTTACCGTGGCATCCCACAGACAACCCTGAACTCTGATTACTTCCCACTTAAGCAATCAATTCTTTATCTTTAATAATAGAGAAAGATTGAGACCTAGCAGTAGATCAATTCTATTGGTTTCAATGCTCCATTTTTTTTTTTCAGTGCACCATGGCAATTTCTTGAGTTTGTTACCAAATTTCACAGATCCAGAATTGGAGGACCCTCTTGTCCTATCCCCTCATTTTACAGATGAGATCAATGGGTCTCAGGGCTGACTAGGGTCAAGTGTGTATGGTGACAACATGCTGAACTTTCCCTGTTTGGGCAGCACCAGAATAGTAATATGTGATGGAACCAAACACTAGATTTGAGAGGCAGTGTGGCAGAGTGGATAGAACTCTGGACATGGAAACTTTAAAACCTGGGTTAAATCTCATCTCTTAACATTTACAAGCTAGGTGATCCCAAGCAAATTTGAGGCTTTGTGGTTGTTCAGTTATTTTAGCTGTGCAATTCTTTGTGACCTCATCTGGGGTTTTCTTGGCAAAGATCTTAGAGTGGTTTGCCATTTCCTTCTCCAGCTCATTGTACAGATGAGGAAACTGAGGCACAGGGTCACACAGCTAGCAATTGTCTAAAGCCAGATTTGAACACAGAGATGAGTCTTCCTGGGGTATCAAAATAAATAGTGTGTTAAACCTAAAGTTAGGAAGTCCTGAGTTCCAATACAGCCACACTGCCTATGTGACCAGGGGCAATTCACATAACCTGTTTCTGCCTCAATTCCCTCACCTGTAAATGGTGGTATTAACAGCACCTAATTCCCAGGTCATTTACATAAATGCTAGCTATGGTATCATAAATTTAGAGATAGAAGGTACCTTTGGGGCCCTTTGTCTTCCTCATTCATTTTACAGATGAAAGAAAACCTAAAGAATAGGAATATGCCTATCTTTGGGCAAGTCACTTAGAAAAATGTGTTTACCCCAGTTTCCTCCAGTGTAATACAGGGATGATATGATACCTACCTCGCAGGGTTGTTGAGATAATGTTTGTAAAACACTTAGAAAGTGTCTGGCACATAGTGGGTGACTTACCCAAGTCACTAGTTAGTGATAGCCAGAGGCAGGATTCGAAAGCAGTTTCTCTGAATTCCTATTTAGTCACTTACCATCTCTTTGCACCCTAGTGACTTCATCTCTGAAATTGATAAAAAAAAAAAATAGTACCTGCCTCCTAGGAGAGGTATGAGGATCCAGTGAAATAATATATGTAAATTATTTTGCAAATATAAAAGAACTATATAAATGTGAGAAAGTAAAAATAGTGGCAGAATTAGCAATACTAATAGCAGCAGCTGTAGTCACGGTGGCAGTGGTCTTTGTGGTAGCAGTAGTGGTGCTGGTGGCAATGGTGGTTGTGGTACGATGATAATGATCATGTAGTGGCAGTAGCAGCAATGATAGTAATAGAAGACCTGGATTTGAATTCTAAAGTTATAAGCCATATGGCTTTAGCCAAGTGACTCTACCTCTGTGGACCTCAAGTTTTCTCAACTGTAAAATAGAGGGGCTGTATTAGATCATCTGCAAGGTTCCCTCTATCTCTGAATCCTACAGTCCTCCCAGATGAAGAGATTGAGAATGCTTGGCTCAGACTCAAAATGATAGGAAATTCAAGTTCTTTCCTTCCAAATAAAAGCAAGACACGCTTGGAAACATCAAGATATCTGCTATGAGCAGAATTCTTCTAATTAAAAATAAACTAATTTCATTATTTCTATTTACAGTCTATTCAGCAGTCATTTTGAAGGTAGGGAGATAAGCCGGAAGCATATGTTTAAAAATCCCAAATGCTTCTGAGAGTATCATTAGAGTAAACATTCTCTGATTTGTTTCTATACATTCAGTGCTCATCTCCAAAGGGTTTTCCAAACTGTGAGGGTGGCACTTGCAAGAATAAGCTTCAATATCTGTTTTCAAGATGAGATACTGACAAAGATTATGCAACACAGTTAATAATTTAGCTTTTCATTGCTTTCTTTTTCAAGCCTGACCCCTGTCTCCCATCGCCTTCCCCAGTTCCCACTGGGTTATAGGACAAGAAAGGAGAGTAATGTTTATAGGCTTATTCCATTTGGTTCTCCCTGTTCATCATGAATTAATACTCAATTGTTTCACATGTTTTGCACCTACTCTCATAACCCTCAATTCCAGTGATGAGTCAAGTTCTCAAAGAAAGGCTACTAGTTGTTCCCTCAATCTCTAGCAGAAGAAGGAATGGTTTTTTTTCCCCTAATAAGAGAATTCCAACCAAGGGGCTTACTGTGACCATCAGTTTACAGCAACTGGTCAACAATTCATAATTAGTTTTTAAAAAGTAAGAAGAGCTAGTACATAACATCAAAATTCTGTGATACACATGTACATACAGAGTGCACGGGAAAGTAGATTAAACAAAGAAAGTACATATAGCAAAGGGTTAACTCACAGTTCCTACAAGTCCTGTTTCTGGAGTCTCCAAAATGTTTCTTTTAGATATGGTTTACTGGCCTCTTTGTAGAGCCTAGAATCTGTTTTCCTGGTTTCATTCAGTGTTTTAGGCTCCTAATGCAAATACTACTATCAACCACCACTATCCCAAGGATGATACAAGGCTATTGGTGGGAAAATGGAAAGTACAAGATCCCCACCGCAGTCACTAGGAAACTTGCACAGTCCTCCTCCAGAAAAGGTATATGGGCATGACTGGGTATTTTCCTCTCTCCTCCAAATAATTCCTTCTCAAGGGTTTAGCTAGAATGTTTTCTCCTCTCCATTGCCCAGCATGGGAATCTCTTGAGCCCAAACTGGCTCAATATTTTATAGATAATCCATTCCTAGGATAAGAAAAGTTTCCTCAGGCAATCTGAACACACTTCTTGTGTAACAGCACTGCCATTGATCTAGGACTTCTAAAGCTCTGATTCACTGATTGAATAGAGAAGTGTTCTCACCTGGTTAAAGTACCAATACTGAAGTACTAGTTTAATTCCATCTTGAGACTAAGGTAGGGTGATTTGATTGATTTACCCAACCCTTATACTATCAGTTCTTTGACTTTTGGTATAGACCAGTAGTATGGGGGAAGTGGGGAGGATGAATGGTGCCAGTGGTTTGAACTGAGGTAGGACCTTCTTGAAACCAAACCAAGAAGATTCCTTTGCCAGCTGGAGACTGCAAAAGAGGGGGTGGGTGTGCAGGAAGATTATTCTAGTGCTACTAGGGAAATAGAGTTAAGAAGTCAGCTATGAGATATTAACTTATCAAGGAGCAGGTAAAGAGTGAGTTAATTGGATTTGTGTTCTCAGCTCCATATATGTTCTTGTATGAGTGCATACACACATACACATACACAACATATACACAGGAACATTCTCCATGTCTGTCTATGACTCTGTGATTTCCCTGAAGCTGTGTCAGTGGAGCAGTCTATACGCTTCTGAATGTTTGTGCTATATTACCATTTGGGTCCACAATCATTCATTGTGAGTAAACATGTGGAATTCAGCACAAGAGGATCTGACTCCTGAAAACCAGGTGTGGCCTCCTTTTCAATTCCCTTTAGAAAAGGCACCCTAATAACAATATGGGTTACATCTGGGCAAAGACTCTGAATGCAGCCCATTAAACTCATTAGGACTTGAGATTTCCTAGTGGGTATCACATTAAAATTGCATTTGATGATCAAGCCCACGAGGCAGGTGCAAACCCAGCTCACTTCATGGCTTGTCTGACTTTATAATAATAAAAAGGACCATATTTCTTACCTATGTGACTCTGAGGGAAGATTTTGCAACATGCAGCATCCCTCCAATTGAAATTAACTCCCAGATTATTAAAAAGTTGTTTTTCTGCCCCTTTTAGGTCAAGGTGAGTCACCAAAGCTTTTTCTTATGTTATTAACCAAGTACTTGATGTACTAGACTCAGATATTAAAAAGCATTAGCCAAGTCATCATGGCCAACGAGTCATGAGCACAGGCAAAATTGGAGGAGGAAAATAGGATTATTTACCAGGGGAGTCAATGGCTTGAAATATTAGAAGCCAGTTACAGCTACTTATTGAAATGGAGTCCAGACTCTTCCAGAGTAATTCCAAATAGAAAAAAGTTTCCAACCATTGACTCAACTTGGAGAATGAAATAACTAAATAATATTATACACTTCATATAGACACATACATACATATGGAAGAATGTTTTACATATATATACATGTATGTATGTATGTATAAAGGTAGCATGGCATAGTTTATAGACAACTGGCCTCTGATCCAATTAGACCTGGTTTCAGGTCCAGTCTCTGACATATTATCAGTGTATACTTGGGCAAGTCACTTCTCTAGGCACACTCTAAGACTAAAAGAAGATGCTCATATGCATTGATAAAGGATGTTTCTTATCTAAGACTTCCTTGTATTAAAAAAAATGACAGGTCTAGTTCCTATCCTCATATATATGTATGTGTACATATTCCCACCCATTCCACTCCCCATCCTAGTTGATGTAATCAGAGAAAGTAAGGGGCCTAATAACATATCCAAAGAAGTACAAAGACAAATCTGTACATATATATATATGTATGTATGTATGTATATATATACACATACATATATATACATATATACATATGTATACCTATATATGTGTGTGTGTGTGTGTGTGTGTGTGTGTGTGTGTGTGTATATATATATATATATATATATATATATATACATATACTTTTATAAGTAGGAAGAAGTCTCCCTGATGAAAGTAGATGAGAGACTTGACCACACCACTGCAGACTTTTACAAAGGAAATTTGCCAGCCCAGTTGGGACAGTCTGGCCAGGAAATAGCTATGTGGAATGTTATCCCTTCACCTCTACCAGAGACATCAAGACTGCCAAGAGGGTTTCTTTCTCCTTCCCATCTCCCCCCAATCACAATAAAGGTTGGCAGCCAAGCTACTCACTCAAGGGAGGCAATACTTTGCAATAGCAAAGAATTTTTTTCTCTAGCTCTCTCATTCTGAGATAGATAATTGGAATCAGAAGTAAATTCAAGGCACATGATGCCTGGAAGTAAAGGAGAGAAATTCAACCAAAGATTCAAGGGAAGATTAGCCTTGGTTGTTGAGTACTGAAAATTGAGTATCCAGTTCCCTTGCTTAGAGAGAAATTGTCTTATCTCAGCTTTATTATCTACTTCTAATGGGTAGGTACAAAGCTCTGAATTCAGTAGGCACTTAATGAATGTTTGTTGTTGACATTCTTATATTAGGGCTTATGAACCCATTTTATTAATGGAGACACATTAAGGTAAAACATACCATAGTGGTATTGACTTACCAGTTCCCCTTTCCTTCTGAATAATGGGCAGTTTTAGAGAACTTCCAGCACAGTAACTTTCATTATATAACCTGATTTCCAGACAATTACTTCCAGTCACATAGAAAAAGAACTATGGTCTTGGAGTCAGAAGATGTGAGTTCCAGATTGTCCAAGCCATTCCCCACAAGGCGGCCGAAAGGATCTTCCTAACAGATAAATCTCAGTATATCACTACCATATTCAAAAATCTTTAGTGACTCTACATTACTTCCAGTACAAATATAACATGCTGGGTTTGGCATTTCAAATATCTTCACAATAAGACTCTAACCTACCTCTCTAGCACATATTATTACTCATCTTCATACGTCTGCTATTCTAGCCAATCAGTAAATAGGCATTTATTAAAGACCTGTTCTGTGCCAGGAATTACGCTAAGCACTAAGAATATAAAGGTGAAAGCAGTTTTGGCTCTCAGAGAACTCAGAGTTCATCCCCTCCCCTTCTTTCAGTGATTTAGAAGCTTTGTCCTGCTCTGTTTTCCTGGCCAGATCCTGTTCCCTAGTTAGCCTAGTGGACCCCTACTCCCAAGGACATGTTGGTGAAGAACTTAGTGAAGACTGTTGTTATTCAGCTGCTTCAGTCAGGTCTGACTCTTTGTGATCTCATTGGCAAAAATACTGGAGTGGTTTGCCATTTCCTTCTCCAGCTCATCTTACAGATGTGGAAACTGAGGTAAACACCCAAGGATTTAACTCTACTGCGGTTCAGATCACCTGATCTCAAACGATCCACCAGTCTCAACCTCCCCCAACAACAGGGACTGCAGACCTGTGTCGCTAAGCCTGCCTAAAGGTTCCTTCCTATTACACCTTGCTGGTTACCTAGTAATCTTGGTTTACTTTTTATAGTCAATTTTTTAATTATAGTAATTACGATAGTTTAATTTACAGCCATTCTGAAGGCTTTTGGGGAAAGTCAGTACAGAAGCTTCCCCTCAAAAAATGATACTGTCATTCTGAGCAGAGCTCTTCAGATACTTGGGATGCCTTCGATTACTCTGAAAATCAGATTTAAATCCATAAACCAGAGAACTTGGATATTCTATACTCCTCTCTGTCACAGAAGAGAGACAGAGAGAGAGAGAGAGAGAGAGAGAGAGAGACAGAGACAGAGACAGAGACAGAGACAGAGACAGAGACAGAGACAGAGACAGACAGCCACACATATACACACTAATTATAGGGGTGTGTGTTTATAGATGCTTGTTGGCCAGTGTATATGATTCTTAGACATAGAGCTGGCAAAAGGGGAAATTATAAAGTTGGCAGACTTAACTTTGTATCATTGATCTCTTTTTGCCTGTTCTCCTCTCATTCTTTAAGGCATCAGAGACCTCTATTTTTCTCCCCATAAAAATCTTCTTTTAGGAATGGGCCATATTTTATTTATCATATTTTAATAACAGAATTAGAAAATATTAGAAATGAGAGGGACTTTAAATATGGTCTAGTGCAGTCTCCTCCATGTTACAGATAAAGCTGAATGGTTTAGGTAGGGGAAGTTCATATTGCTAATTAGTGACAGAGCTAGAATTAGAATGTAGGTTGCCAGGTCTCTTTGCATTATACCATAGTGACTCTTATTAGCCGTTTACACTTGAGTGTGAATGAAGGTAACTGTACTCCCTTCATTAGTGTTTTTAGCCTAATGTTTAATTACTAAATGAAACACTTTTTCCCTTGGGAAATGAATTTTGAGGATCAGGAAGTAGGTAGATGTATTTTTAGGGGGAGTAGAGGCTGTAGGAAGTAGGCCCCTGAAATCACACCCTATAAATAAGCACTAACACCACATAATGCTGGACCTTCCTAGGCAGACCAACACTAGTAAAACCTGAAGAACTTTGCCCCCAAGTGACTTTTCCCTGTTCTTTATAGGCACATCCCCTGTAGTTACTTCCTTTGGCACTTACCTCTGTGTAAGGATAGAGCTTCCTGGTTACCCACTGCTACTGCTGGGTATTTTTTCTCCCATTCCTCCTCTCCTCATCTCTCCATCTCCTTCTTTCTTTCCTTTTGTCCCCTCCCCATTCTCCTGTCTTTCTTTCCCCTTTCCTCCCTCCCCCTCTCCCTTTTTCTCTCAGTTGCTCCCTCACTTTCTCCCTCTCTTTTCTCTCTGTCCTTCTCCCCTTCCCCTCTCTCTCTATCCCTCACTTGTTCCCTCATTTTCTCCTTCTCCTTCTCCCTCTCTCCCCTCTCCCATTCTCTCATAGCCTATGACTGTCCCCCTTTCACCCTTTCCCTCTCCCTCTTCTAGTTCTCTCCTCTCCTTCTCTCTCCTTCACCTGTTCCTTTCTTCTCCCCCTCTCCCTCACTTTTCCCTCTCTCCTTTCCCCCCTCTCCCCTTCCCCATTCTTTCACAGCCTATGACTCTTTCCTGTTCACCCTTCCCTTTCTCCCTCTTCTACTTCTCCCCTCTTCTTCTCTCTCCTTCACCTTTCCCATTTTCCTCTCCCCTTCTCCCTCACCTTCTTCCTCTCTCCACTCCCTGCCCTCCTTCATCCCCTCCCCTTCTCTACCCTTTGTCTCACAGTCTCACTCTCCCTTTACCTCCCCTCCACTCTGAGAACAAGAGGTCTGCATTAACTGAGCAAGTGCACACAAAGTCTTCTGGTGTGTGGATGAATTTGGAGCTGGGATGTCTGCTTGTAGAAAATTTGCACCCTGTTTATCTTTATTTATGTAGTTCAGGCTACTGCTTGGCGGATGCTGCTTATTTTCTTTCGCTGTCCTTTTCCTGATCACAATTTATTGCAAGTTACTCCCTTCCCCTTTTTTGGCTTATTTAAAAGTAGAGTTTAAAAAGTAATATTAAATCAAATGTCAGTTTCTATTTGCAATGTGCAACTTCACTTGCTTTCGTAGGTCTTAGTCTGCTCCTGATGCTTAAGGAAAAGCATCTCCTTCTGAATCTGCATTTGGTTCCAGTAGATTTTTTTTTGTTTCTTGACTTACTTTGTTTGCTGTGGCTGTTTATATGTTTTTTAGCTTCCTTACTTTGCCAGAAACCATACACCCTTCACAACAGGTGGCCACGGGGGCTTGATTTAGATTTTAAGTTCCTAAGACTCATCTTTTAATACACTGGGGTCATCACTGGCACAATTACCTTAAACAAATTTCAACTGTGTGAGAAGGGAGGGAAGGGGAAAGGACAATTTAAAAGTTCTGGGAGTTTTCCTGACAGTCAACTCAGTGAAAGGATGCCATGGAGTGAATGTGAGATAGATGATATGAACTTATTCCCTCCTTAATCTAAGCCCCATATTCAGCCCCAACAGTAGACCTAGGGGAGTAGGGAGTGGAGGGAGGGGAGAAAGTAGTGTGGCTCATTCTAATGATAAGGGTGATGGTGTTAGCTAAACACTGATATAACACCTACTATCTGCCATGTACTATATCACTGTGCTCAGTGTTTTACAAAGATTATCATATTTGATCCTCACAACAACCCCAGGAAATTTGTGCTATTATTATGCCCATTTTAAAAGCAAGGAAACTGAGACAAATAGAGGTTAAGTGATTTGTACAGGTTCATGCAGCTAGTAAGCATCTGAGGACAAATTTGAAGTAGTCCTTCCTGACTCCATCAGGACTTCATCCCTGGACATCTAGATGCCCAGGCTAAGCTAAGCTTTGTTTTCTCCTAACCCATGGACTCAGCATATAGAATCAAGCCTAACCCCCAAATTATGCATCTGACTTATTGATTTCCCTTATCTAGATTATTCCAAGATGTCAGAGGCACCTTGGTGACCCGCTAAAGAGAGAGTTGTTTTGACTCTGTGACATTTTGCCTTTCTGTGCTAAACTTAGAATTTAAGTCTCTTCAATGTGCTTTGAAGCTGGTGTGGGTACTCCCCTGATCCATGAAGATTAAAAACCATCTATGTCTTCTTGTCTTATCTGCGACTTGCCATACCAAAGACCTCCCCTTGGGTGTTTTCATTTTTTATAGATACTACTAGTGCAACATGCATGAATAAATGAATGAATGGAGCCTTTATTAAGTACTAACTGAGCAAAAGCATGCTAAGCATTAAGGATACAAGTAGAAAAGCAAGACCCTCCCTCCTCTCAAGGAGCTCATGTTCTAATGGGGAGAGAACACATAGGGAAACTATTTCTAGGTTATCCTCTGCTTTTGATGCATGAAAAGTCCAGCTCCTTTTCCAGCGATATGTCTTTGGTAATGACCACAAGGAATATGTCATAGCTTACTTATACTTACCCTGTACCTTGATTTCTTTTTCCTCTGTGGCACCTGCAATTTTGATTTTTCTGAGATAGGTATTTCATGATTTACAGCTATATAGAAGAATATAGATGGTAAGAAAAAATATGTGCCACACTAGGGAGCTACTTGAGATCATTTAAAAAAGGTTACGAAATTTCCCAAATTCGATCTAAGTTTCCTGTTCAAATTTAGGCCCCACCTATTGTGTGTCTATAATTCCTTTGAAATATATCTATATTCTAATCTATATCTACACATCTCTTTATTTATTTCGACTAATTCTATGGACTGCCTTTCAGTTTTATGTTATCTGGCCAATTCTTCACTCACTTAGTTTTTCTACTGTGGTAACCTTTTCTGCATTTTTGTTATTTTGAGAAGATATGGAGTTCATTGAGAAAACTCTATAATGTTCAAAGGCATGATGCAATCAGCATATTGTCTTTCTTTATCAGGAACACATCCTTCATCAGAACTTCATCATCTATAGCAAATGTTCTTAATCTTTTCTGTGTCATGAACTGCTTTGGCAGTCTGGTGACATCTATGGATCCCTTCTTAAAGTGATGTTTTAAAATGCATAGAACAAAATACATTGCATTACAAAGAAAACCAAGTATATTAAAATATAGTCATATAAACATTAAAAAAAATAATTTAATGGACCCCAGGGTAAAAATTCTTGATTTATAGAGCATCCCTTTTTCTTTTGAACTTTGCTAAAGACATCATTCTCCATGACAGTAGTTAACACCTTTGGCAAACATTTGTCTCCCACTTTTATGCCTTTCTGGATAGCAACAATCAGATGATGCTCAAAGTAATCTCAATGGTTGTGTTTTTTTCAGAGGAAAGACTTTGGGTCTGTGACTTGCTTTATATTGTCAAATTCATTTTTGTCATCAACAATCAAAAGAATGAAATCATATATTATTGACATCTCAGGTTATCTGTGTATCTGAGGAGATGGTCTGTCACAGAGATTCATCTGTTAAAGCCATCCTATTCTCTTCTCATATTTTTTCATCAAGGGTATCCTTGAAAATGCACAGATCATTCTCACAAACACTTGTGGAGATAGATGCTAAAGAAGGCATAAGGGTTCATAGTTAACTGAGGCTTTCATGATTGCCTTTTCCTTGGTTGCCAAGTCTTCAGGCTATTAGATCAAAATAATGTCATCTGTGGTCTTTTACATTCTTTTGGAATTTTCCCAAATTTCAGCTCTCTTTTCATTCTATTCTTAGAAGGGGGCCTTTAGAAAATGGCACACATTTAACTATCAGCAAAAAACCATGATATCACTGTTCTAGGACCTATTGGATACGTCGACATGAGGAGTTAGTCTCAGAAGGTACCAATCAGATTTGCAGCTTCTGCTAAGCCTGAAAGCACAGAATCACCATAGGCTAGCTCCTTAATGATGTTAACTGTGCCTAGACCACAAGTCAATGGGACAGTGTGACTACAGAAGCCTAAGGCAACATTAGTCAAATAAATACAACACACATCATTTTGGTTGTTTCCTAAGAATGGATAGTCTACTTGGTGCAGGCACAACCAGCTAGTAGCTGCAACCAGCTAGTAGACACAAACCATTCAATCTAGATTGCCTCATAGCAAAAAAAATATCTAACATCTTCCTCCATGTCCCCACGCATGTGATGACTCTCTGTCCATAATGTGTTGAGGGCTAGTCTCAGTGAATTAGCTGTTGACTACAACTTAGTCTCAGGAGGAAATACAAGTGTATTTTCCATGCACCATGAGCACATTTTGTGCATTCTACAACAGCTATCCTATATGTCCCCTTCTCTCTGTTCATAGAGTCAGACCCTCATCACTTCTCACTTGGGAGTATTGCAATATCTCATTATAAGCCTTCATTTCTCAAGTCTCTCCCTGCTCTAATCCATTTCCTATGTACACACCAAAGCAATTTTTGCAAAGCTCAGGTTACATTCCTGTTCATTAAATTCCAGTAACTCCCTATTACATCTAGGACAAAATATAAACTCTTTTTTGACATTTAAAGTAACTAGTTACTACAGTAGATAAAGTCCTAGATGTATAGACAAGAAGACCTGGATTCCAATTATGCCTCAGATTTTTACTGGTTGTATGACCCTAGGAAAGTCATTAACTTTTCTCAGCCTCAGTTTTCCCATCTGTAAAATGGAGATAACAATAGCACCTAACTTCCAGAATTATTGTGAAAATAAAATGAAAAATAAAATATTTGTAAAGCATTTTGTAAACCCTAAATCACTATTTAAATGTTTGTTAACAACAACAACAACTGGGGCCCTTCCTACTTTTCCAGTCTTCTTATATAGTACTTCCCTCTACACACTCTGCTATCTGGCCACACTGATTCACTTACTTTTCTTCACACATGACTTTCCATCCAAAGACATAGGCCTCCGTACTAGCTCTCTTCCCTGTTTTGGACAGCTTATCCCCTTTCATCTGTTTATGGAATCTCAGGATTCAAGGCTCAGCTTAAATCCTATCTTTTGAATGAAGCCTTCTACCACTGCTAATACCCCGAAGTTCCCTTCTAAGTTCACCTTGTACCTACTTTCTATGTATCTTGTATTCATGCAAACATATGAGTATACATATATCTGTATATGTGTATGTGTAGATGTATACATACTCTTTGCTCAGGATCTGCTACATAGTAGGACCTTAATAAATGCTTATTCACTCATTGAAAGATTTCTGTCCCTCCATATCAACTGGATTATTTTTACCTAATCTCATGTCACATAAAGTCTTAGAGCAGAAAAGAGACCCGAGAGTTCATCTGATATGACTCTATTTTACAGACAAGAAAACTGAGCTCTAGAGAACTTCAGTGACTTGCCAAAGCCACAAAGCTATTTGAGATCTTGTGCACGGTGACAAAACACAATGGATTAAGCCACAAATACCCAAATATTATGGGTAATCTTAAGAATTTCCAAAATATGTTATTTATAATTGAGTTGTTTGGGACTTCAAATGCCTTCAGCTATAGAAACAGTGTCATAATTGCTTGTCAGATATTCAGATTAACCATAAAAACTTATTAAAATTCCATTGTAGTAGAACTACAGTACCAATAGTATCTAGTACTAGGAAGAGGTGAAAAGAGGATGGAAGACCACAGAATCACGCATAGATTCAGAGTTGGAAGAGAGTTCAGAGGTTATCCATTCCAACCCCTCATTTTACAGATGAGGAAGATAAGGAACAAAGAGGTTAACTGAAATGCCCAGGAACATACAGATAGTAAGTGTCAGAGGTAGAATTGGAATCTGGGTCCTCAGACTTAGAAACCAGCACTTTTTCTTTAATACTAGTAAGGAAAATACAATTCAGTTCAGGTTACATTGAATAATAAATTACTAAGCACTTTTTATGTGAAGGTCACTGTGCCATACTGCAGGGACAAAAAGATAAAAATGAAGAAGCTCTTTCATTGAGGGAGTTGACATTCCTTTGTGGGTACAGGGGCCAGTCCTGAGTGAAACTGGTGCTTTTCCTACGGCATGCTCCCATCTCCTTTTATTCATTGTCTACTTTCTAATGTCCCCTTCCCGAGGCTTTAGATGCCCCAAGGCCCCACCCAGATTTGCTTTTCTCACAGTGCATGTTCCCAAATTACCTCCCTCTTGCCAAATCAAAACTCTCATTTCCTCAATGCAACTGATTTCAACTTGGTAGGTGTCAGAGGTGAGCAATCTGAATGAACTAATTCACATTAATGTATGAATGACTGTCATCCCTATAACCCTTTCCCTGATGTATCTGCATTTTTAAAAGAGGATAACTGAACACAGATGAATCCCT